>NC_133161.1:94558452-94867500 GCF_040802235.1 Manis javanica
GGATGTATAATAATATATTTTTTAATCTTGGCTACTTGGATTTAAATCAGCTCTTCTTCTGCTAGTGGTCTAAGGTTCTTAGATAAAAAGGTAGTTAGTTTGTCATAAATTACCTGTTTAAAAATCTTGATGTTTCTGGATGAATCTGTTCTTGGAGATTGCAAATTTAATACATCTCCCTATTCTTTGTGCACGGAGGTAAGTATGGCAAGAAATGAGTGGTCCTGAGTGTATAGCTAGTGAGTATTTAGTCAATATCCACTAATTGAAAATATAACCATTTGGAAAAAGTTACATACATACACAAACACACAAAACATGCACACACACACACACACACACACACACACATACTTCCCCCACTTCTTGGGTGGAGGGATCTTACAAACAATGACATGGCCAATGGACAGAGAGATAGAAAAAGGAATGTTCACAGAGTAGACAGAGGGCTGCATTAAGGAGTTAACTTGCTTTTTCCTCACAAGGCAGAGAATCATTCTCACACAAAGTTAACAGTATCAGAGCATACTCCCCTTGGCAAGTACAAGACCCCTGGCAAATCTCAGAGGAGTGACACATGTGAAGTGGAAATCCTATACCCCAAGGATTTTAGATTTCTGAATAGAGATATACTGATAGAGACAAATCGGTGATTCCGACCCAACCCTCCAAACTTACTGTTTGGCCTTGTATTGAAAATTGAAAGTAAACCTTTATTTATTTACCTTTACTGTGAAACTTTCGTGGTGGAAGTTTGCTGATGTGCAGTGAATCCCTAGTGGGAATTTACCACAAATAACAAGACTAGGAATATTTGTTTTCAAATGGGTTTTTAAATTGACCTTGATAGCTTTAAATGTTTCTTAATTAGTGTTTGCAAATCTGCTGATTTTATGAAAAAATCTGTTTCTTGCTGTATTAGAGTATAGCATCACAACAAAATTAGCATTCCATATGTTGTTTTGTTAAACATACTTGGTGACTTTCTTTAAAATCCCTTGGGAAATGTTTTGAAATTTGTTGAAACAAATATGCAACACTTGAAAGTAAATGGTGATTATCACCACATTGTTCTTTCTTTAAAGCATCGCCTGTGTTTAGACTCAGGGATGCCATCACTGGACACATACCCTTCAGAAATTAATGGATAGGACCTAGATACAAGCCTTTTACCTACAGAATTCAGCAAAGCCATGATGCCCTGATGAACATCGACTTTACCAAGGGCTGGATTGGCAAAAATCATCTGTAAGAGCTTTGACTATAGTTTTCTCTTCTCTAAACGGCTGAGACAATTCAGTGCCCATTTTCTAATCTTCAGAACTCTTAAATAGAAACAGAAGAATATATTTCATCTGTAATTGAAGAACTGATTTGCCTCCGTTGGTGATACTAACCATTAATTTTTAATCATTTACTGAAACTGAGATGTGGAGAGAGTTGTCATGTTTATGTCTTTGTTTCAGGCTTAAAATTAAGTCAACAAACATGAATATCTGCTGTGTTCCAGGCATTGTGCTAGGGACTAAAGGTACCAGTAAGAATAAGACGCATGCCACCAATAGCTCTGATTTAAGGGCATCATAGGCTAGTAGTGGGTAGCTTATGGGTAGCATCCAGGACTAGGGGAAGATCCTCAGGGAAGATTTCACAGTGGAGTAGACACGTAAGCTTAAAAGGTGAATGCAAATTTACCAGGTAGGAAAGGCTGGAAAGGACATTCCAGGATAAGCAACTGGTCAATACAAGGCAGTGAGGTGCAGGAAGTTGCAGGTTGTGGGTATGATGGTGTGATGGCAAATCATTCAGCATGGCTGGAACATGGGGTTCAAGATGGGCTATGGGGGGAACTTCATTTGGAATGGAAGGTGGGTGTGTTTTCTGGCATGCTGAGGAGTTTGAGTTCATCTTGTAGGATGTGGAGAGTCTTTGAAAATTTGGTCAGTGTTGGATGAGGGGAAGAGACTGAAGACACCAGCTCTAATTAGGAAGCTATTTTAATAGTTTGAGAGGAGAGCAAGGGCCGGAAATAAATCATAACGGGGATTAAAAGGCTCTCCTTTTTCAGGTGTGAGCTATTTAGGATGAAGAATGGATTCCACTTTAAGGAATGAAGGGTCAGAAGAGGGTCCTGAAGAACTCCAGTTTGTGGTGTGCTAAATGGCGAGATCCCAGCATCATTCATTAGTAGGGAATAGAGTAGAGGTTTTGAGAGGAAGAAAATGAGTTCTATTTTGGACTGGTTGAACTTGAGGTTAGAGTAGAACATACTGGAAGTATGGGTCTTTTTTGTGGTTCTGATAGCTTAGCATTTCCTGCCCCTCCATAGTGGCTTAAGGCTTTTCTTCCTGTGAGAGAAGCATCCAGAGGAGTGGGTGGGGTTTGATGTCCCCGAGGAGCACTGATGACCACTTACGTGCATGTGCCCCTGCTGGGGCTCTTGAGTTCCTGTTCTGTTCTAATTCTTTCTCTTGAGCCCTGGGTGGGTGCCCAGGGAGAAGAGCTTGCTGGTACGTGCAGACTCCCTTTCTATCTGTGGCTTCCAGTTGCTCTGACATGATAGCCCATCTCCAGACTTAGTTTTCTTCTTAGCATCTAAGGCAGTTACCTCTTCCTCTCATGCTCTGCCAAAGGTGAAACAGTCTGTGAGCCCGACTCTCCTTGGAAGGTGTGTCATTCTTTGGAATGTGGTGCACCTGGTTGCCTTGCTACTTTAGCCTGGGACATGCTCCAGAAAAGTCATTATTTGTAAGTTACTTGCCTTTTTCTCATTGTTAGGGTAACGACCTCTTGTGTCTTTTGACGTTCTATGGGGAAGCAGTACTCCCTCTGTAGAATGAATTTTGACAAACAGATGGCAGTTTCTTTAGAACATGGTCTTGCGGATAGCTGCTGGTAGGCAGAGCAAACAGAGTGGTCCCTTCAAGCATGCTAAAGAGAGAAACTTGGAGCTATCAGTCCTCAAAAAAATCACAGTAGGAACCTGGGTAGACTCTTTCAGATGATTGCCCAAGTAAGAACTGTTTCCATTAGGCTGCCTTTACCTACTGTCTCTCTTACCCTTCAGTGTCTTGAGGACAACACCTTGCAACTGAGGATGAATAGAGCAAAAAGCAAAACAAAACAAAACTGTGGTGTGTCCCTAAACCTCTAATAATTCAATATAGATATATTGGTTTGGAAACCCAATTGGTTTGACAAAACCCTAACCAAGCCAAAATATACACGGAGGAGGAATAGTTGGGTACATAACATGGTATTTTTCTTGTGCGAGTCAGATAGGGGGTGGTGGAGGTGGTAGCAAACTCTACCTGTAAAGGACCAGCCAGATGGTCAATATTTTAGGTTTTGCAGGCCTTACTGTTCTGTTGCAGTCATTCTGTTGCAACTTAAGTCTGACTTTTTAGAACAAAAGCAGCAATAGACTATATAAGAACCAATGGGTGTGGCTGTGTTCCAGGGAAACTTTATGAAAACAGGTGGCAGCTGGATTTGATCCTAGGGCTGCAATTTGCTAGCCCCTTAGTTACTGGATTGATACAAAAATAGGGCACATTACATTTCCATTTTGGCCATATGGCAATCTGTATCACAGAATTCTGCAAAGAAACTCTTTGAACCCAGGCCTAACCTAGTGTGATGAACCAGCATATCTGCCTGAGACATGGATCATACTCTGTGCTACAGATGATATTTAACAGCAATAACAACTTCCCATGGCATTCTCTCTCTAAGTCCTTTGTGGACCAAGGCAGATAATCAGTGATTACATAAATAGTATCCATGGATGAGGAAAAATAACTGGAAGGAAATAACAAAATAATCATTTTTATATCTGACTTCTTGAACTGTCGGCAACTCATTTATTCAAGATTTGCAAAGTCTCAAATGGTAAGCCTGTATAACTTTTATAATCAACCAAAAATTATTTTAAAATAAAAGAACACGAATATGTGTGATAGGAGAAAAATAAATACTTGAAGTTGTTCTGTAGAATTTGTGCTACTTATTTGTGTTAAGTCATGAGTCGAAATCTAAGTTTACTTTCCTGCTAGAGATATGCCCATTCCTTTAGACTACCATTTAACATCTTGAGAATGAAGATAATTTTATAATACAAAAAAGAGCTTAATATTTCTTAGCTCTTCGCCAATGGTTCTTGTTCACATGGCCTCTCATAAGAGGGGCTGGTCCTAACTTCCTATGCCCAAGGATGGGAGGAATCATGTCTCTCTAAGGGTCAATTTTCCTTTCTGCTGGTGAACCGGACACTCCAAGAGATGTATTTATTACCTGACAGCAGCCTTTTGGTATATCAGGAATGAATGTTTATAGATTATTGAATGACCCGGCATCATTTGGAGCATCTACAGTCCTCTTCTTCATCTTGGGGTCATGCTGCTTGCCCAGCACATAATCAGCTAAACAAGAGGGAATAGCATTACTACACCAAAAATACTGAGGGAATTTAGTCATAAGAAGTCCCAGTTACTCATAAATGGAGCTAGAGGGTATTAGGCTCAGAGAAATAAGTCAGGCAAAGACAAAAACCAAATGATTTCCCTCATTTGTGGAGTATAACAATGAAGCAAAACTGAAAGAACAAAATAGTAGCTCACAGACTCCAAGAAGGGACTAGCGGTTACCAAAGGGGAGGGGTGTGGGAGGACGGGTCAGGAGGGAGGGAGAAGGGGATTGTGGGGTATCATGATTGGTGCATAGGGTGTGTGTGGGGTCACCGGGAAGACAGTGTAGCTCAGAGAAGACAAATAGGCACTCTGTGGCATCTTACTATACTGATGGACAGTGACTGCAATGGGGTATGGCGGGGACTTGATAATAAGGATGAATGTAATAACCACATTGTTTTTCTTGTGAAACCTTCATAAGAGTATATATGAATGATATCTTAATGAAAAAAAAAGAAGTCCCAGTTACTTACCAAAGATGCAACTAATATTAGATCCACAAGTTCCTTTCCTCAAGCCCTGTTTTCAGGACATTTGGCCGTTATGACTTTGGTTTGGTTCTGCTGTTATTTTTACATGGTGTTAATGTGTTCCTGACATATTTCAGAGGCCAGGCTTGTCATTTACTTTGAGGGGTCCCATGAATTTCTCTCTTACACTTTTGAAATGAAATTTCAGAATTGACTCAAATTTATTGTTTCAATCAAAATGGATTTGATTTACAGATGTCTGATCCCTTAAAAACAGATCTAAAAAAAGAAAGCTTCCATCAACTTCAGTTTCTGTTTCCTTGTCTCCTCCAAAGAAGAACTAAGGGCTTTCTAAATAAGACATTTTGTGTAAGACTTATTGCATTAAAAACATTAGTGCATGTTAAATGGAGTACATAATATTTGTATATATACATTGTATTTGTAGTATAATCCACCAGCAAGTTGTGCATGCTTTTTCAGAATGTGATTATTCCTCATAAAAGTGGTTTTAATTGAAAATTTTATGTCATGGATAGCCTATAGCAATATTATATCTACATACCTATATTTATGTGTCTACAATTTATTTTTTAAGATTCCCTATGCAACACTATTTTGCAATTACTAAAGGGGTTTTCTTTCTTTTTCTGTTATTCATATGGGTAACTTGAAAAAAATTATTGCAGTTATGTTCGACTGTTGGCACTGTTGCAGGCAACTAAAAGCTTAAGAAAATGGTTCCTCCCCTTGTCCCCCCAAAGCCACATCTGAAAAGGTCACAAAAGGAAACACACAATTCAAATAATCTCCATGCTGTATCTGAGATTAACTTGGACACAGATGTTTTAACTTACAGTTTGATCTGGCGTAATATATACATTTAACAAAATCCTGTTTTGTATTGCTTCTATAAACACTGAGGTCTGATAAAAGTGTATTGATTTTTCTGCTATTTAAGAGCTTTTGAACCAGTGCTTAAAGTGGGTTTTCTCCAAGGCCTAAATTAACTCTTTCAGCTTTTGACTGTTTCTGTGTAGGGGTGTGTGTGAGTGTGCACACAAGGATGTGTTTGTTTATGCTTGAAATGGATTAGAATGGCAAACCATTTTGTGGTCTGCAGTATTTTACTTGGTAGGGACAATCATTAGGACTTTGTTCTTGATTTTTTTCTTAGAAGATGAAATGATTCAACACTGTTCATTACTTTTCATTTCCTAACCATGCTGTAATCATTATATGCCTGGATATTATCTGAAAAGTCAGTGAAAATATTAATGCGGCCTGAGTGGGGTTTTCTTCCCTCACTCTGGGCATTTCGATATGGACCATACGTCCTCCTCCTGGTCCTCAGGTCTTTAGTCCAACTGGACCAAACTGTGAGGGCCCTCGAGCAAGTGATTCAGGGAATGTCGATCCACTATAAGTCTGTCTTGCTTTTGAAGTCATCCTCATACCTTCTTCTTTCTTGCCCAACATCCTGACACCCCCCAAGTTCAGCTTCTCGCCTTGTGCAGGTGTGCGGCAGCCAAGGCAACTGCCAGGAGGCTTCTCCAGATGCTTGTGTCTTCAGACCAGAATCACAACCTCAGGAACTCCTGGGGAAAAAGATATTTCCATATCTAACATATCGAAAGGAATGTCACACCCACCTCAAGGACAGGTGATGAAAGCAAATGCAAAAACAAAAAGTAGAAACCTATGAAGTTTTTGTAAAGCATTTTCTCTTTACTTTAAAGAGCTTTCTTGAACAAAACTTAATAGAAGATAAAAATCGATTTCTGTGATTGCTGTAAAAACCGCTTTAAATTTGCTTCTCAGTTCCCAGAGGTTGGCTGCTTCACTGGAGAGAGCTTCCAAATCCCCTTATTCCAGGAAGCAGCCACTGATGGCCACACAGCCTTTGCAGGGTGTAAACACGAGGCATGGCTTGTCGGGACACTTGGCTGGAAAATGGCGCTATAGACATGTAAACCCAGGACACAATCTCATGTAAAGTTAACATTTATTCGTGTCAAGAGTATAGAAATTTTTACATATGCTTGTGGAGATTTTCTTTAGTCTGCATTTGATAAAAGGAAAATACCTTCCTTTAACAGAAAACTTCAGTGAGAATGGGGGTTCTGTTAGCTGCTTTAGAAGGCAGGAGACTAGTGTTAAGTGTGAAGAATGTGGATTTAAATGCTGACTCTAGTACTTATTAGGTCTGTGCTCTAAGTTAATTTTCTCCTTGGGTTTTCTCATATGCAAAACATAAATAAGTATCTTTACCTTGAAGGGTTCTTTAAAAGATTATGGAGAATAATCTTTGCTGGCCTAAGATGGCTTTTATAAAGTGAGGTATTTAATTTATGTGAGGAATGGAACTTTGGATCTTGAGAAACCCTATGGGAGGACACGTCTACTGCTAAGGACTGACTATACCGAGTCCCATCACCTGAAATGCCAGAAAAGGGAGATGGGATTTAGGGGGCCAGAAAGCTTAGATTGTAAGGAACAGTGGGATCCTAAGGGGACCTTTAAGCCCCTCCTGTCCTCCAGTGGTTGCTGAACCTTTGGCACAGGCACCATTCGCTGGATCAGTAAAGTGTGAAGTGTCGTCCTTTTGCTCAACGTCTCTTCCATGTGTCTTTGACTTACGTCTGCTCATTTTATCCACCAAATTTGCTTTTACTATCTTCAGCTCCATAGAGCCAGCTCATCTCTGCAGAAACGAGCCGGATCTGATTTTGCTTCTCACATCCCTGACAGAACTGTCAACTTCATTTCCATCACAAAATCTTGGTAGCTCTTAAGAGTGTCAGAACTCAATGTTTCCCATTCCAGGTTGAACTGGCACAGCTGGAGCACAAAGGAATCTTCTTTAGACTTGTGAACTGAGCAACATGGATTGACAAATCATTGGGAAGATTAAAATGTGGGTTTGGATTTCTACTGTAAAAATCTTGATCTGAATGTCATAAGACCATGAGAAATAAACTTTGAATTAATTCATTGGTAGTTGAGTTACATGATAAAAAACAGACCATCTGATACCTTTGATCTATTTTGAACATACAATTGTATTAAAAATCTTTTAATCTTATTAAATCTCCAATCCTAACCTAGGTGATAAAGTTGATATTTTTTTACCTAGTTAACTGGAAAAATTAACAGGCAGAAATTTGTACAGTTGTTCTCCCACCAAAACATGAAGTCTGGTATCTAGAGTTGATGACATGTAGCTTGCTTCCATCACACTGAATGCTACATAGCCACGTTGTTATCAAATATGTTGCGTATAAGGAAAATGTGGGTTTCAAGAGAGATTAGTGCTTTGGGGTAGTAGCTCATAGTGATTGTACTATATTTCAGAAAACAGGAACTTTTCTAGTTACCTGAGGTTGCTACTGTTTTTATCTTTTATGCTCATTATAAATGGCTTTTGGTAGACGTGTTCATATTTCACTCTTTGCATTTTAACTAGAATATATTAAAGGTAGTTTTTCTGAAAGACACAGGGTTAACATTATAGATATTTACTCTTTCACTCATTTATTCAACAAGTATTTGCTGAGTGCCCACCTACTGACAGTTACTGTATAAACTGAGTCTGAAAGAAAGAGGACAGAGCCGTGTGAAGAATGGGGAGAAAATAGTTCCAAGCAGAGGGAAGAGTGCCAGCAAAGCCCTGAGGTGGAAAAGAACTTGACTGGTTTGCAGAACTGAAGAATAGTGTGGCTAGAGCTTCATGAGGGAAGAGGGGAATGGAACAGGAGCCTGAGAAAGATAGACTGGAATGCAGTTAAACCTTTAGGGGCTCTTAATGAGCACAGAGCTATTGCCCTTAACTAAAATGCCACCACACTGTTGCACATTTTCTGATGTGCGTGGTGTCTTTATTTTGTGATGTTTCTGATGTCGTTTCCTCTGGTTTCTTCCCTTATTTCTGTTAAGGATTTAACTTTGCAGCAGTCATTCTATCTGATTCTAGTAACTTTATCTTTTTTTCATTCTAATTTGCTTTCTGTTGGGTTGAAAAATCAGACAATCAAGCTAATTAGAATTATGTCTAAAATGAAAGTAAAGAAGCCATGAATTTGGGGTAAAGACTATCTCCTCTGGGCAAAACCTGTGAACTTTTATAAATGGACCACATTCCTTCTAGACCTCAGTGTCTTTGTTTATAAAAACTGTCTAATGATCAGAAAATATCACATAAGTGCCCTTTTGATCTGAAATTCAACCTACAACCATTTTGTAAAAGATTTAAAAAAATTAATTGCATTTGTTGTGATTCTCACAGTTAACCTTGCCATGTTTTAACTATCTAGAAGTGTTAACTACTTCTTTAAGTAACAGCACCCCCAATACATTAACATTGAGAGAAACTAAAACTTAAAGTGTTGTGAATCATTGTCTAGATGAGGATCAATGTTTAATTATAAATCATTGATTCTATTGCATTTTTCTTCATCTGACTACAACATGCATTATGAGAAAATTTGAACTCAAGTGAAATTAGATTTGGGTTCCATGTCTAGTGATTTCTGCATTTTGGAAATGCATTTAATTATTTTCCTATTCTAAAATTCTAGACTCTTCTGTACACAGGAGTAGACAGTTGTGCATAGTCACACAACTATTAATTCTCTGAGGGAAGAAGCTGTCTCTTCTATTTTCATATCAACTGCAGCATTTGCCACAGTATTTTGAACAAATTAGATGCTCTGAGTGCTTATGGAATTCATAAATGAAAAAATCCATTGGCTTGAGTCTGTTAAACCTTTGCTAAATCCATCAGCAGTTGTCACTTAGCTGCTTTTCTGTCTTCAGGAAAACTTTTGTCAGTCACCAGTTTCTTAAAAATAAAATGTGGATGTGTGGTATTCTCGAATTCTCTGGGATTATGTAGGAATGCGTAAAATGGTCTTCAACTGTCTCAGAGAAAAGTGTTAGTAAGCAACACTTACATAAAATAAATAGTTTCAGACAGTGGTCAACCTCAGCAAAGTATTCAACAGTCAAGTGACTTTTCTTTTTTGCTTTTGGGCTCAGAAGCTGTCCTCTTACCTCCAAATCTCACTCCTGGTTAATTGCATGGGAGGGATGAGTGGAAGGCAGGGTGCTGAACATGTGCTGACAGCTGTCCCAAATGTGGCATCTTATTTCCTGCAGGCCCAGGTCTGCTTAGCATTACACAGTGCTTAGCATTGGTCAGGATGTGGTCAGTATTTGTTGGGAGGTGTATAAGAAGTTGGCTTTTCAGGAGGAAAGCTCCCGAAAATTTACACAGTGCATGCAAATTTAGTGTAGAAAATTGCCTATAAAAATTTAGGAGGGGGGTGGGAAATTTATTGGTTTGGCAGCAGGGAAAATATTTCTTTTCCTCCCCAAAGAAAAGATTCCATAGGATTTATTGCCTTTATTTGGAAAGAGATAAATTCATTCCTAGAAATATTTTGGAGTCCCTGGCTCTCAGACGGCCTTGGAGTCCATTCACCAGGGGTTGGATGGTTCTGGAAGGCATTGTGCGGTCAAGGAAGGAAAAGTGAAGAGCTGAGGTGTAGGGCCTTTTAAGGGTGGCAGGTACACTTGTGTTACAACAATCCTTGAAGATCATGTGGAAGTAGTAGAACTTATTTATTGAGTTAATCTGTGCCTAAACTGAATGGGTATTATCTTGAGTTTAAAAATCATTGGTAGAAAAAGGCATCTGGGGAAAAAACCTTAACACTTCTGGAAAAAATTTACGATTTTAATATCATCATATTACTGTTGTGTTTAAAAGGTTAACTCATCCTTTAAGGATAAACAGCTAAATTTATGATGTGTGAGGTCCCTGGTGGCTTTAGATTTTGGTGATGCCGCGATTAATGAAGAACAAAGGGCGTGTCTGAGAAAGACCTGGCATGTCTCCTTATTTCTAAATCAAATGGTGTCATTAGTGTCATTGTGGCATCAAACTTCTGTGGATCAAGAGGAGGCAGGATATAAGCCAGGCAGGGAAGTGATTCATCTTGATGAAGAGGTCAGTCCTCTGTGTTTGGAGAGCGGGCTGAGAAACCCTAGGACTGGTGGAGGAGAACGACAGTAAGAAAAACGCGGCCCTTCACAATGGGGGAGCACAAACATTCACTTATCATTTTACCTTGAGCTGTGACCCCTTCAGAACTGCTTGCTCAGCCTCTCTTAATACCAGAGCAACTTAAAAACAAATTACATCTTTTACAAAAACTGCATAAAGCAGTTCCTCTGGGTCCCCAGCTTTGACAGGATTCATTCTGAAATGGTCTTGTGTCATACAACCTATACAGCAAATTTGTTATTTTACAACAGAACCCTCAGACAAGACTTTCCAGAGTCCAGCTGTGGATCTTTTGATTGTCGTCATGTTACTGAGTACAGAAAACTGTTTGAATCAAAGCCAAAGATGTCCTTAAATCATTTGGTATCAGGGCACTAATGAGCTCTGCAGACTTTTCAAGTTCCTTTTCCTTCCCTTCTCTCCAGCCCCTTCCACCTCAGCCAGGTGTGACTTAATCCAGTCTATTTTCCTTCTAAGTAATAAGCTGAGACACACACACACACACACACACACACATACACACACTTACATACATGTGTACACATATCCATAAAATTCATGTGTGTATAATCTTTTGTATTGTGAAGTTCACTTTCAAAACAGTTTTTTAAAAAATAAAAACTACTTTATGGATCTGTTTTATTGGTAGATATTTAAAAGGGGAGCTTCAATTTTCATTGTATCCTAGGGTTTTTAGAGATGACAGATACCTTAATAATCTACTAAGCCAACTCTCAGTTGTTAGAGATGAGAAAACAGAGTCAGAGTTTGAGTAGATTTACCCAAGATCACACAGGTGGTAGCTGATAGAGCTAGTCTTGAACCAGGGCATTGAATTCTTTCCTCTTGAGCACATGATTTGAAAGCTTTATTCATATTTCTTACTTCTCCATTTTTCTCCACTTAAAATTGTTATAAAAATGGGCTAGTTTTTTTTATGCACCCGTATTTCCTCCTTTTTCATGGTGAATTTATGAAATCATATTGTTCTGAAATGCTGTGTTCAGTGAACCCATAAAATTTCTGTTTGTCTGGTATGCTCGCTGTTCTTTCCCCGTCCTCTCACAGCATCTGTCTAATGAACTCCTGCTTATAACTAAGTTTCAAGTCCTCTGTGAGTCTCTGTGCAAAACAAAACCTTCTCTGGATGATCACCTGCCCTCACCCCTGGCAGCTTATTCTTTTGTACTCTAGCAACCCTTAGTGTAAGTGACTATGAGCATTTATAACACTGTGTTACATTTATTTATTTTTTCATTCCATTATCTTTTTGTATCCCCTATTCCATAATATGGATAATAGAATTCATTATAGACCAAATCTCTAGGTATTTTAAAAACCCTTCAGCCTTTATTTCTAATTTAGTTTCTGAACATGTATATTATCTTGAAGGGTGTCCTACTAGTTTGGTCTCCCAACAGATTGTTCATGAATCAGCTTTTACTTTCAATTTACTGACATTTGTTAAGCAACTAGTATTACAAATAACCACAGAAGTTGCTCCTACCAACATCATCTCATTAAGTCCTCACAACGTTCATGGGGAGTTAAGCTTTCATACTCAATGTGTAGATACAGAAACTGAACTGCAGAGAGTATTCATCTTGCCCAAGGTCTGCTCAGTAGTGGAATCTGAAATTCAGCTCCACCATTGGAATCAATTTCAAGATTTTTCCCCTCTATTGCATCTATTGTTACCTCACTAAGCACTTTCTTCAGTATACCTGTACTCCAGCAAGATAGAAGAGTGGTTGTGGGGAGCTGGGAGAAGTTTGGAAGTTCGGAAGTAAATTCTTTGGATAGTCTGCTTCATACATGTCCATTCAAAAGTCATCTATATGAAAACCATTTAAACTATCATAATTTTGAAATAAGGGGACTACGTCTCCCTCAATCTTTTTTATTTATTTTTTGTTATTGTTGCCTATATTTCTTTTTATAACTTGTCTGATATAATTTCTCATCACCAATACTTTTTTTTTTACTAGGAATGAGGTTCATTTTACTAGGAATGAGGTCCTGGTTCTTTAATTGACCATATATTGAATGATAAAGAGGAAAAGAAGTTAAAAATCTCTTAGATTTTCTCAAACTGAATCATCTATACCTGAATACTTATTTGATGCATAATGATTGTCCTGCCTTTTGAAAACTGGACAGTATTGCTGGGCTGTGACAAGGCAGTCTTTTATAATTCATTGTTGCTCGTTTTTGGCATTTCTCAGTTAGTACTGAAGAGTAAAATATGGTCCCTTTTATTTCTGTAAAGATAAACAATAAGGCTCATAAATCTTACTTAGCTTTTTGAGCAGAGCAGGTATGTGTTTATAAGAATTAAAAGTAATGAAAAGTTTATCTCTTGGTAGAGTTGCAGCTTGAAGGTTTAATCTGAGCTGTAGCTCTGCCGCTTTTGGTTATTAGCTCTGTTTTGTCTTCTGCCTTGCTGCTGTCAAATAAGGGTGGCAGGTTTTGAAATAGTAAGAGAGAAAGAAGATAAAGGGGTGGGTCTGCCCTCACCAGAGGAAAATGCTTCTCAGATATGCTTTATAAGCTTCTGAGAAAGCTATTTTAGCCTACCAAAAGTATAAAAATATTTCTGCAGTCTGTTGAAAGTTGAGAATATGCGAAACCAGGGAGGTCAGAGGCTCTTGGAAATGTGCGTGTTACTGTAGACCTAGTATCTGAAAGTTAGAATGAACTCTTAGGGAAGGCTGTTCAAAAGGCTGACAAGGCTAGTCCAGACGGTCTACCAGACCAGAAGGAAGGAGTTCCCAGTATCTTATTTTATAGGCAAAGGCTTGGCTGAGTTTTATTAGAGCCAAGTGTATTTTTTTCAAATACATTTCTCATCATTTGAACTCTTTTCAAATGAAATATCAATATGTAAAACTGACGATAGCAGAGTTACCTTGGTTGAAGTGGGAGAGAGGGCCTGGACTCCTGCCTCCTAAGCTTTACCTTTCCTTGTATAGCAGAACTTCAAGCATCAGATTTCCTCATGACACAGTTTAGAAACATACAACTACATTTGGAAATGTGACACTGTCTTGCCAATGGGTTTCTGCCCCGGGCAAGTTTGCTATGGATTCAATGAGACCAAAGAAGTGACAGTGGAACGTTCTTGGGGTGAAAGGGTTATACCCAACTTTATTTCCACGGTGGCAGGTCAATCACTAAAATCCCATCCACTCAGAGCGAGTCTGCCTGCAGCAAGCCTGTCTCTGCCTCTGGGCCTCTCTGCCCACA
The DNA here is from genome assembly GCF_040802235.1 of Manis javanica. Lineage (NCBI taxonomy): Eukaryota > Metazoa > Chordata > Mammalia > Pholidota > Manidae > Manis > Manis javanica. The sequence goes on from NC_133161.1 coordinate 94,572,705, forward strand.
CAGCCGCCCTCTGGGCCTCCACTCCAGCCTCTGCTCTGCTTTCCTGCAGCCTTGCAGCTGTACCACTGTGTCTCATAGACTACCGGGCAGAGCTCCTTATATAGAGTCAATAGCAACGTATTGCCCACACGTATGTAGTGAGCTAGCCAACCAGGGCCAGGTGAGAATTTTGGCCACAGGAACTGTCATTTTATCCACAGACAATGAGATACCTTAATCATCCTATTGTCCTGGGGCCAAGGAGAAAGAAACTGATACTAGTGGTTCTCAAAATGTGGCCCTAGACCAGCAACATCAACATCATCTGGGAACTTGTTATACATACAAATTCAGTGTCAGTATCTCTTGGGGGAGGGTTGGGAGGCAGCAGTCTGTTCTAACAAGATCTGCAAGCGTCAAGACCACCAAAATTTGGGAATCATTACCAGAGCATTGGTTTGGATGTCTACATTTCTCAGACCAGTTCTGTAACTGGGTCCTCAAGACATCAGACACAAAGATGAGATTGAACTTGTGATGATTCTCATAGAGGAAACACCTGAAAGAGGAAATGGAAAGGGAGGTGGGAAACGCTGTGCAACTCAATGCCAGCCTATCTTCAGTGAAGGAAAGAAGGTGGAAACACTTCAGAATGTTAATTCTAATATGTAGGTCATTTCCATTGTGTATTTTTTTCTCTTGAAAATGTTATATTTTCCTGAGTGTGTTTTTTAGGGGAAGGAGGAATATGTTGAGCAAATTTGGATTGTTTTCTGGCCATTTCAAATGATCTGTTGTAGGGTATATTCCTATGAAGAGTGATTTTAAAATTAGGCACTGAATTTTGCTGGGCTCAAACTGCAAACTCTCTCTTCTCTGCACCTCAAATCTTGGTTCATTTCTTCTTAGCCTTAGCTGTCAGGGCTAATTGCTCAGTTCAGGGGTCATCACAGTTTGGCACAGTTTATAGACATGCCCTTTGTGGCTCTCTCCTTCCTAGGATTCTCCTTTCACTTTCCAGTAGCTGTAGTTTCCTTGAATTCTATCTCTGGTTCTCCAGGCCAGTAAGGCTGTTTGTTTTCTATGGAAGTTTTATTTTCCTTTCGTGGATCTGACCATTTTTTATTTGTTTGTTTCTGTTTTTTGTTTTAAATATTTAGTTCTACCATGATTTCATATGTCCACATTAATGATTAATAGTAATATATTTTCAAAAATAAGTTATGCCTTTATATGTTACTTTAACCTTTTTGTGTTTGGTGCTCAAATTTCACCTTATTTTTTATATTAATATTGGTACTTTTACCTTCTCTTTATTTGCATCTTCCTATCTTTTTGTTCATTTATTTATATTAAATCTTTTTTACTTTGTTTTAGTTTTAAAAAAGTAAATCTGTCAACCTCTTTTGTAATGACAGAATTGTGGCTATTCACATTTATTTTCCCACTTGTATACTTAGTAGTTTTTTTCCCATCTTACTTTACATTTAATATTTATTTCCATCTTTTTTCCTTTTTGAAAACTTATGCTAATTTTCTGGTATTGTAATTTTTAGTTACTTTATTTCCCTTCCTAAGTTAGTTTTCTATTCCATTAATGGTTGTCTTTACTTTCTGGTACTCAAAATCTTATACATATTTTTCTATTATGTGGAATCAAGATACCAAAGTATTTGCCAACATACTCTATTCTTCCAGGAAGATGAATGAAACCTGTAGAAAACCTTCTCCATCTATTCCTCTCTCCCCATATCTTTATCCTCAACTGCTAGGTTGTACTGAGATAATATAATATTTTAAGTTCTGGGGTTTATTAAAATTTCTCTTATGGCATATCTATCTCTTTTATCTCAGGTGTCCTTATTTAGCATGTATTTTATACATTTTTAGACAGCCTGTGGTATATCATTATCCATAGATTTAGTTATATGTGTGTAATATATATATATATGTACATGCATTTATTTCTCATTTCCTTGTTTCTTAATCTTTTCTTCTGTTCATATCTATTGTTTCAATAGACTTGTTTTTGAGTATTTTATTTAGTTGGATATATGTGTCACTTAGTACCTGAATCTTTTCATATTTAAAGATATGGGGTTTTTTAAGCCTAATAATGAGTGGAAGTTCTTTGGGTTGCAATCCTTTACTTTAGATAATATATAGATATGATTTTACTGTCTCCTAACTTCCAAACTCACAGATGAGAAGTCTAATCCATGAATGGTTTTTCTTTTTGTAAAGAAATTGTCCTTTCAACCTGGATGATTTTGTTTTTAAATCCTTGGAATTAAAATCATATATGTCTAAATGTACTTTATCATCAACTTTTTTTTTTTGAAAAACACTTGTTATCATTTAATGAACCTCCCTCCATGTGACTTCAAGCTGCCGGGACACAGGTGCCCCGGCAGCTTCTATCTTCTTCTTAGCTCTGCAGCTGAAGAATTTGGCCTTCATGATGACGAGCTGCTTTGGGAACTTCTCCATCCCCGGAACTTTGTAGTAACCTGGTCACACCACGTCAATGATAAGAGCAGCTCCAGTCTTATTTTTGACAGCATTTACCCATGTCTGCTCACTGACCATGTTTCACAGTTTATCAAGGCTGGCAGTTGGGCAGAAGCTCTGGTTCCTTTCTAAGGAATGAGGTAATGCCTCATACCAACTTTCCCAAAGTAACCTGGGTGACATCCGTCAAAGTTAGTCCTGTGGATTGCATGCCACCAGCATGACCCTGGCCTCCTGGGCACTTCTGGTGCTTTCCAATGAGGCCGTGGCCTTGGCTCTGGGTCTTCCTCAGTCTGGACAGCATGTTACCCCATGAAGACAAAAGAGCTATCATCAATTTTATTTAAAACTCAGTGGACTCTTTGAAATCTTTCTTCCTCTTGGAGGATTTTGAAAATTTGTTCAATAATTATTCTTCCTCTATTAGTTCCTCCTCCTTACTCATCAGGATTCCCATTCTTGCCCTGTTAAGAACCCCTGGATTTGTCTTTAGTTGACTTATATTTCTTTCATAATTTCCATTTCTTTGCATGTTTTCTCTGATTTTCTAGGCTACTAATTTGACTCTTAACAGAGACCAACTTCCCCTTTGGTTTATGTTGCAATTTTTTTTATTTTAAAGGTTATGGTGTTTGTGTTTTTGTTTTTAAATCCCCTGGGTAGGGTACTATCCCTGGGTGTGATCCTGAGGAATGACAGAGGGCAGGTTGTCTCTGGCCTCAATACAGCAACAAAAGCAGGTGGTGAGTTTGATGTCCATATACTAGAAAGGTCTCTGTTCACTTATTTCCACACTGCCTGCCAGCCTCAGTGGGAGACTACTCAGGCTACCTGTTCAGGACCCTCATCTTGGGCTCCAAGGATACCAGTAGGCTCAGCTTTTCAGAACCCAGTCCAGGGACTCTCACTGGTTAGTCACCATTCATGTGGTGATTGTGTGACATCCCCTAAGTCCTGCTTGGCTGCCTGCTCCTCACGACCTGCTTGGCCCAAGACAAATACTTGGGTTGGAGTGGAGCTGGGAATGGAAGAGAAAAGTGATGGATTAAGCCACCCCATTTCTAGTACTAAGGCAACCTTGATGGAAGACAGCATTTGTCATTTTTTCTTCTGGGAGGATGTAACAAGTCCACATTTTTGGACTGTGAGTAGTTTTCTTTTGGCATTACATTAACAAGGTACTCTATTCTTAGGAGGTTCACAGTAGTTTGAGGGAGCCTTATGCTGATTTTTTTCCTTCTAATTTTTTTAAACTGTAAACATTGGTTTTATTGCTTGAGCACAATATGCCTTTCCAGTGGCTTACATGTTCATAAAATCCTAAGAGACTTTAATATTCATCTCACAGTAGAGGCATTATTAGAAGATATCCTGGTAAGTTCATTCATTCATCTCTACCTTTATTAATTCATTCTTTAACTTTATCCATATTGTAGACACAGTTCTCTCTTGCTCTAACATAGTGGTTCTGAAACTTTAGCCTATACAGAACCATTCGGAGGATCCTTTAAAAGACAAATTGTTTCCCCCCCACGCCCCCAACCATGTTTCTGATTCATTCTTTGAAAACCACTAGTCTAACTAGGGTGATCAACCATCCAATCCCAGGCAAGCCAGGATGATTGCTCCCCCTAAGTCTAAAACACAGCTGAACATTGGAATCTCCTGAGATGTTTTCCAAAATACTGCTGCTCGGCCTTGCCTGCCTCAGAGTCTATATTTCATGGGTTCATGTTGTGATAATGGCATCTGAGGTTTTAAAAATCTCTCGTGACTCTAAACCTCTGGTTTAAATTGCTTTAATTGTAAGCCTTACTTTCATAGGCAGGCTTCTACACCCTATTTCTTTGCTTGGACTGTTCTTCCACTTTGGTGGTGTTCATTCCTGGCTATCTATTAGATTTGGCTTGGGAGCATTTAAACAACACCAACGCTGAGGTCCCGCCACCTAAGCTCAGTGAAATCAGCCTCTGATTCTTTAACTACCGGAGTGACTCTCATGGAGAGCCGCTATGGAGAAGGACTGTGATCTTCTCACGGCTGGTTCCCGTCATTCACCAACAAAGGCCCATCCTATCCATCCAGTTTAACTAAGCTCCTCAGCCCCTCACCCTGACACTTGCTAAAAGCACTCATCACTTTCTGATATTTTCTGCTTTATTTAATTCTTTATTTCCTGCTTCCTCCCCCAAATGGAATGTTAGCTCCATGAAATCAAGAGATTTACCTTGTCTAACACTGTATTCCCAGAGCTCAGAATAGCATCTAGAATATGTGAGCACTCAACAATTATTAATTTATGCCCATAATGTGCTAAGCTCTGTGTCAGGCCCCAGGGACAGTAAATAACAAACAAGAAAGAAAGCAGTGCTCTCTGCCTCCACAGAGCTCCCAATCTTGTGGATTACTTTTTTTTTTAAATCATATTATTCTATTAGGACCTCAGAGAAGTAAGTACATGGTTAAACAAATAAAGGGGAAACAATCTACCATTTCAAAACTGCCATTAGCATCTTGGCTTTTCATTGCAGTGATCAGCAACACATTTACATAGTTAAATGGATGCAGTGATGTATAGAAAGTGAAATGACATTTCCATCCTTCCTTGTACCAACCTAAGCCATGGTTTCAGTGCTCCGGGATTTCTTCTCTTCCCTTGCAGCTTAGTGATATGAAGGAACTTCCTCTTCCACACAGCAGGCCCTTGGTGGGTTCCTCCTGGTGGTACAAGACCAAAGTCAAGCCTCCCTGCTGTGGTGAGACTGCAGAAAGGACTCTCCAGCCCCTCAGTTCAGCTGGACAGACACGTGAAAGGGCCCAAGAGCTCACACAGAGAAAACACATGAACAAGTGTACAGTCATCCATTTTTTTATGGAAGTAGACATAAACAGTGTGGGGGTGCTATAGCACATAGAGTGTCTAGATTCAGGAGGGTTTAGTCAGGAGACAGTGACTAAATTTCATTGAAGAGGGAACTCAGTTGTGGAGATCAGGACTAGAGCATTGCTGGCCGAGGGAATACATGTGTGAAGTCTAGGAGACTCACAGGAGGCCAAGGCAGTGGTGCCTCTGCTGATTTTAGTGAATTCTGCCCTGACAGAAACAGAATGGTTTAGGGATTAGGTAGAATCAGTGTTTCGTCATGCTTTCTTTCCTTCTGAGATAATTCACCTGTCTGGTCAAGTTTATTACAGGATAAAAGGGGTAATTTTGAAGCAACTTATTCAGCCATTTAAAACAATCTGCAAACCCAGTGTAGATGCTGTAAGGAAGCAGACCTCAACTTTGACTAACTTACCCAGGATTATTATGTCTTTAATTATTAAACCATTAAAAGAGCTTAATCTAGAGCATTGTTTTTGAAGTTCAGATTTATGAAGAGAAATCCATTAGTTGGTCCAAATGTGAGTGTGAACAAGATATATCTTTCCATATACAGTATATATAGTATATATACTGTATTTTATGTATATATTATATAGTATATGTAATATATTTTATGTATATATTATATAGTATATGTAATATGTATATTATATAGTATATATAATATATATATTATATAGTGTGTAGATATATATAATGTATATATTATATAGTATATGTCTATCTAAATGAGATAAACTCTTGGTTTACCTAAGGATAGTGACTATCTTACTTACAAAATATGTACTATAAGCATTGGAATTATTTATGTGCTTAGTGAAGAGTGTTTAACAAAAGTGCTAGAAGACTTATAGCTCATCTAGGCATAATACCTAGTCACATTTTCTTTTAAGTTGTTGTGTGGGCCATATACCCAAGCCACTCTGTTAAAGACCAAACTGTAACCCCAGAACATCCTAGGAAGCGTATCGAGCCCTGCCGTGCACCTGGTTTAGAGCGGAAGAAGTCAGCCCACCGTAACTTGACAAAGCAAGGACAGGCAGAGGTGATGATTTGAGAGGAATGCAGCGCCATTTCTTAGTTAATTTGTAATTATAGGTTTGTGTGAAAATGTACTTCCACTAGCAAAGGGGCATGCGATTGTTTTATAACACTGTACTTTATCCCCTTAAACAGCTTCATTAAAAAAAACTTGTTTTACTGTTTATTTAATCATTAATTCAATACGTATTTTTTGAGTGCCTATTACGTGCCAGGTGCTGTGATCAGCACTGGGTATATATGATTAAAATTTTTGCAAGTTTGCAATTAAGTGGAGGAGGCAGGGCATTCAGAACTCTCTATGTGTGGTCTTACTTGAATGAAAATGGCACTATGAGACACTGGTGTGGGGGAATGTAGTTTAAATGGGGGGAGGGTAGCTGGGTGACATTTAAGCCTAGAGTTAGCCAGCCAAAGACTATTTCACATTTCAGATTCCAGAAATTCTGCAAGGTTGACATACTTAGTGTCTTACTTTCAAAAGGCAGGACAGCAACTTGTTTTAGTTTACATTATGTTCTTGGAGAAAGATGGAGCTCCTCTAAGATATAGTGATTGTGGAGGAAGCCTAAGAAGGACTACTTTGTTGTTTTTCAAAATTGTGCTTTTTATCCTACACATTTAATACCCTACCTCCCAAATGATGTGTGTGTGTATAACCTTTCTCCTGATACATATCAGGTAAAAGACTGTGTTTGCACAGGAAATAAGAAATGGGAACACCCACAGGCTAGAATACTTGAATAAGTTCTGCAAGATATAGTACAAATAGGACTCAATTTAGGGATGTTGCCTGCCATTTGCAGCAGGGGAAGGAAAGTCTGACTGGAAAGTAAGTGGAAAGAATCTAGAGGAGTCTCCAACACCCTCCATGTTTGTAAAGTCTAGTCCATGAAACTAAAAGCAGGAAACCATTGGCTGCAGAAGTAAATGCCCTCCTCCTTCATGATGATCGGGAAACAAAATTTCAGGAAACATAATCTTCCCTCTTTGCACTTTGGTGCTGGAAGTATTGAACATGGACACACATAGTCTCTCATAGAACCTATTATACCTTCTGGTCTGGACCAACATAAACCACTCTTTATACAGATAAAGAGGGAAAGTCACTAGGAGAGATTGCTGCCAGAAATATATAAAGAGGAATTCATCCTCATTTTATTCACATGGAAAGTCAGGTCATCATGGACTACTAACTTACACCTATACCCGGGTTTGACAATGGGGTCTTCCCCCTTCAGAGTGGCCTCACTGGCAGGACTGTGAGGTGTACCCTTCACTGATAGAATCTAGATATTATTGCCTAATTGAGGACATATGAAAAAAATTTTAACAGTTTTAGTGTCTCTCAACAATGATGTATTTGAATTCTATTATTACATTTCACAACCAGAACTAAAGTTTAGTCACTCTTTGCCACTAAACAGTTGGAATCAAAGCGAAGGGTCTCATGTTTTTCATTAATGAAAGTGCTGTAACCATAATTCATAATATGGGCATTTGATTGTCCTCTTTTTTGGGGGCACTAGTTTTTTTATCTGTTCTGAACATATACTCTGGCCCAAAATTGAGATAGAATGGACTTTCATTGCTACAACAAATAACTTTTATTGAATTCCTGCCCCTCCTCTGTCAGTTACTGTTGCAAACACAATATTAGGTTGCTGGGAAAGAGCAAGAGCTCTGGAGTGAGATGACTCCAGCTTTCTTTAGCCTCTTTGCTTCTATTTTCCCATCTGTACATTGGGGAACTAATAGTAGTTCTTGCATTGTGCGAACCCTTGGCTTCATGCATGTCACAGAGCATGTACCCAGTATGTATTAACTTCAATCCATAATGGTTAGGAAAGCAATGGTTTAATGTCAATATATGATACTTTCTATAATAATGCTATTATTAACATTTCCTATATATTGTCATTCTTTTCAAAAAGAAGCTTAAATTAACTCTATTTTATATATAAGTATACCTTCCTTAAAAACTAAACCAACACAATAACAAAATACTGTCTCATTATGAAAATACAATTTGTTGAACAGAAAACTGGCAGCTCAGTAGCTTACTTTACAACATAATACAACATTAAACATAATACTCTTAAATAACAATTGATGGTTTTATGAAGTTCTGAATGCAACAAATCCATTGAATCAGTGAAGAAGATACACTTTGAAGAGCTTAAAACAAAGTAAAGAGCAAAGTTGAAAAAAATAGCCTTTGAATTCCTGTCATAAGTCAATATGTAAGTCTGAACCTTAATGGTTAATTTAAAGTGACATAATATTTTTTCTTGACTATAGGAGATAGATTTTATTTTATACTCTATGAACTCCTCTATTCTACATGGGAAGATAGTTTTTTGGTTCTTCTAATAAACATACTTTAGCATTATGTATTTATCTTAAAGTGATGATTAAGAATCAAATATCCTTGCCAATGATAATTCAAAGTATATATTCCAAAAACATCTTCCCTGGAGTTGTTTGATGATCTTTAGTGGTATTGGTCAATGTTTTTGCCTTCACATCCAGACATTTAAGCTTAAAATCAATTCTTAAATATACACAATTAGAAAAAAAAAGGTTCCAAATTAAACCAATGGCTCTATTCATATCTGTGGCATGCTTTAATTTCTACCACATATGCATGAATTGTCAAAGTACTTTATGGGCTATAATAATCCTGATGGCTTGGAACCAATGTTTTACCATTTATAATAATCCTGATGGCTTGGAACCAATGTTTTACCATCGTTGAACAAGTCCTGAGCCTATTCACCCTGAATCTTTGGATAAAGGCAAAACTCCATCCCGAAATGCACCTGGTCAGTTGTGCAATGCTGACCGATGAACAGCTGCTAACAATAAGGGCATTGTGCTTATGTGAAACAGTTCAGGATCTGATGGTCAGTCTCTTGATAGATAGGGAAACCCTAGGGAATGTTCTCTTGCCAGGAGGCCACTTCATGGAAAATGCCGTGTCTGTGTTGACCTGTACACTTAAATCTTCTGTCCACATGCACTGGTGGACTTGGGTTCTAGAAGATCATGTCAGCCTTCCCAGTTGGTTTTGAGGGGTTAAGGATCTCTCAGTCAAGAAATGGCCATACAGTGTGGAAGCAAATCTAATTTTAGGAGCTGTTTTCTGTAGACTTGTTTTACCATGTTAACAATCTGTATTATGTTTCTTCCCATTGATGTGGGTGTGTCCTTGTGTGTGTATTCAAGAGAAGCTTCCGTTTGTTGAGTGATCTTCATGCAAACATCTTGGAGTGCTTTACAAAAGAATTTTAAAAATTAAACCAAACAGGATATGAAACTGTGCTGCCAAACAAGTAAGTCTTTAGGCATGATTTAAATTTAGTTAATGACATAAAGAGCTAAATCTGTGAAAGGAAGCAAGTTCTTTGGATCAGAGAAAAAGAAGCAGAAAACAGATACTCATACTTTGTGTAAGTCTTCATTTGAGTAGCTCCAAAAATGTTCTTTTAGAAGTGAAGTTGGAAAACCCCAGGCGAAGTGAGTTCCAAGGAACAGTATTTTAGGGAAAAAGACTAGATAATAGCTCCCATGTGCATTGTGATCTACGGATTACAAAGTGTTTTCCCAGCCATTATCTCATTTGATTGTCACAACACCCCACCAAAGTAGTTATGAATGTGTTATCCCATTTCACAGATGAATAAACTGATGACAGGAGAAATTAAGGGATTAAACTAAGGTTATTCAGCTAGAAAGTGATAGAACTAGGATTTGAGTATGGATCTTGTTCTAAATCTGGCATGCTAGTTACAGTACCAGGAATATGTGGCAAATCATTTATGCTGGATACTTTTCTTCTGCTCTTATAGTTCTCTATTTCTTGGGTAATACTAGTGACCCTGGCTTCCCAGGATAACCTGGCATTCTACTCCCTCTCAGGAGAAACTTTTTACATTCTTGTGTGTGTGTGAAATTCGAAAACCAGGATCTTTTTAAATGCAAGTGCATAATGCCATGATATTGCAAATGATAATATCATGACTTAATACTTTCATAGCATTTAAACTGACTTTGATGGTTTGCCTTTCAAGCCACCCTTACCAGTGGTTTCCAGAACCTTCCCCAAGTAGATGTGATTGAATGATTAGGACATCAGTTCCATTGTTGTATGTAGCTCTCGTGGTAGGAGAGTAGTGGGGAAAATGTATAATTCTTAATGGGATTCCTGTTTTGACTTGAACCAGGTGTGGTTATTACAGAACCTCGGAAGAGCTTTGTGGTTTGAGACAGTGAGTCTTGACCTAGGGCCTTAGGGGTGGGTGGTGTCGTGGTGGTTCTGGATTGGTTCATGAGACACAAAATGTCTCTTTAAGGCAGTTCCGTCGGAAGTGACTGTGCTACGGCTGTCACTTGTTGTTGATATTGTTTGCCTTTTCCTCTATAAACATGTTTGATTTCTCATCCAAGGTTTGGACTTCTAAAAGTTTACATATTCTTTGATATTCCTTTAGCTTCAGACAAAGCTGGGAAGAGCACTGTTCTGTGCCTCTGTAGATCTTTTGACAAAACACATGTGGTAGAACCCAACCAGTAATTGAAGCCATGTTGCTGTAACCAGCTTCTTGAGCAGTTCACTCGAGCCAAATAAAACCCAACGAAGGCCATGGGAATGTGGAGGGACACCATCAGGGCAGCCGGAGCCTTGCCCAAAGCCAATAAACTTAAGGATGTTACTTTTTTACCTTATCTTTCAATACAGTTTTTGTAGATTTTTACCTTTATGCTTAACTTAAAAATATTCATATAAAGTTTTCAGCTATCTTCCTTTAGCCAATGAACATAGCCCATCCACAAGATTTATATAGCTTCCATATGCCATTCGAGACAGGAAGATGGACTATCCCATGTGGAACTATCAGGGGTAAAAGATAGCCAGAATGACACTTCCAAACTGGCTGCATTCCCCATTCTGGCCCCCTGTGTGGGCACCCGTTCTCTCATCCTTCAGTCTCTTTGGTGATGAGTTATTTCTGGCTGCAGTGTGCTAACCTTTGGACACTGCCTTCTTCCCTGAGCCTGTGTTTATCTCGGTATCGCTTTGATTGCCTGTTCTCTTCATTTACTCATTGTTTTCAACCTGATTTGACTTTGCTTTTTAGCGTCTACCTTGGAATTTGCTCCTCACCCACTTTGCCAGTCTGCCCTTAGTTTGATCTTCTTAGAACATCTGCTCTTTGGATCCTTATGAGTGTCAGTCATGCAACTGTCTTTACTTATTCCTGTTCCTGATCATTTGGTTCCATGTGTCAGTGTGTTGGTCATGGTTTTCTGTATCTAGCACTGTTCTTGTGTTCTGGAAGGTATGTAGTAAAGTATAAGATAAGGTTCTGTTCATTTTTCTTTCTATGTGGAGTACTCCTTTTCATATATATTCTAAAATTTTAATGATTCACTTGTTCACCAGCCAGGCCTTGGTAATAATTACTTCTTTTAAGTTCCCCTAGCGTTTATTGTCTGAGCAGCTCAGGATCACCTGAAAGATGCTGCATTATTGCTTAACAGTTGTATTGTGATAAACTATTGGAAGGTAGGTCTTCAGACCTCACTCTGTTGCCCAGAATAGATATTCTTTTAGTGTCTGCTAATTATTAGTTCTGTATGGAATATAAGACTGTGCACAGAAAAGCTGAGAATATGACCATATTGTATAACTCAGTTCCAAATGGAATGATGTAGTTTTACATGGTAAATATTAGTGTTCAATAGAAATTTCTGTGATGATTGAAATTTCCATATCTTCATTGCCCAATATGGCAGCCACTAGCCACATTCTCCTGTCCAGCACTTGAAATGTGGCTACTATGACCAAGGAATTAGATTTAAAATTTATTTTACTCTAATTAAAATTAGAAGGCCACATGTGGGTAGTGGCTGCCAGATTGGACCATGCCTGCCACAGGAATGTGGAGAATGGAAAGATAAATGGGGAATATGAGTTGGGAAAGTTCTAATGGAGGAAGATGAACTTGAATCTTGAAGATGAGAAGCAGAAGGAAGGCGTGGCATGTTTTAAGTGAATGGATAGAGCGGAAGCTCTGAGCTGGTAGAAGATGTTATGTTTGGGATCAGTTTGAAGACTTGAAGTAAAGCAGCATTTGCGAACTACAGACAATGATAATATCAGCACCCATTTGTTGATATGTCACATACTAATTTAATCTTTACAACAATACTAGGACTCAGAAAATGTAAGTAATTTGCCCAAGGATACATATTAATTAATATGTGACAGACCTGGGATTTGAGCTAAAGTCTGTCTAGCTCAGAAAACTAAGCTCTTAACCACCATACTACCCTTACTGACTCATGCTCTGACATGTTAAGAAAATGTAGAAAACAGTCCAAATATCTTTCATCTGGTAAATAGATACACAAATAATGGAATCTACCCAACCAATGGAATACTACTTAATAATATAAAAAGTAACAGGACTACAAATAAATATAACAATGTAGATGAATCTCAAATGCCTCATGCTGAGTGAAAGAAGCCAGATGTAAAAGGCTATGTACTGTTTATTCCATTTATAAGACATTCTAGAAAAGATAAAGTTATACGGACAGAAAATAGATCAGTGGCTGCCATGAGCTGGGGGTTAAAGGGCAGGGCTTGACTGCAGAGAAACAAGAATTTTGGGGGGTGATGAAAATATCCTATATTTTGGTTATAATGATGGTTACATGATTATGCTTTGTCATAGCTCACAGAACTGTGAACTAAAAAGGGTGAGTTTTACTATATGTAAATTGCACTGCCATAAATTTGACTGAAAAAGAAAAAAAGAGAAGTAGACCCAAGCTTATTTTCACGAAGGCAGGTGGGAATAGTTTATTATTCTACCTCAGGTTATTTTGAAAAATAAGTAATTCCAAATTTTTTGGGTCCAAACAGATATTTTTATTATATATATGTGTACACACACACACACACACACACATACCAGAAAAAATGATTTTTTTTTGTAGGAATTAAAGACTCTTAAAAGAGATGTGTGTGTGTGTGTGTGTGTGTGTGTGTGTGTGTGTCTAAAACAGTTAAATTTGTATTTAACATGAGTTGACACAGTAAATGTTTATTCAACTTGGTGTTTATTTGCAGTTGGCATGGGAAAGAGGGTGGAGGGAGAAGAGGAAGAGATATTTTAATTAAACCTGAATGGTAAGATGTCATATGATTTATCCCATTTTCCTTTTATTTTGTTTAAGTGAAAAATAACTACCATATGAGGTTATCAGCCCCTTTGAAAGCTTGCTTTAAAATTGCCCAGTATGTAATGAAATTCTTGTTTTTACAATAAGCCACATATATGAAACAATAGTATACTGGATATCTTTTTGCATATATTGATTTCCTCCTTTTTTATTTCCAAGAAAACTGTCATGCAGAATCAATTATCTAAAGGCTTGCTTGACTTTGTCTTCACTCATTTTGTGATGTGTTCACAAAATGATAGATAAAATTTTTAGGCAGAGGGCATGTCGAAGTATTATATGGCATAGTTCATTGTCTGTGAGCAGATAAGGGATTGTCTCTCTCTTATAACTGAAGAGGTGACATCCAGACTAGTTTAATTATTTTCCCATGGTCACATTTCTAATGCTTAGGGTTTTATGCTTAAAGAGTGATTAATCTTAGTAAAGAATTATAAACAAGATTAATTAATTATTCTGATTTAAGCATTTTTCTTTGACTTCTGCTTTAAAGTTCCAGCTTTGTTAACATCATATACAATACTTTAATAATTAGTCTTATTAGTGAAAGTGTCAATTACAGGAAATGTTGTTCTTTGAATACATTGCATTATTAATATGGAATTTGAGTTAATGAGTATGAAAACACTTTGCTGGCTGTAAAGCACTGAGCAAATGTATTTCTTTTGTTTGATTTTACATTTTACTCATTTAGTTGCCATTTTTTCTAGAATCCTGAGTAACATAATTAATACATTTGCAGGGAAAGCTGATAACTGATATTTTTATATCAGTTATATTATATATGTTAGGTAGGCAATAATTCTGTAGTATAAATAAATATATAAGTGAATATCTGCATCTACATATGACAGTTTCAAAGAGAGACCTAATTAAAATAATCCAAATAAAATTGCTTTTTGAACTGATACAAAAATCAGAAAAAATCAGTAATTGGGGTCATAGTGACTTGTCACTCTATGCAGTCATCTCATAACATTTAAATATATAATATATGGTTATGTGTGTTTGTGCTTGTATATGTTCCTTAAGATTGTAATCCCAGGCAACATTTCCATATTTACCCCCTTTATTTTTCTTTTTGTAATTTCACTTTCAAGATATATATATAGAGAGAGATCAAATATAAATAGGGTCAGATAATTTGCTATTTCTTAATTGTGTTAAATCAATGTTAATATCTCCATAAATACATTCCTTTTGACACTTAATGAAAGTTTAAAACCAAAGAACAAAATGGCAACTTTGTTGAATGTATGAAAATATTTTTAGGTCTCCTAATATATTTAGCATTTTGGATATACTCTTTTTTTTTTTTTGCCCACTTCTAACTACTTGTTTTTGCAAAATAATAGAAAAACATTGTAGAAGGATGGGATTTTTTAGCCCTGCTTTAGGAGGTATCAAACTTAGTTGGAAGACAAGTCTTTGGTAATGTTAGAGAATGGGCTTAAACGCTAGTCGTAAAGTTTGATTAGATTTTCATCTTGCGGCCACTTTACATCCTTGTGAATTGGTAATCACTGTAACCGGGAGCTGCATCAGGTTCGCTATGGGTAACTGATAGCAACCAAAACCTGGGCAAAGGGAAATGATCAGAGTTGTGGGCCGATCTAGTTTGTTCATGGGTAAGAAAGTTTGAGAGCACTATTCTAAAACAACAGTAAACAATCTTAAAGAGGAAATTTTTTGTAAAAATAAAAAAAAAGTAACAGTACTATTTTTCAAATAGCATTTTATGCTAAATCCCAACATATTGTGACCTCTATTGACCAACTCACTTCTACCATAACTGTAAAATGTGATCACACCTCCTTTTCGTACCCAATTATTACGGCAAAACCTCCACTTGCCAAATTGCTGGAAATTAGCCTGTCTCAAAGAGTTCTCAAGTGATTTAATTACCCTGCTTGGGCAAATGACTTAACTTCTTCATTCCTCAATTTCCTCCTCTGTAAAATGGGGGTAGTATCTCCCTAGTAGAGTTCTGGTGGTGGATTAAATGAGTAAGTAATTGTAAAGCACTTAGTGCTTGGCACATAGAATGCTGTATAAATGTTAGCTTATTATGTTTTCTGTTTCTGACTCATGCATACTGGAGAATAAGCACCTCCTCCACCTCCTACCCTCATTTGTCTAACTCAAACTCTTCAAGTCACCCAGTGGTTGCCTTGGGAAAGCATGCCAGGCTAAGTGCCTTCTCCCAGTGGCAATGACTGCCACTGCACACTTTGGTTTCCAAAGAAGGACCTTATACTGCTTTTCTCTAAATGTGGACACAGGTCCTTGGCTAACTGCCCACACAGTCCATCATAGCCTACCCTGGCACTTTGTGTGAGACGTAAGTAAGGTCTGAGGATGACAGAGGGAGCAAACAACACAGGGTATGGCTCTCAGTAGCACCACAAGTTCAGACCCCACCCAGACTCTTTGTAGGCCAGCTGTCACTCTCTCCCACATGGCGGGGCAGCGCATCCTCCATGACCCAAACCAGTCAGGCCTCTAGGCTGGTGATATGGGCCAAACCTCGGCCCCACATTTACCTGCCCTACTGTGAATATTCCCAGGCTTATTCACAGTAGAACCAGTGTCCCTTTCTTGGGAAACTCCTTCTCTCTTGACAGGATCTCAAGGAGGCCATCACTGGTGCATTTCCCACATCCTACATTCATGCACAGTCCACATAAACCAGAGCGAAGCATAGCTGCTTTGGTTGAGGTAGGGTGAGAAACCCAAAGCCCTGTCTGCTTGGGCTTGTCTAGCCCAGGCTGTGCCTCAGGCCACTGCTAGGTTTGGAATGTAGTTAATCGATGATATCCTTTCTCTGCGTCATCCTTGAATCATTTTTGGTTTGGAGTAGCTGCTAGTATTGATACTGAGAAAAGAAGAAATTTTAATCAGCCATCAGGACAAAAAAAGTCCTCCATATACTTAATATTCTAAAGAAGGAACCCAAAATTTTAAAGCTTACAATGTTACAGGTGCTTCTAAATATATTACCTGTTATCTGTGATGAAACTATTATCCTCCATATTGTAGTTGATAACAATGGGTGCCTCCAAAAGGTGACGTTATTTGGCCTAGGTCATGATGCTATGAAGTGGTGGATCTATGTGATTTTAAAGGCTGCATTCTTTCCATCCTCCTTGCTATTTGTGGAGGCTTCAGAAAATGTATTGTGTTTCTTTAATTTCTGCTGTAATGTATTATTATGATCCGTTAATGCCTCAAGCGGAGAAGCTAGAGCCATGAACCTTGAAAAGCATTTCATAGAAATTTGAGAGTAGCTAATTGGCAAGTTGAAGTTGATAAGATGACAACATTTCGGAGCAAAGGACAAGTCCCCACGTTACTTCTTAGACAGAGGCACAGAAGAAGGGAAACTTCTGGAACTCCTAGCAACTCCCTTCATGTTGTGTATCTCAGTGGACTACTAGATATGCACCCCCTCTCCTTTTCCTGCTTTTTCTTTTTCTGCCATAAATAAAACACAATACATTTTCAGTGTAATCTTAGGAACTAGCTACAGCTATATAACCATTCTCTTCTTCAGAATCTCTCAGTCACCACATCTCATCAGGGTGATATGTGGTAACCAGAATATAGACATGGTCTTTGCTACAAAGCTTAAAATGTAACATGGACTGTTTATACCTGTGAGCAGATAGGAATTAGCATTTGTACCAATGGTTAATAGCCTATGACCTTAAATTCAGGAGCTTAAATAATTTATGTTCATCAAAAGTAGTTACTGGTATCTTTCCCCCACCTAAAGTTGATGGAAAAAAATATCCTAAATAGGACAACT
This sequence comes from Manis javanica, assembly GCF_040802235.1. Taxonomy (NCBI): domain Eukaryota; kingdom Metazoa; phylum Chordata; class Mammalia; order Pholidota; family Manidae; genus Manis; species Manis javanica. The sequence continues at coordinate 94,590,185 of NC_133161.1, forward strand.
GCTTGGAAGGAAAAGCATCTTAAAATAACACTAAATTTTGGACATATTGAAGAGCAAATAGTCACATTCCCATGTACTATGAAATCTTCATTTGATTCAGAACACGGCTGACATGTTTATAAGCTCAGGTTCTTTTAGACCAGAGAATCCCACAGATGTCTCATCTGGGAGGACTTATGAGCTATGTGACTTACTTTATTGTTATTGTTAATAATAAAACAAACTTCAATTTAGAAATCATTTCTTACCCTTTTCATTGCTTTTTGCACATTTCTTTGGTAGCTTTAAAAGGATCCTTTGTATTTTAATAGTTTACTCACTCCTTCCAATAAAAATAGCTAAAAAATAAAACTACAATAGGCATTGGGAGTACAGCATGTCCTTGGAAGCCACATTGGTACTACTGATGTTAAAGAGACCACAGAAGCACGGACACAATTCTACCACTGCTTTTGCAGATGTATAGGGAACATTCAGTAATTTTGCATGTTGGTGGGGCAATGCAAATTTTCCTATAGTTTAGGAAACTGGATTCTTTAAATATGAACAAATTGTTCTAAGTCGAATACCTAGGAAGTCAAAAGAGAACCTTTTAGTCCCTGTGAGCTAGCCAAGAAAACATAAGGCATTTTCTCTAGGAATGGGCCACACACTGACAGGTTAGACTTTACCTATCTTTTAACAAGTTTGGCTTTACATGTCTTTTGACCTCTGGACATATGCTTTATTGCATGCTGAAGGTCCAGTAGTTGGAGAGGTATGAAGATCTTCTTTCAGCTGCTCTATTTAGGTATTGAAGAGTTCATTTGCCTCTCATATTCTTTGTCTCCCCTATCACTTATCTTCCCTGTGCCCTCCCTTTAGGGCCTCATATACTAATGCACTCAACAGATTAGTGAAAGTATTAGTAATTTTCACATTATGTTTATCCATACCTGTATTACCACATTCTATTATTTACAACGAAGTGATTTCAATCACTAGTGGTAAACAGATAGTAAGATTCATGAGGGCAAGGATCATGCATTTCTTCCCCTTAATCTCTACTACATGCAGCCAGTGCCTATAGCCAGTGGATAACTGGTCAAAATAATGTGTTCCATTTTTGGATAGAAAAACTGAAGCTCATGAGCTTATGGCACTCTCTAATGTTAAACAGCAGGTAGGAAGAAGATAAGCTAGGCCTCATACCTTTTTGCTATTATAATCATTGTTTTCTATCAGACTCTGCTTCCTTTAAAGGGAAATTCTTTACTTACAAAAATATGATTGCTGATTTGAATTAATTTTCCACAACATATTTATTAAACAAGGAGCTGGTCTGTCCTGGCTTCCTTAGCAAAGGCTTGTAGAGATTTAATTGTGCAGTCGTACCACTTCAGCTACCAAATAGGTTTCTCTAGAATCTTTCAGACTGGATACAGAGACGCTCACAACATCTATGAACAATGTGCATTTTATTCCTTTAAACTAAGTCAACAGGAAAATCTATTTCAGTAAAATACAATTTTATTTATTGTAACAAGTGTGATCTACTTTATAAGCGTGGGGTACAAATAAGGTCATGTGGCAGTCATCAGTGCTGTTTACCAAATATTTCCAGCTTTCTGCCTTCTGGCAACATGGCAGGGTTGCGCTTCCTGGCTTTCTTATAGTGGGATGGGACTATGTGACGGGATCTGGCCAAAGTGTTGTGAACACAGGGTGTATGTGGAAATTCATTTCCAGGCCAGAGAATTTAATATCTACAGGCACTCATTCTCTTTGGCATGGTGGACTGGTAAATGCTTGAGATGATGGCTTCTCTTGTCAGCCTGGGTCCCTGAGTGAGTGAAAGGAGCGGAGTCCACTGCTGACCCAGAATTGTCATATAGCATGGGAGGGAAGTAAATCTTTGTTCTTAGAAGCCATTTGAGATTGGGGGTTATTGTTACTGTAGCATGATCCAGCCTACCCTGACTGACACAGGTCATATTTCTCTTATTTTTCCAGCTAATCTTTGAAACACTCAAAGGTTATCACCTGCCTTCTCCATCAATTTGTCCCCCAAAGTCCAGTGTTTTATTTTATCTCTAAAGGTCAAATACTGAAAAATCTTACCAGTCCAATGCTGACTTTTCTCTCTCTCTGCTGCATAGTGTGCTCAGAATTTCTCATAGACAAGAGGTTTTTTTGTCCACTGAAGTAAAAATACTCTTGATGCTGTAGACCTCTGCATAGGTCTAAGTAGGGCCACCAGCCAATATATCACCTGCTTAAAGTCTCATGTGTATTCTTAGCCATTCCCACAGTGTAGCAGTGGGAAAGGCAACTGGACCTCAGCACTCATTGTACTGGAATCACACCTCTTCTTAAGTATTGGGACATGGTGGGTCCCATTCTCGGTACTTGATGCTCAAGGATATCATTAGATCATAGTTACAGTCATAATTCATCAGGGAGATTCTAATAGTGTTGGTCACCAGAATGGGAGAAATCAATGCCTTGATCTTCGCACAGGGAGGTAGACAGATATGTGCACAATAAATTTTAATGTTATCAGCATGCCATGCCATTATTAGAGAGGCAGAAGCTCTTATGAAAGGTGATTGTAGGGAGTCTTTATAGAAATGATCATCAATTTGAGTTCAAAGTATATAATTTTTTTCCTAGTAGAAAACTGGAGAATGGCACCACAGGTATATGGACTTTCCAGGTAGACATGAAAGTGTTAAGGAAATCAGGAATGCAATATGATTGAACAGGTAAGGATCTGATGAGAAACATATCTGGAAAGGAATTTGTTGGGATGCATGGGGGTGAGAAAATAACCATAGGATATTATTCAGAAAATCAGATGGTAGAGAAGGTGATGTAAGATAGTAACTTTGCCCAGTTATTGATGACCACCATCCTAAACACAGCATCTTTGTATATAGCATGCCAATTTCCAAACTTCTCGTGTGTGGTACATGACTTCTAGAACTGAGAGTCTTCTCTGAATTGAATTAGGGTGAGGGAGCATACTGGACTTTCAAAATACAAAAGACTAGTGACTCGTAAAGAGGTCATCTCCATCATCCCCAAGACCATATCCTCTTCTATCTCTCCAGTTCTTAGCACCATGGCAGCTGTGGAGTTGGAAATCGTCAGAGAAACATAAATATGGCTCACCTTCCTCTTCTCTTCCATCTGCGCAGAATGCTGTCTCTTGCTCCAGCTGCCCATTTCAGATGCCACAGGAAGCAGCTCGCTTTGTGGTCAGGCACAAGAAAGGGAGGTTGACTTCAAGGGACATCTCAGTAGCGGTTGCTGGAGATTCGCTTGCCACAGGACACCACAGCATGGGGGAGCGTTCCCAGGAGTTTGTGGGTAGTTTGAGCAACTCATTAATTAGGAAATTAGATTGTTGGCTATAAACTGGAGAGTTAAGAATGTCTTTGTTTAAAGCTGAGGAAATGAAGCCTGGTTGTTCAGAGGACTGCTCTGCTCTCATGTCAAACTGCAGTGGTCTGCTTGCTTTGGTTGCTGGTTAGAGTCTTTTGGGCACTGGAGCTGGTTCCCCAGAGGGCTGCTCAGCCCTCCTTCGGGTGGTTTTGTTTCACAAGATGTCCTGTAGGTGTGTGTTTCTGGGTAATGTAAGTGATCTTACTGATTACAGGTCTTCTTCGCCTTTCCCCGAACTGCCCATCTGATTTTCTTCTTTAAGACTCTCTTATACCTTCTAGAAACAAACTTAAAATTCAATTGTTTTTTATTTCTAAACCAAGTCTCCCTAGGGTTACCAGCTTGTGGATAATACATAATAAATTGTAGGATCTCTACTTACTCACTAGTGTAATTCCAGACTTCTAGGCACACTCTTCAGCAGTCCTTTCTTAGTTTCCCCACTCTAGCCACAACCCCCTTGCTGGGGCCTAAAGCCCAGAAGTTAGTTAGGGGCAGTGCCTTATGTGGCCGCTAGGGACTTGCTATGGGGAACCTGGTGTCTGTGCAAAGCCTGGCGCCAAGTGCCCTTTAAGCTCTTTCTTTTAAGGTGCACAAGTGGTGCTGGGATCCCTGCATATCTCACTATGAGGAGCCACCCGGGTTCAACACAAGTGAGGAGAATGCCTCTCTTCCTCCTTGTCTGTTGGACCTGGAGCAACATTCCTCATTGCCATCAAGGAATGTGCTCTGTTAGCTTTACCTGTGGTCCTTCTTTCTGCTGGTTCTGGTGCCTAGGACTCATGCCTGCAATAGACTAGAGGCTATCCTGCCTGTTCTTAGATGTGTATGCAAAACCATTTTATTATTCATTTCCGGGAACGCCCCCCCCCAAACAAAAGCAAGAAATTCCAATCACAAAGGCATAAAAGCTGGAGGTCTTATCCTTATCCACCCACTCATCCAGCGTGTGCAAACTGTAAACCCCGTTTAGACTCAAGCTGGAACCCTGCACATCTAAGAAAGGTTATTTCAAGCAAGTCTTTCTGTTAACCAGTCCATAAAGGATGTGCTGAAAATGCCTCTCCCAGAATCCAGCCCATTGCTGTCGCTAGATGAATGGCTCTCCAGGCCGACTGTTGCCACATCATTTGCAGAATGTCATCCAAGGTTTTAGTTTTGTAAATGTCACAAGTTTTAGGAGAGAACCTCTGTGCATTCGTTTACTCGCCAGGGCTTTCACAGCAGTTGAGGGGATAAAATTGTAACAATTCCTTCTTTTTTCTCTGGTGGGAGATGCAGGAGACTTAAGAAATTACATGACTTCCTATGTGACTCAAAAAGTCAAGCCTCAAATAGTTTGAGGAAAAATGGAATTTTTAAAAATCATAGTAAACCACTCTTCTTTTCTCTGTTAAGGGGATGTTCAGATTTGGAAATTCTAAAGAATCAAAGTAGAGATGTTTCTCATAAATTTTAGTGGATGAGACTGAACTGAGTAAGTTATTCATTGTGTGTAAAGTAGATATGTCCATGGGGTGAGAATGGCGCTCAGAATTCTCTAATTAAAGACAATTTTGTTTTATTTTTAAGCCATCTTTACTATGATATAGGTAATATTCAAGTACATTTTTCACTACCTATGTTTAATGCTCTGTTCCAGTATTTTTTGGTTGCAATGTGACATGTACCACTGTCATTCTAATACAGCAACATAAATGGAATTCTATGAACCTGATGCCAGTTCTAGAAGGAAAGAGGAGAAAGAGGCTATGTTTTTTAGGTCGCATATTTACATGAAATTCAGAAATGCTCATGGTAGTGGGGAAACAAGCCGTGCATAGGGTCCTGCACATAGATGACACAGTAGGAAGCAAATAGTTTCTGGGTAATAATTGCACAAGTCAGAAATATGTAATGTTTGACATCTGGGTGTATATTCCAAAACTTCCATGTTATTTGAATCTATCTTATGTCTTGTTTTGTTTACCTGAAGCTTCTAGTTTATCTGCTCAGGAACCAAAGGTATAGATCATGGGCCAGAGGCTACCAGGTTCCCTTAGGGACTATGGCCACCAAGCACATATGTCTTTGTCACAAATCCATGTGGTGCTAGTGTAATGGATTTCTGAGTGATAAAATAATACTGCTTAGAAGCATTTTCTGAAGGTTTTGAGTCTGTTATGGAAATAATTATGTGAACCACACGATACCCTGCTTCATGTTGTGGTTCATTAACAGAAAATTCCATGATGTGGAGTATCACAGCACCCGCCTGCTCCTCCCACCAGGACTGGATGACAGCGGCTCTGCTGCCGAATGCCCAAGCCTATGAAATGCAACACCAAGTAAGACCCAGACCTTCAAACGGCCAAATTCAAAGGGCATTTTAAAATCCAGAGTTGCCCTCTGCCTGAAAGTTGTAAAGCATCTAGCATATGCAATTAGACGCAAAGTTCCTGTGGCCTTTTGTAGACGTACTATTTCAGTTTTCAACTGAAAACTAGAATGTTGATTTATGTCATTGTTTTGAAGGCCTCTTCCTATAACAATACTTAGAATTTTAAACATGGTTTCACATTAAGTAATCTCAGCTCAATTTTGCTGAGTGAAATAGATTTCCATTCTCCCCCAGTCTTGTCTGCTGTACTCTAGGATTAGATTGTACATGTACCCTCAAATTATGGCTATATACTCACTCTAGGCATGCGGAAACCCAAAACCCTTTGTTAACGGAGGCTCTGAGAAGTCGTAGGAAGTCTCATGAGAACCTACTAGAACTGTTTCCTTCCTTTCTGGAATCTTCCATTCTTTTTATCCATCTACTTCAATTACTTCTAGGTCTACTCTCTCTCACTTCCGTGGGATTAGCAATCCCATCCACATTATTTTTAGTATCCCAGCTGTTAGGATGGCCTACTTGCTTCCTGGAAATGACAGGAATCTCCCTAATGCTCTTGGGTGGCTGCTTTTCAGACCTGCAATAATGACAGAATTTTGGAGCAAGTGGGCTGGCATAGTCATTTTAAGCATAAATAGATCTGAGGGAAGAGAATGCTCATCTGAGCTTCTGGGCAATTTAAATTCTAAGAAAATCAGATAAAATTTTTCATTTACAGTTGCTCTCTAATTTGTTGCTGATGCAGTTTTAGAATATCCAGCCTCTATTTAGGAGAAATATAACCTGAGAATGTAGAAGAGATAAATGTTGATTGCAATTTGATTTCCCTAAATTCAAACTCTAGTTTATGCTCAGAGAATTGGGTGTTAGAGACTAAAAGGGCTTAGATACATATAAGATATATATTATAAATGCATAATAACAAAAAGTGCCTTCATTGGCATTTTTATTTGCTTTAGATAACCCATAAGAAAGAAGTTTCCTTTCCACATGACTTGAAGTAGTTTAAGAGTCTCTGGTAGATAGAGCTTGTGTTTGATTAATCTCAGAGTCCCTGGCAGCCTTGTACAATGGTTTGAACATGGTAGCTGCTCCCTAACTATTTGTGAAATTAAGTTCCTGTATAAAAAAATCATACTTTTATAATGGGAAATATGCAAGGCAGGTCACTTGAGATTTATATTCTGAGTTTAGATGGTACTAGGCCTTTTGTTGTCACAGTAAATAGTGGCCCTTAGGGTCATGCATGGCACGGGGCCCTGGGAGTAGGGTAAGGCAAGTAAACTAGAAATAGAAGAAGCACCCCATTCTTCTTCAGTAGCTTCTGTTTTTCAAAAATAAATTGATGACCTTCCTATGCCTTATAATTAGTAAGCATGAAATTCAAGTTAACAGTTCTTATTTGGTATGCATAAGCTGGCCCTACATCTTCTGTTTCAAGAATGATCTTCCTCACATGCAAATCTGACCATGTTACTCCCCCTCTAAAATTATTCAGTGGCCTCTTACATCATCAGGATAAAATCATACCCCCTAGAAGATGTACAGGGAGTCGCACCCAGCTTAATCTTTTACCACGTCCCACGGCCCCACTCTGGTCTCCAGGCAGCTGGAAGTACCCAACCATCCCTGTTCTGCTTCCAGAGCCTCACACAGGAGGAGATGCAGGTTCCTTAATGCTGGTGTAAAATTCCATGCTGACTCAGCTCTGCCGACCTGTATTTTGAAGGAAAAGACAGTATTCCATGTACTTTTTCTGATGTTAATAAGAGGCTGTTGCCCTTGCTCTCTGCTTCCCCAACCCAGGTTTTGGGGCCAACAGTGTCCCCGTACATTCCTTTGCTCTCACCAAACAAAGCATATAGAGGGAACTTGCTGGGTTCCTTGAGCGCTACATGAATCTTTTCGGTTTATTTTTAATCTTGCCTTTCTAGATCAATGGGCCTTACTCTCAAGTTGGACAACAGAAGCATCTGTCTTTAGAATTCCAGAGGATGTCATATTTTTTCTCCTCTTCTAGTTATGCCTCATCAAATGTGAATATGTAATTTAAGGGGAAGGAGTTTACCCCCTCTTCGGCCTTATAATATAGCCTGATGACTTTAATCTTACACTTTCGATGCCTAAAACATTCAAACGAAATCATTAAGAGGGGAAAATCATTTTCCTCCAAGTTGGGGGAGGGGCATGTTGATACCTCCACCTCCTTGTTCTTTAATTCACTCTTAGGAGGAAGGAACAGGAATGCACCATACAACCAGTTTAGCTGTAATATTAAGTAGGAGCGAGTTAACGTTCCCTTTCCCAAGAAGTTATCACACGTCTAAGTGAACAGTCTCTCCCCTTTGCCCTCTCCCCATTTGCTCCGTGACAGGTGCCTGAGATCTGAAAGTTAACTAACACCTCATTGTGAGTGGGAAGAACAGATCAGAGCGCCAGGGAGCAGGCGAGGACAGGAGGTCAGCGCACTGACCCGGATTCGGAGGCTTTAGTTTGTTGAACAACTTCACCCCAGCTCGCCCGTTTTGCGGGCCCGTCCTGTACGGCCTCGGGGGCTGTGCGCCCTCTGCTGGGAAGAGCAACCCTGCACCGCCCCACAGCGCTGGCCGCATGCATTTCAAGGTTTTGCTGACACAAGGGCAGCTTTTCTCAGAGGTGATGCTCTGCCGGTGTAAGACGATGGTCATGAAAACAGAGACTTGAGTCAGGGTAATTTTAAGTCTAATCTGAGCAAACAAACAAGAACGCATCTTATGTTTTGTCCTGGCCAACTTCCATACCCACTGATTTCTTTTCTGTGCCAAATGAGGCTTTAATCTTGTTTAATGGCATTCCATCCTGTGGCACCATACACCACAGCGTATGTCTGTGTGTTCAGAGTAAATGGAATCACAAGAAAAATCACCTACTTATTCACATTTTTTATTTAACCTGTGTTACATTTTGGGGTGGGAATGGAAGATTTGGGCTTATTTGGATGTTTTTCCTTATGCTTAACATAGCTCTAACATTAATATTCCAATTTCAGGGTTTAAAATTTTATTTGAATTTCTTACATTTATTAATTTTTTTAAGTCACTCCACAAACATCAGTAGGCATCAACTATATTGCAGGCACTGTGCAGGGTTGTGCAGAGCACTAGGAGATGGAAGAGAAAAGAGATACCTAGAATCTGAGAAGCTTGGTTTTGAAGGGGATTTTAGGTTTAAGCATAAAAAGGCATTAATAAAGAAAGGGACAAGTTGTTTGTGAAATACAGAGGACAGAATAACAACACTACTAAGGGGAAGAAATTAGGATATACTTCAAAGGGTGGAAGAGGTTAAGTATTGAGATGTTTCTGTTTGTTAGTTACACAAAGCAGGGCACAGCAGACAGTAGGTGTAGAGGGAAGAAATGCTAATGGTATGTGTGTGTCTCAAGAAAGACAGGATCTTTTGAGAGGATGGAATCTGAGAAGTGGAGAGTGGAGAGAGGTGAGGCTGCAGGGGAGTTCAGAGGCAGCTTGGGAAGAGCCTCATGTAGCATGTGAAGCCAACTGGACAGTGTCCAGCGGGAGATGGGAAATCACAGAGGGACTGTACCCAAGAAAGTGTAATGTCTGCTTTTCATGTTAGAATTATCTCGGGAGGTAGAGGATAAGTAGAGGGTGGGGAATGTCAAATATCAACAGGAAGCTCCTTCAGAAACTGTTACATTAGAAAAGGAAAAAGAATGAGAGTGGGGATCCTGGATTGACTGGAAAACTTAAGAGGTAGACTTGACTTTTGGGCAATAGTAAGATCAGGGTGAGCAGGACAGATTTGGTGTAGCAATGACGACTTCATTTTGGGGCTGCTGACTTTGAGGTGACTGCATGTAGGCATGCCCAGTAAGTAGAGGGAAGTTCAGATCTTGAGCTCAGAGAAACGAAATGGCTTATGGGGAGATCTAGGGTTCCCCAGCTGAAGCCCAAGGAATCAGTGAGTGTCCAGGAGCCTCTGTGTGGAGAGGGAGAGAGAGACAATACACGTTTCTTGGCAAAGTGAGGTGACAATTTCGTAACCCACTTTTTAAATATCAAACGGCGAGGATGTGGAGCTTTTTTTTTTAATCTTAATGAGAAACTTATTTAAAAGTAAGTTTTTTAAAAAAAAATGTTATCCTGCATGATTCTTCATTATGGAGTCTGTTAGCTTTAGGATCTTAGATTTAATGTCAATGTATGTTTTCAAAAGGTCATACTGAATCAGAAATGACTTAAAAATAAACTCTTGGTGAACTTGATCTACTCAAGTTAAAGCCAGGATTAAGTTATGTATATGATAAAGCATCAAAGATTAGGCTTTGGATGGGCATTGGAATAGGAAAATGGAAAAAGATCTAATTTGTTCTGATCTTAAGAGGGGAATCAACATTCACTTTTATCTATATTCACATGCATAACTAGTTCTGAAAAATGCCTAGAATCCTAATCTCTTAATGAGGAGAGAGGAATTTAGAGATCATGTTGTAAAATCTTGTATTTTATAGATGAGGAAACTGCACAATATTTAATTGAAGAAGCACTTCATGTGCCTCTAGGAGATTCATAGCCCACATTGTCATGTTAAAGCTTTGACAAGTTCTGGAGGAAACCAAGTACTGATTTCATTTCACTTAGATTACCTGGTCTTATTTCATGACCAACCCACTATTTCCCAGAGTTTGAATAATGGTACTTTAAAGATTTTCTTTATAATTAAGTGGAACAATATAAGATTTCAAACCATTAACCACAGGCTCAATTCTATTAGTCGACCTTCATTGACGCCTTAATGTTTATGGCTCTGTGTTAGGTATTAAGGGCACAGTGACTCTTCATAAAATAGCATTAATGAGAGTAGATAAAACTTGTTGAATTCTTATCAGGTGCTAGGAAATTTGCTAAGTGTTTTACATATACCATTTCATTTAGTCTTCTCAACCCTGCAAGGGAAGGAAGTGCTCTTTCCCACTTCAGAGATGAGGCAATTAAGGCTGAGAGCCAAGGGCTTCTCCCAAGGTCAAGACCCTAGGGAATTACAGAACTGGGACTCTAAAATAGGGTTTCTGTCTGATCCCTCCGCCCGCATTCTTAACTACCACAGCACTGTCCTTAGAGAGTGTATAGCCTAAATAGTGTACACAAACATTCTCAGGATGGGCTTCAGGTATTTTGACTTGAGAATCTCCAAACTGTGATGTCTAATATAAACCCCTGATGGTACCTTGAAGTTACCTGACAAGTCATCCACATGTAGCTGCCAGGGTAGCCTCTTTCTCTTTGAGTCTGAAGCTCTTGGTATCAAACAGCCCTTTGTGGGGATGTAGTATCTCATTTCTTTCATATTACATAATGCAACATATATGAAGTAGATCAGGATGTAGGTAATTTACAACTTTCCTATATGGTCCCTGAATGTTCCTTTTCATTTTTTTTAAGTGGGAAAAATGAGCACTGTATTTTAAATCTTCTTTATACACTCTAGGCAATGCTTAAACATTTAACTCTTAGCAATTTGTGTTTTTAATGGACAACGGTTTTCCTTTTGGGTCATTTTCATAGAGTAACTCTGGTTGTCCAAACATACTCTGAAATACATTGGGGATTATGGTTTCAGCACATGTAAGCCCAAGGCCAAAGTATGAGTAACACATGATATTTTGTTACATTTCGTGAACAAACCACTGTTTTGTGGTATAATACAAAACATAGCTAAGTAGTTTAGATCACTATCAGGCATTACAAGGTTAGGTTTTCAATTTATGTGATTACTCAAAGCTCATTAGAAGTATATTCTTTAGCTCTAGGGAATGCAGCCTAGAAAATTGTGGTTTCCCTTGTGAAAATGGTGTATTTTTAGTCTATTTATTATGTTTTTAGTTCATTTCAATTATATCCCTTTGTACTTCCAGTACAATAGTTGAATTCGCAAATAAACTTACAAAGTCTATTCACTGACGAGACAAAATGGTGGGAAAAAAAAGAAAAAAAGGAAAGAAAATATATTATTTTTATTTATTAACTGAAGCTCTGTTTTCAGAATGTCACAGACTTTGTATCAGTAAAACCACTATAAATTATTCTGTTTAGATCATACCAATGGTGATGTCGTAGAAAAGCTCTAAGTTCTAGCGTTGGCTCTAGTATACACTTTCTTATTTTTTTGATTCCTCACTAGAAAATGGGCCTAAGGTCACATGTCCATCAATGTGCAAGTTCTTTTGAGGTCTGTTAGGAAAAATATGAGCTTCACAATTATGTCTACCTCTCTTGCTGGCTCCCTGATATTGAAGGAATTGTCTAATCTCTTCAAGCCTTAGTCTCCTCATTTGTAAAACAATGCTAATGCTAATGATAATGTCTACACCATAGGATTACTGGGGGATTAATTAGATACTGTGTGTAAATAACAGAGACCAGGACGGGAACAGGGTAGTTTGTCACTACTCATTAAATTCTTTTCTTTCTTCCTTACAATATGTATTTTACTATGATTTTATTCTTTCATATACTTTCGTAACTTTATTTATATATGACTACTTCTAAAAATGCACTTAAAACCCTTATTAAATAACATGAAAACAACTGTGATTTATGATTTTATATCTGATTATGATTATTTCTGATACTTGAAGAATTGGGTCTAATTTGATCCAGCACATTCACAAACTTTGGCTCTGTATGATCTGTTGAATGAGAACTGATCTCTTTCTGTATTCTTGGTAAATCCACATTTCAAAACAGGGTGGTTTTGGGTTTTGTTTTGTTTTGTTTTACCTTTAGCAAAATAGTAATGCATTCTTGACAATACAAGGGCCATTACTTAGTAATAATCCATTTCCTTGGCCTAAAAATAGAAACATTGACCATAATTTAAAAACTGAAATATTTTCTGTAGAGACCTTCCTTCTGGTGACTTTAGAGGCCTTTCCAGCGGAAAGGCAGCAGGATGTTGCTCTGACAAAGACATCTGTCAAGGGAACATTTACTTAACATCGATCTATGAGTCATATGTAGATACACATTCATTGAGATACTCTGACCTGTAATTTTGGAATAATCATTTGAATCTGGGTGTCTATTTGTAGTTCTTTTAACTTAATTCTTGGAGAACTTTTCTCTTCTTGCTTTGACCATCAGATCAGGAACCTTAAAACTGAATCTGTGGCCCAGTTATCTTCAGATTGTGATTCTGTAGCTTGGGTCTTATTTTTCTTATCCCTGATGTTTGTAATTTGTCTTTTATTAGTGATCTCAAACTTTATTGATCAAGGAGGAGTGTTAATATAAGAAATAAATAAATAAGAAAAAAATTGAATCAAACTTTTTGTTAGAAGAGATCTACTTCTCAAATGAGCCAGACATCTGACTAGTAATGGGTGAGGAAAACAGGATCAGCTTACACCTCATGTACTTCCTCTTGGAAAATGTGTTTATTTTGGCAATTCCCAAACTGAGTGTTTGGAAACTTGGTATTCTTAGAAGAGACTAGCAAATCCCCATGATTCTGGACTGCCTTGGGGATCTGTGTACTGGTTTGAACAATAATCCTGATCTGTAATAGCTTATTATGTGTAGCTCTACTTTGGGCCCAGGGGACTTATTCTTGCTCTTGACTTCAAATTCCATCATGAACCTCTGTGTTGCCCCATGTCAGTTTAAGATTAATTATGGTAATTCTCAAAGCAATAGAGTGCGTGTCAGAGTGTCTGTTTTGAATCTACACTTTTGCTCTGATCCAGAACCCAGGGCTGGGGAGGCTAGGAAAGAAGTCGACTTTGGGGAGGGACATGCCTTTTAGACATATCCCCGGCGTGCCTGGTTCTGATGGTACAAGGCCTTGACTTAACCATTGATAACAGTACAGTGTGCACCTTCTTGCACACTTGCTGTACATTTCCTGGTTCCCTCTTACATTTTTAGAGTCAGGGTACATCAGATTTAGTAATGGAATTCCAGAATGACCATATGCTTTGAGGTATAATTCCTTTACAACAATGAAAATGAAAAGGCTGTGAATCTGTAAGCAATCAGCCATTCCCTCGTTCAAGTAAAACAAGTTAGCCAAATGCACCGGTGAATGCAGTTTTCTTTGGAGTACCATTTATATTCCCATGCTGTATCATCACAGTTAGTAATGACTTATTAAAAATAATACCCTAGGAAGTTTTCCATTTTAGATCACTGCTGGCAAGATGTGAATGAAGCATACTGGATGACCTTTTGAAAACTTTAGGAAATAGAGTTATTGGATCTTCATGTAGAGTATTGGTTTTATTTTAAATCAGGTGCTATCCCTTTATCACACATGCCCCATTGTTCCTCTTGGAACAACACTGCTACAAGGAAAAGAATTGCAAGGTGTACTGAGTTGTGTGGTAGAATTGCACAGTAGTAGAAATAGTAGTAGGACTAGCAGTGGTAGTGATAATGCTACTACTAATAACCAGCTTTTTTTGAGGATCTGACAAGCTTTCTTCTAAATACAGTACATATATTATCTCCTTTAAACCTTATAATCCTAAAGAGGCAAACATTATTATTTCCATTTTACAACCCTCTAAGGACAGGCATTTTTATTATCTTTATTTAATGGGTGAAGAAACTGAGGCACTGACAGGGTGAACCACTTGCTCAAAGTCTCACAGCTGTTACATAAAAATCTGATCTTCTGATCTGGGTGGGTCTGCATGCATAGTCGCTGCTTTACCCACTTCATAGAGCTGCTTCCTTCGTGCCTTCATGTTGCTAAATTTCTGTTTCATTAAAACATTAATACCCCCCGTCTTTTAAAAATAATACACCATTGGTTTGCAACAGCATCACTATGATGCTGCTGTGATGACTCTTAAGGTCATAGTAGTGTGTTAGAAGGTTTTAAGTGTATGTGTAACATGCCTTGGTAACTAACATCTATTGATATGCTATGGGAGGCCCTGTTCAAAGTTCTTTTCATGCATTAAAATATTTACTTCTACTATTATGTAGGTATCATTAGGGATAGTAACAGTACCTACTTCATAACATTAGATATACTAATATATGCAAAGTGTTTGGAATGTGTGGAGTGTACTAAGTGCTCAGTAAATGCTAGTTGTTATGCTCCTTATATTACAGATGAGGAGTATGTGACTTTAGTGAGGCTGAAGACATTTTCACAGGCACGTAGCTGTTAAGAGGCAGAGCAGGGCTTTGAACCAAGGCAGTCATATTCCACACCCACACCAACCACCTTATAAGCAAGAAAAATCAGGATATTTATGAATTATGCTTTTGTTTTTCCTTGCTTTAATTGCCAATCAGAACAGAAGCTTTGTTTCACTTATGAGAGGCAGCACAGTAGCAGGATTAAGAGGACAGGATGTGGAGTCAGCCTGCCTAGACTGGAATATCACCTTCATCCCTTGATGGCTACACAAGCTTGGGAAATTTACCAAAATTCTCTGTACTTTAGTTTTCTCATGTGTACAATGGGGATAATTATATCTCAGAGGGTTGCTGTGAAGATTACATGAGAAAAAAACCTATCTAAAGCTCTTAGTATAGTGCTTAGCATATGGTAACATTCAAATAAGATTACTGACATTATTAGGGTTATTAGAAGTAAACTTACATTTGCATGGCACAAGTATACTTTGACTTTTAAAGTCACAACTGAAATCCTGGGAGTTGAGTTCAGTGAATACTTCTGTAAGCTTTACCAGACTCCCTCTGAAAGCCTGTGTGTATGAACCGTCTCATACTGAAAGTCGAGTGTGGCCTCTATGACAGGGTGGGCTGTAGGGGCAGGAACAGGACGAGGCTGTCCTCATAGCTCGAGTAGCTAGTGGGGACACTGTTTGCAAGTGCCAGAATGATCCACAATGCTACATTTATTTTGGGAACTTGGAAACCTTGTTTAGGCAGTTTATTCCTTGTTTATGTGGGGAGTCAGAATTCGCTTAGCTCCGCCATGACTATTTTCCAGATCTGGGATAGCTGGAGAAGAGGGAGAGACAGAGGACATACACAGTGACTTCTGGATACCAGGCCTTCCTCATCTTTGATTCTTTTATTCTAGGGAGACAAACCAAGTGGTGTAGCTTTCTCGCAGCATTTGTCTTTCCTTCCCAGTCTTATCATGCACCCAGTATTTCTAAATAGCACAGTAGTGAATGCTATGGGTTAGAGTTTGATTTTATTAATTTTTAAGTTGTTTCTGTTGAGTTTTGAATGTCTTATCTGTGCTAATTCATATGCCTAAATTTTTTGCAGTCCCTGGTCTCTGAAAGCCTAGTTTCCTTCAGGGAATAACCCTGGGAAGGGGGAAAAAAATAAGCAGAAAACCGTAAATAAACCCCAGGCGATATTTGTTTAAAAACTCACTCCATTAGCCAGTTGACTTTGAGGGATGTTGCTTCATTTTTCTCACTTTCCCTTAGCTTTGTTGAGTTCTGCATTCAAGAAGATGACACTTTCCCATGTGGTTACAGCTTACTTCCCCAGTCTGTTTACCATGGCAGGTGAAAGGATGTTATTGGATGCTCTTCTAAAAAAGTATATTGTTTTACATTAGTTTGGGAAGCACTGGCTTCTACAACATAACCAGGCTTCTTTCCTGCTGGACTTCAGAGCCGTTAGTAACCCAAAGTACGCGTCAGTCTCCAACGGGAGATGGTCATTTGTAAGCTGTGTTTATTTGGTTGTGGCATCTTTATTTCTTGCCATGTCTTAGAGTTAGTGTTTGAGCTAGGCTTTTGGAAATGTTAGTTTATACAGTAATCATTTTTATAGATGGAAATAGGGAAAACTGCCACAGCTCAATATTGTTAACCTTAAAATTAAAAGTTATCTTAACAGCAAAAATGGTTTTACTTGGGAATAGCAGAGAATTGCAAGCACGGACATGCAAACTACAGCAGAACCATGGGCATGTCTGGAGAACAAAGGAGAGGAACACTTTTAGAGAGGAAAATAGCTGAGTTAGGGGGGCTGTATCTAAACACAAAGTCCACTGGAGTAAACCGGGGGTCCCATGTATTGTGGCTTCTCATTGGCTGAGCTGTGACAATCTTTCATTGGCTGCGCTGTTGTCAGGAGGCAGAAGGTGGGAACCTTTCTTCCTCCTGCTGGGGAGTAAAGTAGAACAGTGTGGGGCCCATCTCTCCTGCTGTCCAGATTCAGACGTGGTGGGCATGAGAGCTTCCCCCTCAGGCTGCCTAACTCCGTGTCAGTAAGGTTTCCCGTAATTAACTTTCACAGTAGTAATAGCTCTGTTACTTTTTAAAAAATTAAATACCATACCACAGCTTATTAAAGACAGAAATGTGAGTTACGTGCAGACCCCATGGGCACCGCGCCTGGTACAGAGCAGGTACCCAACATGTGTTTGTAGAATGAACTTCATCTGACTGCGCTTTGACTTCTCATTGTCCACCGAAGAGGTTGGGCAGAAGACGTGGCCTGGAGCTCCCTCAGAGAATGGCTATGTGGGTTCTGTGGTACTCTGCAGTTCTTAGATTGTTTAGGGAGCAAATAAGTGTCATTTGGGACAATTTTCAGGGAATAACCCTGGGAAGGGGTTATACTTGCAATAAGGCCAAGTATAAGCTTTAAATAAACTGAATTTTCCTCCCCCCTCCAGCTTTGTATAGATCATACAGGACATACTTTAAAACGTGAAGAGTGAGCTGCCTTCTCTGCACAGGAAGTAAAGCAAATTATTATTACTGGTAATTTGGAGAGTTTGCTTGAAAGTCACCTACACCATTTAAAATATTTAGTATCATTAGGGCCTAATTAATTTATTAATTAACTCTTGGAAACACGAGCAGTTGTTTTCCCTCAAAGGTCTGTGTATACTTTTGATGCCAAGATTAATATTTAAAACATCAAAAATATAATAACTGGACAAAAAAATAATGACTGGAGAATGCAGTTAATATTTATTGAATGCCAGTTATGTGCCAGGTGCTATATAGTATGTTTACATATTTACTCTATTCTTTAAAAAAACCTTAGAGGTGGGTATGATAAATTGATTTTGAGAAAAATCAAGGTTAAGGTTCAAGTGATTTGGGCAAGATTCAAGAATAGGAATAGAAGATTCAAGAATATAGAATAGGAATACAAAGCTAGTTTCTCAGAGAGAAAGAAACATATTTTGGGAATAAGCAGACCATTTCAAGCATATGGTGGCCTGTGTAAACTGTAGGATTAGGAAGAAGAGTAAAGACCTTGTTGGGGTGCAGTGGGCTGAGCGCTCTTAGGGCCCCAGAGCAAGTGCCTTCAGCTGAAGTGGGATGTGAACCTCCCTTTCCACTTTGCACAATCGGGAGGCTGAATGGTATCCATTCTGAACAATGCAGGCTTGGGAACAACACGTCTAGCAGGATATTTTTATTTTATTAATGTTGGTTGTCATGGCAAAGTCTAGATTTTTCATTTACATATAAATGAATCAGATAGTCAATAAGTGCTTCCCCTTTGATATGAAAAGAACATCTGTAGTGGATTAAAGGTCAGAAGTAGTGATGACTTTTTTCATACCATGTGACAAGACAAATGAATATTATGTCTTTTTTTTCAAGTTGTACTTTATTTTTCACCTTTATTTTATTTTTTGCTTAATATTTCAAAAAAAATCCAAAAACATTTGCCTCTTTCACTCCTAAAGACTGGAATTATGTCTTTAAAAGATGGAAGAGCACCATTTTACTGTCCAGGAGAACACCCTTATCACACGGAGGCTTGATGAATACTCTTAGATGATCAAGGTTAGATGAAAGCACTGAGAGGTCATCTGGTGCTGGGCTTTGAATACAATCTCCTCCAAGGTTTCTATCAAGCTTGCAGCTTTATACTTTTTGTGCTATCTGAAGTTTGCCCATGAAATGTGTGCTTTTGACATTTTTTAAAGAAGTTTTGATTCTCACAATAAAAGAGCTCAGATGTCCTGTAAAATTCTGATATAAATTCAACTGGTCAGATTTCTTTTTTAAAAAATTATTATTATTAACTGACCTGCTCTTTAAGGGAAAAAGTAAACTATGTTTCCTTCTTGAGGGTTTTAGTGACAAGCCCCTTGTGTTATTAAAAAATAAAAACCAAATAAATTATTGTTCCTTGCATTGTACCAGTTATTCAAAAATCATGTCTTCAGGTTTTTCATATTTATTCCATTGGGCTATCTCAAGCACTATTTTTTTTCCTGTTTTTAGTTGCTTTTCTTTTATATACTTGGGGGGAAAATATGCTTCTACTTCATTATAACTCTATTAATCATGCTGTGTATTTCTTGTAATCCATTTTATTCTTTTTTCTAGAAGGCATTGTTCTTGGAGACTTTCACTGAATTTCTAGGCCCGTTTCACAGTTAAAATTGGCAGAATTCTTTTCAACGAACTCCTGAGTTGGTTTTAACAGTGTATATCGCCAATGTCTTCCTTTTTTGGTCTTTTCATTCCTATTTTGTTAGTTTATTACTTGACATTTCTTATTGCATATCTAATAAACATCTCAAATTTAATTGATCTTCCAACTAGACCTGCTCTACCCAGGCTTCCTCATCTTTGTTAGTGGAAACTCCATCTTTCCAACTGCTCAGGCCATAAATCTTGAAACCACACTTGACTCTCTCATACTCCACATCTAATCCAACAGGAAATGCTATGGCTTAATTGCCAAAATATACAGAATCTAACCAGACCTCTGCTGTAACCATGTGCATCATTGAAATGGTAGCCATCTACCGCCTCAGCATTGTGCATGACCAAATGACTTTTCATCAGTTATAAACCGCAACACTTAAGAGGTAACAGCTAGTCTAGTACTGTTTTGTGTCTTGATACATTTTGTTTTGAACATTCAATTCCACCCCCTATCCTTACAAGGACTCTTGGTGGCATTTGGTAGCTGTTGTCAAATGCCTTAGGGAACCGTCAGAGGAAACAGTTTCATCTCAAACCAAGATGAAAGTAAGAAGTAATCGTTGGAATTCACAGTATCTATTATTTGTAATGCAACTTATAGTTCATTAAGTACTTTATAAATAATAATCTTATTTGTTCTTCATTATCTTTCTAGGTGGCTATTTTTTCTCTGATTTGCAGATGAAGAAACTGAGGCTTAGGGTCTAAATGATTTGGCCTAATCTTGCAAATGCTGATGACATCAGAACATAAATGTGAATTTTCTGTTTCAAAATCTTATACTCCCTCCATAGCTTTTCTTCTGTCTTCTGGGAGGTATACTTAAGACTAATATAGTAGTCTACACTTACAGACATTCTCAGTGAACAGAGATGGACACTGTCATAATTAGAGTGGTACAGCATTAGATTGTGTCCAGAGATAGTAGGTTCCTTGGAATGGTGGTGTTTTGATAGGGTCAGATCTCTCTCCTTCAACCCGCACCGCCTCCACCTCCACCACCTCTCCCACCCTGGCCAGGGATACAGTGGGAACCCTGCATTGGAGAAGTGGCTCTCCAGGATCCTTCTAAGTATCCTTTCAGAGATGAGATTCTGTTGTTCATGCAGGCTCACAGGCATGTCTGCTTCTATAAAACCCATATGTCAGGGACACTGCTGGGCTTCTTGATGCTCATTTGAATAGAGTTACTTTTTATTAAATGATTGAAACTACTCAATTTTTATTAAAATTATTAAAGCTGCTAAATTATTAATGACTACTTCTGCCTTGTCTATTAATTCTTTAGTATTTTCTTCCTTCCGATGGTAGGCCAATATATTTAAAATGAAAGCTAAAGAAATTTCCTGACAAATAGTCAGAATATATGTCCTATACTTCATGTTGCCAAATTATATTCCTGTGTTTGTCTTTGTTTTTTTTCCCTTCATTCAGAATACTTAAACATTTTATATTAAAACCTAGGTGAAGCAAGTAATTTCTGACAATTTTATGACTTACTATTTTTGTGTTTGCCGGTCTTTATACATTAATAATAAAAGGCCTTTCCATCAGGTCTGTAGTTTTTCTTTTGAAAGTTTTAATATATATAAGAACATATTTTCATGATACACATTTTAAAATCTGATGTGAAAGGCAGCTTTATTTTATTTTTATGGTCATGCATAAAGTAATTCTTATCTTTTAATCTCACAGGTTTTTGTCAGCTACACAAAGCCTTTTAAAAATTCCTCTCAAATTCATTTGTGGTGTATCGCTGACCTAATGACTGGTTTTAAAGTCAGTGTTGGCGACTTGCCTTTTCCTCTGCCCCTGTCTCTTCCTTTGGGCCCAGGCACCTGGGGGTGGGTGACGTAGCCTCATCTTGCACGACGTACATATCCTTTTCTCCTTCCCTTTCATTAGGGGTCATGAGTTAGACAGGTACTGTAGACACTGGCTTGATATGGAACTTTTGTCCTAGAAAATGAATATTAGGGTATTTTAGAAGGTAACCAAGGACATTTGAATGATTTTAATGCAGTGTGGTGTACAGATGAAAGAAAGAAAGAGAAAAACTCTGGGTGTTACAGTTGAGGACTGGGTTGTATGACTTTCCTTTTTGGATTGTAACATTTGACTTTGAAAACACTCTTAAATAGAAAGAAGCTTGGTCCAAGTCAGAAGAATGATGCTATTTTCCATAGGAGACTGATCATACTTTATATGATGTTTTTCTGCTGTATTACTTCCAATTCATCTTTCAAAGTCATCACTCTTCATTCTGACTGTATACAGAATCCATGGAGAGTTGGAGAGTTTGGTGCCTTTCCTCTGTTTTACCTTTTCAGTGATTGAAAAAAGCGCAGATTTCTACAAATTGTTTGGAACTGTCAGGATAGAGACATCACCAGTGTCCAAGTTACATACTCATATGATCACGGGAATGCCGTAACAGGGACATGTTCTGCTTTTTGCATAAGGCAGGCCTAGATTCATGCCATGATGTGCAGGAGCCACTGTCGTAGCTGACTAGATGTGACTGTGCCCATCTCTGCCTAAATCCATCTCAGTGACATCTCCTTGGCAGCTTGAAATCCCTTGCTGGGAGTATTTACAAATCAGAACTCTTTCCCGACCCCAAAAAGCTGCTTAGTAAACATTTACCGGCATAACACTGGTTCAAGCATACTTAATTTGTGTGAATTTGCTCAAGATATTTAAGCTCGCTGAGTCTCATTTTCTGTCTCTATAAAATGTGGGAAGCTGGTATTTACTTAACAACATTTTTGAAAGAAATTACTTTGGATGACAACACTTAACATTTAATGAATGGCTATGATAATAATGATAATGATACAATTAATCATTTTCAAATACAAATAGATTGTTAGTGTTGATTTACAAGACTACTCACTGTTAGCCAAGTAGCAAAAGGAATAAGGCGGTAAAATACTGGGAGAAACTTCTATTTTGAAGTGGACATACTCTTGGTCAGCTCTTGCTCTTATCAGTCTTATAACATTTTTTGGTTTAATTTAGCATCTGTTGCTAGTATATATGTGAAAAACCACTGTGGTAAGTATAGTGAGAAATGTGTTTTGAATTTTGCAGCCTGTTTACTTCTGTTACTTCCAAACTGTGATTAAAACAGTTTTAGAAAGTAGCATCAATGATTTATCAAATGTGTTTTTATTCGTTCTATCTTTTAGGAAGTTTTTACTGTATTTTATCTGTAGTGTATATATATATATATATATATATATATATATATATATATATATATATATATAAAATATATATATATTTATTTTAATAAATATTTTAATAAATATTTTATTTTAAATATATATATATTTAAAATTTTTTTGAAGTCAGTACAGCATATTATACTTTTTAAAAGATTAAGGTATCATCGATATACAATCTTATGATAGTTTCACATGAGCAACGTTGTTGGTTCAATATTCACCTATATTATCAAGTCCCCTTGCACCCCATTGCAGTCACTGTCCATCAGTGTAGTAAGATGCTATAGAGTCACTACTTGTCTTTTCTGTGCTACACTGCCTTCCTTGTGACCTACCTATATTGTGTGTGCTAATTATAGTGCCGCTTAATCCCCTTCTCCCTCCCCAGCCTTCTCCCTTTGGTAACCACTAGTCCCTTCTTGGAGTCTACAAGTCTGCTACTGTTTTGTTCCTTCAGTTTTGCTTTGTTGTTATACTCCCAAATGAGTGAAGTCATTTGGTACTTGTCTTTCTCCACCTGGCTTATTTCACTGAGCATAATACCCTCCTGCTCCATCCATGTTGTTGCAAATCATAGGATTTGTTTTCTTCTTATGTCGGAATAATATTCCATTGTGTATATGTACCACATCTTTGTCCATTCATTGACTGATGGACACTTAGGTTGCTTCCATATCTTGGCTATTGTAAATAGTGCTGCGATAAACATAGGGGTGAATATGGCTTTTTGAATCTGTGTTCTTATTTCCTTTGTTTAAATTCCTAGGAGCAGAATTACTGGGTCAAATGGTATTTCTATTTTTAGTTTTTTGAGGAACCTCCATATTGCTTTCCACATGGTTGAACTAATTTACATTCCCACCAGCAGTGTAGGAGGGTTCCACTTTCTCTGCATCCTTGTCAGCATTTGTTGTTCTTTGTCTTTTGGATGGTGGCCATCCTACCCGGTGTCAGGTGATAGCTCATTGTGGTTTAAATTTGCATTTTCCTGATAATTGGTGATGTGGAGCATCTTTTCATGTGCCTTTGGCCATCTGAGTTTCTTCTTGGAGAAGTGTCTGTTCAGATCCTCCACCCATTTTTTAATTGGGTTATTTGCCTTTTGGGTGTTGAGGTGTATGAGCTCTTCATGTACTTTGGATGTTAATCCCTTGTCAGATAAGTCATTTATGAATATATTCTCTCATACTGTAGGATGCCTTTTTGTTCTGCTGATGGTGTCCTTTGCTGTACACAAGCTTTTTAGTCTGATGTAGTCCCTGTGTAATATATATTATACATATCTATTATCATTATATTTGTTATTGTATCAGCTTAAAGAATAAATGGGAAGCAAGAAATTGAAAATATGTAAGGAAGTCAACAGTTTTAGCCCAGTGAATGCAATAGTAAGAACCCTGTGAACTAGGGAGCTTTTCCATGTTTGTTATTTTGTATTTTCCTGTCTTTTTCCTTGTAGTGATCAGTGACAAAAATGGGCCAGTGTGAGCACTCCTAGAGTCAGCTGGAGATGCAGCTGCATTTTGCTCCTGGCTTGTAGCTTGATAGGTCACAGTCTCAAGGGTAGGGTGGCGGAAGTAGCTCGCTAAGGAGAATGAACTTGGTGAAAGCTCTGGGGCTTTTGCCTGTAAAGCACAGGAGAACAGAGGAGGCTGGTCCCAGCCTGCATATCAGCCCTGAGGTTGATGAGAGGGGTTAGAAGGAGGTTTCCTGACATATGCAGCAATTGTAGGGATCTGGTGAAAAAGGAAGAAGGGTGTTCAATAGCTTGAGGAGAAGGTAACAGGCAGGAGAAAATCAGAGATGTAGGATGTGAAATCAAATGATGGAACTTTCCATCTTAATGTAGACCATCTGGTCATCTTATCTTTAAAGCAGTGATTTTCAGACATTTTTCATCTTATATCATAATGACCATATGTCCCAGATTTCCAAAGGATGGGCCAGATTTCAAATATTTTTGCCATTGTTAGACTGTTGGTCCCAAATCAAGGCTAGAAATTATGATCACTATTCTTACACTCGCTCCCAGCTTCTGTTACCTTCAATCTCAGTCAGTTTCCAGGTGGTTAACTTAATATCATTAAGCAGCTGTCCGAAGCAGTGGTTCCCAATCTCACTGTATATCAGAATTATCTGGGACATTTCTTAAAACACTGGCTCTTGTGGTACCTGCTTCAGCCCTTGTAGCCCCTCAAATTCAGAGTCATTAGGATTGGGAAGATATTCAGATATCTATCTATATTTTTAATAAGCATCCTATGTGATCATGAGGCAGTTTTTGGAGATCAGTGGTCCAACCAGTGTCATACACATCTTCCTCTGAGCATCACAAGGTCTCTTAGAGCAGGACTTCTCAGGGACTTTGAGTTCTGGAATCTTTGAACTTCTGAAATATTAATATGAAATTCGTGAGTATGGGCCCATTCCCCTTAATCAAGTTCTTGGTAGAATTAATGGCCAAGAAAGGCCAAACCCAAAGCTTAAAGGCCAAGAATGCAAGCCAATTTGGAACATGGAAGGTACTTTTTGCAGTGATCTGTGACTTAACCGCCCTCATGTTTTGTTTTGTTTTCATCTTCTAATTAATCAGAACTAATTGCTGTTCTAATAGGAGTCTGTTTTCTGGGTTTAAGGGAGACACAAACACACATACACCCCATCTATACATGCACACAATGACTTATTCTAAAACAGCTATTCTCTCATTCAAGGATATTCAATTTTGTCAGTTAATAACATTGAATAGAAGGTGTGTGTGTGTGTTTGCAGGGTGATGGTTTGTTGGGGTGAGGCGGTCTGGTCCCCTGATGCAGTCTTCCTGTCTCCTCAGCCATCCCTGCCCCTCTCTCCGTTGCCTCCAGCTTTCCCCGTGTATACACCAAAACAGGTTATGAATCTGGATCCGGTGAAATCCTGTCTGTTTTAAACCTTCAGTTAATATTCCCCAGCTGTGTTGCCTCAGCTCTAGGGAGACCTTTTCCTGACAAGCATTTGTGGTTTAGGGAGCCAAGCAATAGATTGGAAACTTCAGGGCTATGAGTTCTAACTCTGGGTCTGCCCTGACACAGTGTGTGACCTTGGGCAATTCATTTGATCTCTGTCCAAACTCTCTGATGCTTGATAACAGGATTTTCTAGAAGTTTCCCTGCCAATAAAGACATATGGAACCACTCCTGGTCCCACAAGGGAAGGCTACACTTCATTATCCTTGAGGCTTTCAGCTCTCTTTCTCCGTTTGCCCACCTCCCCATGCCAGGGACTCCAAATCTTATTGTGGCCGTTTCCCCAAGCCTTAGAACTACTTTCTTACTTTTCTTTCCAAAAATGCATCAGCAGTGCTACTCTATTTCAGTCCTCCCTGGGATTCCAAACCTTGTGTCCAAATACATACTCCACAAGACCAAATTGCCCAGGCTGCTTTGGAACAGTGTGAATCGTGCAGAACTGGATTCTGCCCTGGATTTCATATGGCTACTGGAAATAGAAAAGAGCTAAATTTTTTCCCCTAATTTTTCTGCATTCTACAAAGTACAATTTATTGTTTAATGAGCCTCCACAAATCATTTTTATACTCCCTCTACTTTTTAACATCTCCTTTTATAGAAAATGATTAAGTTAATAAATTTTATTAAAAGCAATACAATTCCAAGAAATTTTTTTTTTGTAGAAAATATGCACTATTTCAGCTTTTGGACTTTGTTGGAAGATCGTTTACTCAGATAATATGTGTCTTTTAAGTTTTGAGAACACACACACATACATATCCCCATGTGTAATCAAGAATTTCGTGGGGTGGCAGAGGAGAGTATTATGTTTTGTAAGGAACTTTTCAATTCTCATAATTGCTGGATCCTCATTTTAGAGTAAGCCTGCAGAGTTGTGAATATTCTTTTCTTTATATTTTGTTCTGCCTTCCACCTCAAGATACCATGTTGAGCTATGATATTTTAGTTACTTGATTTCTGCTAATGATAGTTAAGGATCCATGGACCAAAACACTAAGAATTCAGCATGTGGTTCCTAGTGAACTGATTGGATGGATTTGAGTTGAACAGTCAGTGGAGTGACTTTGGCTGCCCTAAGTGTATCATCAGTCCCTTTGACTTGGCAGGCTGCTGGTGGTCACTCTTCTGCAATGGGGAACCTTCCTTTCCCTGGGAGCTCCCCTCACTCTCCTCTCAGGGGGGCTGTTTAGGAGCTCCCCACCCCTGGCATGTCTCCCTGGTAGCTTCCTTTTGCTCCTCTTCTGTCTCTCCATTAAGACCTCTTTTGGGTAATTGCCAACTTGAGAATAGTTTGATAATCTAACACATGCATATTATTCTTATGCAAAGGAAGTGCATTAAAGTAATAGTTAACATTTATTATTTATTGTGCATACGTGCAATGTTGTATTTAATCATCATAATACTCTGGTGAGGTCTTTTATATACTCACTACTTTACTCACGACTTACATGAAGAACCAAAAAGTGTTAATGTGATTTTCCTAGACTCACGCAATGAGTCAAGTCAACTGATTGCAGACTTTAATTGTTTTCAGACCTTGTGTGCTTAACCCATGTGGTCCATCTTTGAAAAATAGCCAAATGCACCTTCATGTGTGGTTTTAAAACTGTGATGGTTAGATGCTGATCACAGAGAGAACTGCTCTGTGGTTAAGAGGGAAGTGGAGAGTAGGGGAAGGAAGAACATGAGCTCTCTCTCTCCCCTACTTCTACCCCCCCTCACAAACACACACACACACACACACACACACACACGCACATATATACCACATGCATGTGCGCACACATAAGATGAGCAGATTTTTAAAAAAAATCTGTTTTCATACTGGACTTCCAAGTAATGCTTCATTTGAAGAAAGAGTTTCTCTGTGAAATACAAACAAGCTCTGAAAATTACCGCTTTCCACAATCCCACTTATCATAGTGCATTCTTATCTTCCTCTGCTCCCCCCAATCTGTAAATGCTAATGTAACTCAGATGTTAGCTGAGGTCACCCTTGTCTCGGAGGTCACCCTGTCCTTTCAGATTTAAATAACATTGTCTCAATTTCCCATTTCATATCTTCTGGAAGGTTCCACTGCCACCACCCCCTCCCCAAGGTTTCTGCACGTTCTCTAACCTATCCTTGTGGGCAGATTTTCCTGGTAAACTATTGACCTCACTGTATCTTACCTCCCACAGCTGCCTTTTTCTCTGTGCTCCATGCTGACCTCGAGGGGACCTCAACCCTTTTTCTCAACTTGCACCCCCATTTCATTCCTAATTCGCTCCTACAAGGAATTGTTCTATAATGAAGACCTGCAGGCAACAGGAGAGGGTTTACATCCCAGCAAAACATTTAAATGAAGGAATATTAGGCATCCTTATTCTTAAACATCCTTAAGCCACTGCGCCATAAGGAAGCTCTTGCTGACTGTGTCCCCTGCCACACCATGTCTGGGGTTCTTCTTCTGAGTTTCTCTGCCTGCCCCCATCTCCTCTGCCCCTCTTCCCCTTCCTTCTTGCCCTCCCTCAATTCAAAATCCTTCATTTCTTCAGCCAGGCTTTGCTGCCTCCTTTTTAACCAAGTCTCCTAGAACCCCACCTTTTCTGCCCCAGCCAACTTATTTGAAGACAGTTTCCTCTTCAGGAGAAACTGTAATGCAAGCCAGCCATTGAGGTAAATTGTCCCCCAGCTTTATAAATGCAGCATAGCCCCACGGGGAAAGCAGAACCAGGCTGATCAGCAAACTGCAACTGGAGGCTGAGCTCCCCCCTCGCTGGAGAAATCAGGGTCCTCGCTGGAGAAGAGTCAAAGGGAGGCACACAATTTGTCTTTTTCCTGAACAATTCATACTAAGGGTGATAAAAACCATTGATTAAGCAGGTGCTGAGCATCAGGCACTGGGCTAATAAGCACTGCCCATTTTTTTAAATTGAAACTTCACACTCTGTGAAGCACATATTTATGTTTTCTTTCAACTAATGAGAAAGGTTAAGCAACAGTTAGAAAATAATGCAGCCTGCTTCAGGCCCTGAACTGACATTCCATGCTCTTAACTCCAATACTATGCTCTTCAACTACCTTAGTGGTCACAGGAAAAGTTCCCTTCCCCAATGTCCCAGGACTCCTTCTGGCATCCCTTGCTTCCCTTGGGAAGTTCCTCAGACTCTATGTCTTTCTCCTGCCTCCTGAGAGACTCTATAGAATTTGAGGGATGCAACTATTTTCAGCTCCCTTCTGGAAATATGTGCTTTTCCCAGTATACAGCCAAGGCCTGAGCTTATCTGCAAGTCATGTTAACTGTATATTTAGATATCTGCATTTCTAAGTGAAATGTGCTAAGTAAACATTCTTTTTTTTTTTTTTTTAACAATAACGAGAGAGCTTGTGGGGAAAGGGCCCAGACAGTCATGGACCTAAATACCGGTTCCACATCTTCTTGTGCGTCCAATAGGAAGTTGTTTCTTCCCTTAGCATCCATTTCTGTATAACATGAAAAATAATACCTTTGTCCCCACTATAGTGGTTGACACTCAGAAAATGCTTCATAAGTGTTAGTTTCTTTTTTCTTTTCCTTTATCTTTCTAGTAGAAATTCTCATATCAGCACAACATTTGTTTCATTTAAATGGTTTCAAACAGTGGAACTTAAAAGGTGGTATGATGAATATGTTCTATGTTTTCCAGTTTTCCTTAACTTTTTATATGTATAACTTTATAACTTTCCTTATAAAGAAATAAAAATAGAGATATTTCTAAATGCCAACAAGAAGAGGCCTGTTATCCAGCTCCTACTTTTGGTGAAGATTGGAAGGCATGTAGACAAAAAGTGGGAGTGGGTTCAGTACTCATGAGATGAAGCCCCCCTGCCCAGCATGGTGGCAGGATGGCACCTAAACATGGGAAGGGCTTGCATGTGGTTTTCACATCCTCAAATTGAAATGTGGTCTGTGTTCATTTGAATATAGCAGTTTACTGACTATTTTGGATTTTGGATTTTTACATTATCATTTACTATTGAGTGATTTTATGTCCAAATTTACTGTAAATGTTTTGCTACTTAAATGGGCTCATTCAAATGCAGGTGCTCACCACAGCTAGGTGGGGTGTTTAGATAACAATCCAATTATTTAGCAAATATCTCCTCTCAATAACCATAAGTACAATATACCTACCTACCCTGTACCTTTCTAGAAGCACTGAAGAGGCAGATAGGATTCAATCATCAGAGTATGCCATTGACCTTCTCCTTGAGTTGGTTGTTCCCATCAGGTGAGACATGTCTCTCAGGCCATCTGGCTGGGACTAAGACACATGCAGACTCCTGTCATCTTGAATGGAGAGATTTCATCCCATAGCAAATGCTATCCTTCTTAATATCAGCAACTGCAAGCTAAAAGAAACTGTGAATCCAAAACGAAGTGATCTTTCTCTTCGCAAGTTCTAAATTATTTCTGAAAGTGAAGAGTAGTGAAAACTTTGAAATTTACTCTGCTTAAGCATATTTTTCATAGTCAGTGGTTCTCAAACCTCACTACCCATCACAATTGCCAAATTCCTGGGTGCTACCCCTCATACGTTCTGACTGAGCCTACTTGGGATGAAGTCCAAGAATCTTGACTTTTTATTTCTTCATAAAAAGTTGTGTTTATAAACATCTTGGTTTCTAAGGTTTCTGAAGTGGGAGAAGGAGTTGCAATGGCAATTAGCATAGATAGCTTTTATTCAGAGATCACAGTAAGTCTGATTTCCCTGAGCAATGACTGGCCCCCTGTCCAAAGCCCTGTTCACTCTGCTTGTTGCTGTTCATCAAGGAGCATTTCATTGTGGACAGCAGAACTGGTTAGAGCTAGTTTTAAGTAGACAAGGATTTCATACAGAGCAATAGATACTTCAAAATTGTTGGAAGAGCTGGAATAGAAGGCTGACCTCCCAGAGATAAACTCCCCAAACCTTTCTGCTGTACTCAATCAAGAAAGCTGCCACCACATTTGTAGAAGGCTGATGATAAGGAAGCCATTGTTAGCAGACCTCTGCTTCCTCTTCTGCCCTAGGAAAAGCAGCAGTGCCTGAAGCCAGGAAGAACCTACTTCAGAAACCACGCAGTCTCTGGCAGAAAGTGAGATGCTACACACACTGCTTTTTTCCCGATGTGACTCACTATTTGACATCAAAATTACATGTAAGTTCATCTTACTGGTGGAAACTAAGTCTTGTTTGAAACCTTAGTTACAAGAGTGTTTTGGATTCCCCCCTGCAGCCCCCCGCCTCCAAGTTTTAACCCTCCAGTTTCTTGCTTACTGGAGGGGAGCTAGAATAGATCTTGGACCAATATATTCTCAGCATCTGCTAATTCCCTTGCATCTCGAATGTTTTCACTTCATTTTATTACATTTTTCAGAAGTGTCATCATTTAAAATTTAATTTGTGTCCTAGAATTCTGTGAACATTTTATTATAGTCATTGTTTCTGTGAAGGGAAAGAAACACTTCCAAGATTAAAGTACATTCTTATCAGTATATTTTTAGATAGCAGCTCTTTATAATATGGAGAAGCTATCTCATTACATATATGTATATGTATATGTGTAGGTGTCTTCTGTTAACAGATTGATCAACCGGATGCCCTGTTAAATTCTGAAGTGCCATAATAATTACACAGATAACATTTATTGACCCTTACTTTGCTCCAGGAATCATGCTTTCTGTGTTCTTGTACTTAATTCTCACAATTCTATGAATTAGATAGCATTATTATCATCCCATTTTACCAAAAAGGAAAACAGAGATTAAATAACATGCCCAAAAGCCAGAGCTGGTAAGTGGCATAGCCAGGACTTGAATCTAGTACTCAAATCATCCAACAAAATTAATATTAGTGTAACTTCTGTGTAGGTATTTTAATTTAATATCATACCAAATGGTGTAATTTGTTCTTTCTCTGTCTTTTTCTACCTCTTTGTTGGTACATGTATATGTGTGTGCACGTTCAGTTTTGGACATGTTGAGTTTGGGGTCCTCCAGGCCATTCTTTTATCTTCTCATCTTTGTTCAGAATGAAATTTAAGACATAAAGTTGATTCATTTACAGTTCCAAAAGTTTATTCATCTACAACTTTAACTCACATTGTCCAAATGGTAAGCAGGAAAGGAGAATGTATAGGTTCACACTCATCAAAAACTAGAACACTCTCGTGATACTTCACCATCTGGTGTCAGAAACTCAAGTGAGCCATCTGGGCACTAACTAAGCAGAGACCATGTTATTGAGGTACCTTCTTACTTAGCTGAGAATTCTGTTATAACTTGGCCATTAGCCAGTTCCAAGGACTGCTGGGTAACTGTCATGTAAAAGTAGAATTCTCAGTTCATGCTCGAATTAGTGCAAATCTTAACTTATAAAGAACAGTGTGCATTCCTGCTCCACACTGTGAAAGTTTCCGATCCTGTACCACTTCACGGAAAACCACTTAGGACCCTTCTAGTTGTCATATCCAATTGCGTTTTGAATTCTGGACTACTTGCCTTTTCTACATTCTATCCTCCCATGATGTCCTTCTAGTTTTCCTTCTGCGCCTTTAGTCTTCCTTCTCTGTCACCTCATTAAAACTTCCTCTTGTTTTATCACTTCCTACAAGTTAGGTATATGGGAGGGTCCTGTGTTTGGCCCTTTGGGTTCAATAGAGAGCTCTTGGCAAGTCTTAGCAACTTCCGACTCCTGACTTCATCCCCAAGGAAGAGGAGTGATTATGTGGGATCAAGTGCAGTGACATTTATTAGATCCAGGTGCTGGAGATTCTCTATCTATCTCTTGATTATTACTGTTGTACAATCCCTCTCTTCCTACTGTGGAACTGGGAGTAATATGGGTGTGGGGCCAGGGAAATATCCTGAGAACACCTTGGTGCATGGATTAGACAGTCTCTACTTTAGACCATGGGAAAACCCTGGCTTTGTCCTCTTGTTTATCTCAGCTTACCTGTCCTTTGACAGTTTTCCTTGACACTGGAGTGGTCAGACACAGAATACTAAGACTTATGTTTTGGTTTAGGGCAAATGGACTAGTCAGCCTTCTTAGTTTATGGTAAGTGTTGTAAATTCTTTTTGTCTGCCTCTGATATAAGAGCATGAATGGTCCAGTCTCACTTACCAAGGGACTTTTTGTAGTGCTAAAGGTACAGTGGGCAAGTGCGGCCGTGCTAAAAGATATACTTTGACCCAGTCTTCATTCTTGACCTCTAAGCTTGCTCTTCCTTAGGAATTTGTGATGGGAATTTGAGGGGGAAAGGCAGAGCTTGGGAGTTCAGTGGTAAAGTTTAGGCTTCTGGTTTCTGAATATCTCTTAGTCATAGTCATAACTTACAAGACCTCCTTCTCATTCTTTATATACTTGTTTTGTTTTTTTAAACAGAACTCATCTACCACATATATGCTGGCTTTTCTAATATTCTTGTTTTCAGTCTAGTTGTCTCTACAATATGCTGGACACATAGTCATCTGCCATCCAGAAGTTCTTCCTCGAGTGCCCAACGGGTTCTCAAACATATCCACACTAATCTTGTGATCTTTCTTCTCCTACTCCCTGAATCTGTCCCTTCCCCTCTGTGTCAACAAGCACAGGTACTCAAGTCAGAAACCCAGGGGCCATCCCTGACCTTGCCCTTGCTTAGCCCCCACATTCACTGTCACTGTGTCACACAGAGAACCTCAGAAGTAGCGTCCCTGACTGCCTCCCATCACTCTGCAGCCACGGCCTTAGGCAGGCCTTTGTCATTCTCACATGCTTCACATCAATCCTAAGAGGCCTCTCTACTTTTAATCTCCCCCTTACGGCCTGCAGGTATGCATGGGATGGAGACACCTGCTTTTAGTTTTTCAGAACAAAACCCACAGTTTCATCTTGCCTCTCTGTGCTCAGCTCTGTCCTCTTGCTGCCTGTGCTCATCACCCACTAAACAGGGGCCCGGAGTGTGTGCTCTCCAGCCATTGCCCGGAGGTTGCCAGCCCACGGCTCCCTCTGCCCCGGGGACCCTCACCTTGAGGAAGCCACCACTCAGGAGCACTTCCTCCTTCCTGGCTCTCTGCTTGGGAATTGTTCCTTCCATATCATCTCTAAGCACCTTTTGCTCCTCTCTCCTATAGTCCTTGTCTCATCATACTGTAATTTCCAGTTACTCATCTGTTTATTCATCTTCTACTAATACTGTGATCTCCATAACTTCAGGAACTAAATCTTTTTCATGTTTGCATAAGTCCAGCCAAGCAGACAGCCTGATACTGAGCATAATTTGCAGAGTCTAAATCAGTGAATAATATATTTATCCAGAAAGACAGAACCTGTGTGCCTCCCTTCAGATCATGTAAGTTCTAAACAATTTAGCCAATCACTTAAAATCAGTCTCTCATCGCCTAAGTAATAAACCAATGTAAGTAATAAAGAGAGAAGATTCTCTTTTCCTGAAGGTCACTAGGGTGGGCTGGGGGAGCCTCACAGAGAAGGACCTTTGAGGATAGCCTTGAAGGTAAACGCAACTTGCCAGAAACAAGAGGCACAAGGACTTTTATGCTATGGCTATGGAAATGGTGTCTGTGGACCTCCAGTGATCCTGCGTGGCTGGGATAGAGTGCAGAAGAGTGACAGGAGGGGATCAACTTGAAGGAATTTGTGAGGGGGAATATGTTGTCCAAGGTCACAAAGTCTATCAGTAACTGAGTTGGGAAGCAAGTTATTTTATTTGAGAATGAGTCAGGAAAGTCATTCAAAATTAGTGGTCAGAGTTAGTCTGCCTCATCTGTCAGATTATGTCTCATAACGTACCAGTCTTGTGAATCTGTATTATATATCTCACCCAAATATAAAATTGACATTATGTATTAAATATCAAGGGGGTGGGGAATATTTGTGACCGTTTAACATATCTGTCAAACTGTTAGTGGAGCTCCATTTTGTGAACTGCAGAGTTAGAATGTAAAGCTATGGAGATTGAGAAGAAACATCTCTGACTTTTTTTATTAAGGTATCATTGGTATACAATCTTATGAAGGTTTCACATGAGCAACACAGTGATTACTATAGTCACCCATATTATCAAGTCCCCCACCCCACCCCACTGCAGTGCTTGTCACATCTCTGAATTTTTGAGACCGGTTTCAGTGTGGGAAATAAACACAGCTCTTCAGCAGAGAAGCTCTGGGGAGTGGGGGCTGCCTATATTCCTTCTGACTTACAGCTTCTTGGTCAAAACTGTACTTAAGCATAAAATGCCCTCTGACCCATTCTCCTCAATGAACCAGCTCAGCCCCACAGTTTGTGTTTGCTGCCACTTTCTCTGCCCCCTCCTCTGTACTGTCAGGAAACCGCTACTCCGCCAATGCTCCTACTCCCTTCCGTCACCTGCTATTCCTCTGTGCTCCTTCAGCAGCTGTTCCTTAGCCCCAGACCCAGAGTGTCACTACCAGCTACCTGTCAAGTCACACTGAAGAAGGGGGCTTCTTGTCCTGCTCCATGTTGGCTTGGGGGAGGTGAGGGAGTAGACATTTTTATTCTTTACTGCTTCCTCAGTTCACACTGTAAAATACTACTATCTATTCACTGCTGCTTAACCCAGTATCTGAGAACCAAGGTACTATTTCTTAGGGAAGAGTAACCACAAAACAAAGATAAGCAGAATCTAGAAATAGCAGACCTATTGTAATATCATTTGTAGTAAAAAGATTTTGCACGTGCACATTGTAATATTGGAATGTAGATGCTTTCTCTTTCTTGTTCTCATTTCCTGTCTTAAATAGAGAAGAGGGCTCTTGTGACATCAACACAGTAAATGTGGGAAAAGCAAAGACAAAAAGAAAGAAGCTTTTTGGAGTACCTACACTATGCCAAGAACTTTCTGAATCCTCGTGACAGAGAGATAGTAAGATACATGTCTGTCCCCAAAGAGTCTCAGTTTAGTAGAGAAGGTAAGTTTATAACAAGTACTTAAAAAGTTGTGTAACACAGTACACATAAGATTCTGAGCTAACAGAATAGAAATTGATTAACTGGTGTGCATGTGCGTGAAGAAGACAGAGAGAATTGCATATAAAAATCCCATGAGATGGTTATTAATGTCTGTGTTTTATAGATTTAAAGATTGAGGCTCAGAGTGGTTGTGTAATTTGATCCAGGACATCTAATAAAGGGTTAACTTTACATTCACCCTAAGTCTGTCCGACTCCAAAGTCCAAAGTTGTTTTATTTCATTCCATTGCCTCCTGCCTCTATAGCCCAGTGTTCTAGGATGATGGAGAAGACCGACTGGGTGGAAACAGCAAACAGCATTTGTTATCATGAGCACTCTGTTTAACATAGAGGCATTGTGCTGCTTTACTTTGAATGATGCTGAGTTTTGCTCAGCATTATTATTATGTAACAAGAAACCACTTAATCTTCCATTACACTCATGATTTATGTTCAGTAACACCTTTTCTTCCTAACTTTTCTTCCCAACTTCGGCTGTGTGGTCATGGACTTTGAACATGATATGCATCCTGGATGAGAGTTAGAACTGCCATAGGGCATTTGTTGTCCCTGTCACCAGCTCTTTAGATATGGTTTGACAAATTCAAGATCTTGTTTTTACTCATCAAAGAACTAAATCAGCAGCTGTCTTACCAGTTGGCAAAAGAGCCCTCTTATGATCTGAAACACCATGCCTGGACTGGGTCTGCATAACCAAGGCAGGCATGGAATGCTTCCTTTTTAGATTCTCTTTTTATAAGCAGGAAAGGGATGACACAGGTTTCTTGATCAGGTTCTTCCTGTAGATGTCCATCTTCCCTGAGACGTGAGACTAATTCCATCTCAAAAGCGTGGGTAGCATATGGCAAACACAGCAGGAAGACCACTGAGTGGAGATCCCCTTGCTCATGGACAGGCCTGTCTCTCTTTTCTAGGAAAATAGAGGCCTACTATATTGATACAGGGATTTGAACTTTCTTCTGTGAGAACCTGGAGTCATCCTGCACATTTGCACCCGTCTTTGGCTTTTAACCTGGTTTGGTTTTTGAGGTTATTGGATTCTTTCTTTAGATTCTGAACTTAACCCTTGCAGATGTTTCTGGGCACAGGGCCCTTTCTAAGTATTTTCCCGGAATGCTAGCTCCATCGAAGTGGGACCTCATTCACTACAGTATCTCCATGGTCTAGAACAGTGCCTTGTGTGAATATGTGTGGAATGAACTTTGTACTACTAGATGCTTAGGATGATCCATCCTGGTCTGAGGTTGTGTTCCTCCTGGGATGGAAGTCCTGCCCCACTTGTGCCATTTGTCAGTATCATGGCAAAGCCTTTAAAAATTTTTTTTCTAGTTTTATAGATGTAATTGACATTTAACACCATATAAGTTTAAGGTGTACAACATAATGATTTGATAGATGTATATATTGCAAAATGATTACCACAGAAAATTTAGTTAACACCCAATTCCTCACATAGTTAGAGTTTTTTTTCTTTGTGATGAGAACTTTTAAGGTCTATTCTCTTCACAACTCATAAATATATAATATAGTATCATGAATTGTAATAATTTTATACATTACATCCCCAGAACTTATTTATCTTACAGCCCGAAGTTTGTACCTTTTGGACACATTCAGTCAATCCCCCCACCCTCCCTCTGGCAACCACAAATCTGATCTCTGTTTTTATGAGTTTGGTTTTTTAGAGTCTACACATAAGTAAGATAATATGATATTTGCCTTTCTCTGTCTGACTTATTTCACTTAGCATAACACCCTCATGGTCCATCCATATTGCCACAAATGGCAGGATTTCCATCTTTTTCATGGCTGAATACTATATATATATATATACACACACACATATCTCACATTTTCTTTATCCATTCATACACTCATGGACTCTTAGGTTACTTCCTGTGTCTTGGCTATTGTAAATAATGCTGCAGTGAACATGGGAGTGCAGTTCTCTCTTTGGAATAGTGATTTTGTTACCTTTGGATATACACCCAGAAATGGGATTGCTGAATCATATGGCAGTTCCATCTTTAAGTTTTTGAGGGATCTCCATACTGTTTTCCACAGTGGCTGCTCCAATTTATAACCCCACCTACACTGGACGAGGGCTCCCTTTTCCCCACATTTGTTATCTCTTTTTTTTTTGATGATAGCCATTCTGACAGATGTGAGGTGATACCACATTGTTGTTTTGATTTGCATTTCCCTAATAATTAGTGGTGCTATACCTCTTCATGTACCTATTGGTCATTTGGATATCTTCTTTGGAAAAATGTCTGTTGGTGAAGGCTTGATAATGCTCCTTCGTTTGCCTTCTGCTGGAAGATGAGAATTATACCCTTTTATATTGGGGCTGGCCTAAAGCTATGGCTAGTAAATACTAAAGTTGTTCATCTGAATCTTCTACCTCTGAGTCTTTTTTAAGTGGTCTGCGATTGTCATACGTGTTGCTGTTCAGGTATCTGTCCCTCCACACTTCACGTTCCATTTCCTTGTCCACCTCACTCAGCATGAAGATAAGCTAGGCAGACATGGAAAAGGAATATGGAGCCACTTCACCAGTTCCTTTCTTCTGAGTTTCTTGAACTTCTATGCCTAAGCAAGAAGAAAAAAGTAACTTGTATAGTTGTTTCCATATGGATTCTGTAAAAACATATTCATCCATTCACAAAACACTTAATAAGTGTTAACTATAGGTCATCAACACACATTTTTGAAAATATGATTTTTCTCTGTATCTTTATAAAAGAGAAGATTTAGAACCTCCCATTTAGAATTATTAAAAAATAATGAGTTTACAAGGAAATTTATGAGTTTACAAGGAAATAATGAGTTTACAAGGAAATGTCCTTGAAATTTAAGGACAACAGCGTTTCTAAATGCCACTGAGGTTATGTAGTAACCTGCACTTCGTAAGTCTGAATACAGACTATGTTATCAAGAGCATTTTCTTCAGGTAATTAAAAAAAAAATTGTTCCTAGGAGAATATCTTCAGAAACAATGGGTGGGGGAGCTAGAGAGAGAAACAGAATGATTTAGAAAGGTTTCATCATGTATCATAAAACATCTATGTTATAAGTATTATAAAATCGGCTGGAGGAGGAAGTGTGTCTTACACACTCTTTGTATTGGCCAGTGAAGGTACTGAGTAACCTTTACTGCTGAGTTCCTGTACAGACATTTTTTCATAAAATCAGAAATCAAAAGCATCTGGATTGCTTTTTCTTTTATTTTATAAAATTAAGAATTGAAAGAGCATCTTTCCTTTTTAAAATAAAATTAACTTGCTATATGTGTTACATCCCCTATGCAGAAACTGACCTCTTCACAGCAAGACAGAGCTGCAGTGAAAAGGGCTGACTCAGCTCAGGTTATTTTTTTAACATATTAAAGTTTGCTTGCAATGAACCAACATGGAAACAAGTATTTATATGAAATGTACTGTCAGAGTGGATGTCAAATCATCTGTTCCTCCAGCCAGGAAACTGGTGCCTTTTATCAGGTGCTTGGTACAAAATCAGGTAATTGACACTTGTCTTTGAAAATTAGAAGGGCTACAGAACCAGTTCTAACTTGGCTAGGAGCTTATTTATGCTAGGAATCAAAAGCAAAATTCAGTAACTCAAAAGATGTAAGGCTCCTAAACAGAACTGTGGAGATCTGCAAGAAGGTAATTTCCCATGTGAGGAATTAACTTCTGTTATTGCATATATACACACATATATTGAAAAATTACATTTTTTTGATAGTACTAGCACTGAGTCATATATTCATCTGACCTCTGCATTATGCTTCATAGTATTATTTTCAGTTCTTTATTAGAGAAAATAGATCATTTTATACAGTGGTAGACTTACTTTACCTTCTCTTCATCCTGATAAAGATGAAATTTTTAACTATGAAAATTATAGAAGTTTTCATGGAAAAAGAAGGAAAAGAAAAGAGTTGCTTTCATTCTAGTTTTTTCTTCTGTGGTCAAGATGGTAAAAAAGGTACACATGTGTGTACTTCCCCATCCATTCGGAACATAGAAAACTGAAAAAGAAGTCTTTTTATTTAAAAAAAATGGAGATTCACAAATAAAGAATAATTTAAAAGAAAAATCTCTGATGAACAAAAACAGAATGAAATTTACATTGAGCATGAGCTGACGTGTCCAGGGCACTTAAAACTGGAAAGTGGAAGCAAGCCTAATAGTCCAAGCTCCATGAGGCACTAAATGAACCTACCATGGTGAGTCATGGAGCCCGTCCCTTCTCTGATGTCAGGCCTGGGTTAGAATGACCTGTCAAGATGAGGAAGCAGAGCTAATTGCTCTCTCCAGTGGGTTTTCCAAGAAGCCTCCATTTGCTACTCTAGGGACTGGAACTGTGGGCTACCCATTGGGCAAGGTCCTGACTTCCTAGTATGGGGCCTAGTTCTGAGCTGTGGACTCTCAGTTGAGGCTAAGGCACTGGTGAAACTGTCCACTATATGGAGGGAAATTTAGAAAGAGATAAAAATGAAGAAACACAGCAAACAAAATTTCCTTGGCCCGTAGAGCTCCCAAGTCCAAATTTAAGAATGCATGTGGAAATTAAAGACTATCAAAAATAGCCAGGGTACCCAATAAGTAGGAGCAATTACACCTGAGGAATTAGAAATAATCCAGCATTTGTCAAGATTTCCGTAAGGTATTTTATCTATCTTTGAAAGAATGGAAAAGGGACTAGTATCCAAATTAAACAGTAACAGGAGGCTGTGAATAAAGATCAAAATTGTTGAAACTAGTATGGAGAAAAACCTGTTAGAAATCTTGCAAGAGAGTTTTTCATGTAGATTAAAAATTGGAAAAAAAAAAGGACTAACATAGAGGATAAGTAATAGATTGGGCACAGTTGAAGCAATAGTTAATGAAATGGAAAATAAAACTGAGCAAATTACACAGAATGTTCAGAGGAAAAGAAAGAAAGAGATGAAAAATATGAAAGAGAAGAGTCAGAGGATGAATTGAGACATTTAAATGTATTTCTAATAGGTGTTCCAGAAGCACAGAATGAAGAAAAGACATGCAACAGATGATAACAGCGAAGAATTTTCTAGAACTGAAGAAAGCCTGAGTTCTCAGCCAATAAGGTTAAATGAACACAAAACAACAAAAACAAAAATCTGCTTGTAAACTCATTTTACTGAAGTTTTAAGTTAAAGTAATATTTTGAAACATTAATTTTTTCTTTTACTCCTACTGATGCCAGGGCAGAGTGACTTTGCATCATTATCTCTCTTTCTGTCACCAAGACCACCTGTTAAACTATTTTTATCACTAATATTTATTAAGTGAAGGAGCAAGCAATTAGAATGGGCAGAATCTGAATTTTATTTTCTTACCAGAAGAAACACACTTTCGTTTTGCCAGTGGATTGGATATATTTTCTGTCATGATTGATTTCACATGTATCCATCAATAATACTAATACAATTAATATGCAATTGGCGTATTTTCTAATTTTCTCTCAAGGTATGAGCATTACTAGCTATTAATGCCGATACTCAAGTATCACTAGTTGATTCAAGATTGTTGATCCTTCCAGCTTTAACTTTGGTCTAAGTTACTATGACTTTGTTTGTTGAGTATTGCAAAGCCATCTTGTCTCCAGGATCCCCTGAGTGCTCCTGCTATTTTGTGGGATACCTGGAGGGCTGATGTTGAGCTGATACACCCCCATGTCATGTAGCACACACCCTGCTTGGTTGCTCCTCCCAGTTATCATCAGCTGGGGCAGCTCCAAAGCTGGGAACTGGAATTACTAAAGGCTCACATGTTTGGTGGCTGGAGCTTGGCTGGGTCTATGTTTGGCCTTCCCATGTGGCTGCTTGGCTTCCGCAGACTATGGTGGCCGGGTTTCAGGGTGGGAGACAGACAGGAAGCCAGGTGGAAGCTGTACCGCCTTAGTGACCTAGACTTGAAGTTGCCCAGGGCCACTTTTATTTCATTCTATTCATTAGAAGTGTGTCATGAAGGCAGAGTCATTTTCAAGGGAAGAGAAATTAGACTAATTTTTTAATGAGCAGGAATATAGAAGAATTACAGATATTAATGCCTTTCTAGTCATTATATGAGGCACGTAGAGTAGGCAAATTCATAGAGACACAAAATACAGTTAGAGGTTATCAGGGGTTGGGGAGAGGGGCAACGGGAAGTTATTATTCGATGGGTACAGAGTTTCTGTTGGGGATGATGAAAAAGTTCTGGAAATGGACTGTGGTGATAGTTACACAATACTGTGAATATACTTAATGCCATAAAGTTGTACCCTTAAAAATGATGAAAAGGATAAATTTTATGTTTTATATATTTTGCCACAATGAAAAGCCCACATAGTCTGCATGCATTCCAGTTTATCAGTGCTTGACTATTTTGGTCTTAAAGCATTTTAAATATTCCTTCTGGACACATATATTTCCCAAAAGTATTCATGAAAGCTTTGGA
The DNA here is from genome assembly GCF_040802235.1 of Manis javanica. Lineage (NCBI taxonomy): Eukaryota > Metazoa > Chordata > Mammalia > Pholidota > Manidae > Manis > Manis javanica. The sequence goes on from NC_133161.1 coordinate 94,632,112, forward strand.
CCCTAACTCTTCCCTGTCAGGGCTGGGATTTTGCAAAGGTAAAGGCAAATATTACCAACAAAAGAAGTGGTGACTTTTACTAGCAATTTCTCCTGAGGCTAGAAGATCTAGAAAAGTTTGGAATAAGCTATTTCCAAATTTATTTGGTGAGTGACCCAACAGGGGAGCTACTTTTAATATGCAGGGATGACCAATGAAGCACACTGTTTCCATTCATGTTTGATGAACTTGTAGTTTTGTTTCACTCCAGGGAAAACCCACTGAAAGGGAACTTCTAATGGAGATTTTCAGCTTCTAAACCCAGCTTCATCCTTCTATTCATCAGTTCAGGAAAAGCCAGGTATCCTCAGTGACTCACAGGGTTACATTGGGACTTTGTGAGAAGTGTGTTCAGATTGGCCACCTACTGAGCCACAGGCCCAGACCCTTGTCGACTTGTCACACCTGGTACCTCCACTATAATATTTGAAATCAATAGCTTATATCAAGGAGCAGTGTGGCTAAGACATAGGAAACAGCATCTCTGAAAGGCAGAAGTATTTATGAAAAGGGAACACTCGCCCTGGGATCATTTTGTATGGCACCAGACCCTGGGCCACTCTCATGATTAGAAATGTCTTTGTGGTATATTTGCTGTTAATTCTTTAACATCAGACCTTAATCAGCAATCTACCATAGCACATTGTTCACTAGTCTTAGAAAGGAGGCTCTCTCCATTTCAGCTTGATGGCCCTTCCCTAGGACTGCCAGAGCTTGGTCTCTCAGTGTTTAGCTGCTAACAGAGGACCCAGACAAGTGTTCTTATATATTCACCTCTGTGGTTTCTCCATTTTATAACAGTGGTAATGTACCCTTGCTAACTAGTTGGTGATTATGCTAACATCATGACCGTACCACTTTTGAGGATATAAAATGGTGGCTGGAAGGTTCTTTAAAAGGAAAAGAAAAGGCTTAGTTGATGTGAAGTATAAAATTTAATGCAGTGAGCCAGTGTGGATGGAAAGCTTTGGGCTTGGCATCATAGGTCTCTCCTTTTGCCCTTTATGGGGATGTTGGAGGTATTTGATACCATTATTGTCATTTGTGGTGATAGGGCTTGGATTTTTCAGAAAATGCTATGAGGAAAAGATTTGCACATATGTGGTGAGTTTTATCAGACCTACTCATGAGTCAGGTAATGTGCCATGAAAACGCTGATGTGGGTCTCTGGGTTTAGGAGTGTACCTCTCTTGAAAGTAACTTGCCTTAAAAGTAAGAGCCAGTTGCCTTTAGAAGGCAAAATTACCAGCCGTTATGTTCAAACACTTTGCGGTTATTTTGGGTCCATGATGCCTTGGTTGGGAGGTGTGTTGTAAAGTGTAGATAATTGCTTACGACTAGTTAAGTGAAATTTTGGAGTGGTTTTATTTAAAAGGAAGTAAATGAGAGTAGAATCCTGATTTTTCCTTTAATGCTATTATTCCACGTGTGTTCTGAAACGCCTTCCTGATGGGAAAGAGTAGGTGAAGTTGTGACTGGATCACTCCCAAGTGATCGTCCATCATGTGCATATGGAAAAAAATTCTGGATAATTTGGCATTTTGTGGTAATATCGCCATCTTTAAAAGATTCTCCGGCCCCAGAATGACTAAGCACATGGACCAGAGTGATGACAGCGGCACGAGACTGCTTCCAGAAAGGTTTTTACTTTTCTATATAGAGTAAGGAAAGGACCCTGTTCCTGAGAATGGAGGGGATTTGCCTGTCTGCCTTTGGGAGTTGTTCAATGCTAGTGTGCAGTGAAAGGTGTGTGGAGGTCCATGGAGGAGGAGGGGAGAAGGTGCATGCATTGGGACAAGGCTGGAGTGGGAAGACAGGCCTGGGACAAAAAAGAATCTTGGGGAGGTGTGGACGAGCTTGCAGGGTCACTGCCGGGGAAGGCACGGGGAGGCGCTGGAGTGGAGGGCATCAGAACAACTTGAAATCCAAGGAAAGAAATGTTGATTATTCTTTTCTTTGCAGTTGAGAATCCTTCCAGTACCTCTCTTTTTTTTTTATTTTGATATTGTTCATGGACAATTACTTGAACAACATTATGGTTACTAGACTCCACCTATTATCAAGTCCCCCCAGATACCCCATTACAGTCACTGTCCATCAGTGTAGTAAAATGCTATAGAGTCATTACTTGTCTTCTCTGTGTTGTACAGCCCTCCCCATGCCCCCCTACATGACGTGTGCTAATTGTAATGCCCTGTTTTTCCCCTTATCCCTCCCTTCCCACCCATCCTCCCCAGTCCCTTTCCCTTTGCTAACTGTGAGTCCATTCTTGGGTTCTGTGAGTCTGCTGCTGTTTTGTTCCTTCAGTTCTTTTCTTTGTTCTTATACTCCACAGATGAGTGACATCATTTGATACTTGTCTTTCTCCACCTGGCTTATTTCACTGAGCATAATACCCTCTAGTTCCATCCATGTTATTGCGAATGGTAGGATTTGTTTTCTTCTTATGGTTAAATGGATAAAGAAAATGTGGTACATATATACAATGGAATATTATTCAGCACCTCTCATCTTATTATTGCATCTGGTCCTGTTGAAATTGCAATCAACCAAAGAACACTGATTGGATGATATCCTATCTAAATAGAAATATCAAGCTATCAAGCTTGAACTGAGTGAACAGGTGGGATGACAGAGTTTGGGGGATGAATGGGACTCCTTAGCAGGTATTTTGCTGTGACTTCTGGTGCAGTCTGCACAACATGTCCCATTTTGCCAGGGCCAGCTTGTGTTCCCCAGCGTGTTGTCCTGCCTGGTAATAACCCCAGTTTCACATAGTAGTTCTCCTTGTATGTCTGTCTTCCTGGCTACACTGTAACCTATGAGGACAGGACCCATCTACCTTGTGAACTACTATCTTCCGCAGTAGTACAGCACCTTGCGAAGAGTCCATGCTACTTAAACCTTGGCACAACAAGAAGGACTATAGAGCAAAGGCCACAGCATCTCCAAGCAGATGAGCCTCAGTCTGAATTCTAGTCCTGTCATTTACTTACCAGATATCTCACTCTAGTCAGTCAGACCAGGTACTCTGATTTTCACTTTCTTTGCCTGTGAAATGAGGGTAATCAGCTATGCTTTGTGAAGATGTTCTAAGAATTAAGCACAGTGTTCATAAACGAGGTCACTCAGTTTCTGGCTCTTAACAGGTGCTCGGTAAATGCATATTATTATTTGTAAATAATACCATTAAGGTCATCTCTCTCTCTGGTTCTTGTGTTATTGGTTCAAGAAAACCAGTGCAGGGAAGAACATATGAAGATTCAGCATTGCTGTGTTTGAATATGTATGTGGGAACATGTAAACCATCCTTCAGGTGCTCACTAGAAACTATTCATTTCTAAGGAATATAAAACAACGACACCTTCTTAATGAACCCGTCCTTCACACTGGTGGCAGCTCTCTTTTTCCCAGTAAGTCAGGGAACCAAGTAAGCTAAAACTAACCATGGGAAGTGAAATAAATATTTACACCTGGCTTCCATAAGCATGATATATGTTTATACTTTTAGTATGTCTTGATGTGTGTATCCTACCACCTCAAGATGTGAGCTTCCAGCAGCTGGTATTCATATCCCAGACATATTTTGTTTGCTCTTTGTTGTATCTAATGACTATCAGAGTCCACCAGTAAATATACTAGACTTAGTGTAGATACCTTCATGGCTAATTCAGCAGGCCTTTTTTTTTTTTTTTCCTTTAGCAGCATTCTTATCTAAAGTTTTGTGTTTGGGGTTGGCTGCTGTATCAGTAGACTCCAGCCATCCTTAGAGGCTATCTATAAAAGTGCAGGTGTTCAGCATTAACAAATAGTTCTTATTATATGGATTGACTTTTGGCAGCTAGTAACGATGTTTCCTGAGATTGAAAAATGATTTTCTACCTTAAACAGTGGTTTCACATTACTGGAATGGTGAATTAAAAAAAAAAACCACATAAAATTCCTCTCATCAAGTAATACTGAAACTGTTTTTTGTTAGTTGTATACATTTCATGATTTGTATATTTTATAGTAGAATGTAAGCCTTTCTTTTTAACTGTTGTGGTTAGCTTAGGTCCTTTGCCAAATGAAGCAGACGATGAAGAATTAGGAAGAATAATGGATCCTGGGGTTCTGTTCCTGGTAAAAGGGACCAGGGCCTGGCCCGATGCCAAAGGAAGGACCTGGGGCTGGAGATGTTTTCAAGGCTTTAAAAAATATTAGGGCATTTTTGTGCTCTACTATTGGGGACTTGGTTTTGTATCATCAGATATTAGCAGATCACTTTTTAGCCCTGTTCACAGGTGTGCAAATGCTCTCTGTGATGTCACTCTTACCTTTCCTGTACCTTAACCTGAAGGTCACAACTGTGCAGAATTTGAGGGCCTTGTCTAAAATTATTTATGGGATGCTGAAAAATCCTCTGTCTGTGGTCCCTCTGTTTCCTATATATGCACCTATTGATTATACAGGAGGATGAGCTACATGGCTTGGTATCTGTTAACTTCTAGGTCAAAAATACGGGACTAAAAAATTTAGCATATAGGGCAGAGATGTTTTCCTTTTGGAATATTGTAGGAAAAAATACAAAGATCTTTGCAGAGGGTCACCAAGCCTGCATCTAATATTGGAGCTCTTCATTGCCTGCTTGGGAGTTTGCTGAGGCAACGTTTAGCTATACAAGTAAATGGCAGGACGGTGCTGTTGGGTGGGGTGGCTTGGGGGACTGTAACTGAACTGATCTGAAGGAAGGCTGATTCTGTTAAATAAATAATTTCCCTCACTTTGGCAACACATCACTGACTTTTTGGAATCTTTACAAGGCAGGTAAGCCTTGATATTGAGGGAAACCAAACAAACCAATGTCAGTGATCTGAACTAAGCTCTAGTTTAGCAGACTTCGGTTACAGCCCACGGCAGAAGAATTCAGAACTATTCCGTGTGTGAAGGTTTCCCCGTTATCATCTTACCTTCTCTCTCCTTTGGGTCTTTGCAGCAGAGTGCCTTTCAGGTTTTTGTTCGACATATGAAAGGCTCAGTTTCAAAGGCTTGGGGTTTTGCATCCATGTCAATATCAGAGATTGAAATGTGAGGCGGGTACCTTGCTGCATACTTTCTTTAAACCTGAGCCAGTAATGCTGCAAAATGTTAGGGGAGGCTCTCTTTCATCTCACACTTTAAAGTGAAAGGTTTGTTGATGTGACCCAATTTCCAGTCTGCAGAGGTCACCCTGTAATGTAGCGCAATGATGATAAGCCCATCAATCCTGTTTGATGTTCAAATTTCCCTTTCCTTGGCTTTTACCACCACTTTGTTTTTTAACGTAAGTTTAGTAATAGTGATCTTCTGGCTTGCCAACATGTGATGATATGATTTCCCCTGACACACAGAGTGGCTTTTTAAAGCATGCATGTGCTTTGCAGGATTACATCCTGGATATAATTACATGAGGAATAATAGAAATAAGTATGTGCTTACGTACTTTTGATAATGTTCTTGGGAAAATCAAATGCAGAGGTACTAAACTCTGGTTCTTGGCTCTCCTGTGACCTCTGACAGCAGGGAAAGCTGTTCTGTATTTGTAAGTATTCAGCAATCAGTAAGATGTTGGTCAGTGGCCTCCGTGCAGTCTCTGTGTGATGTGGGTGTGGGGACATGAACTGAAGGTGGAAGGAAGGACGGGGTGGACAGAAACCAGCGTTAGGGAGAGGGATGGTGTGAGTAATGCCTGCAACATGCGCAGTCGCCCTTGGTAGAACATACATAACCTAAAGTCATTGTTTCTGCTCCCAGTCCCAAATGAAGAAGCAGGATCATGGATGAACTGGACCAAAGCCTGTTACTTGGAATACTGGAAGGTCCACATCAGTTGGGGATCAGGCCAGTGAAATACAGGCTGGAACATGGAAGAGAGCTGATACTTGGCCACTTACAATTTATGAAAACATATGCTTCAATGTTTTCATTTGATTTGATTCGACCAAATTCTGTCTTCAATAGTCAACTCAGTTTTATCCTTCTAGCTTAGAAACATTCATGTCACCACCCCTTTCTCAGAAGGCCAGGGTTATAGTGAGGCCAGGAGGTTGTGACAAACAGGTGCCGTCATCTTTGTTGACCGGTTGGTGTGGAGAGGAGAGACAGAAAGGCACCTTATTCAGATTGTACTGCTGGGGGTCCCTTGGAAGCTGCATTAGTTCATCCCTTTCCCTCTGACTGAGCCATCCTGGGAATGATTACTTACCCTTTTGTAAAGATGTGTTATCAGCAGCAATGACAGTAAAGGGTGTTCACAGCTCTCCTTGGTGATACTTTTCAGCGTGAATTCCCCGGGAAGGTACAGCCTCCTCTAAGACCTGTGGGCATTACTAGATGGAATGGATGGTAGCAGAAAAAGAGAGGAGGCCACCATTAATATATACCTTTTCCAAGTCAGTCAGAACTCTCTGTGCCGCTTTCCAGCCCTCATAGAGGGAAGGGTTGGCACAATGGACTCCCGCAGCCCTGTCTGCACTGCTTAGCTGCACACGCTGGGCAGACATGAAACTTCACTTAAGAGCCTTTGTTCAGCACAGTTCAACTACTTCAGAGGTTTAGACGCCCTAGTGTGAAGTCCTAGGATTCCTCTGAGTTACCTTTGGGCGGCTGCTGGGGAAGAGAAGGGGGTCCTCATGGGTCCAGCCTGGGCTTTCCACACCTCTTACCCTCTGCTCTTTTCAGCCGGAACAGTTCTGTTGTTTGTGTTTTTATATGAAGAATGAGTTCAACAACTAAAACAAACAAACAAAAAAATTGAAGACCACAGGACTTAAGATCTTTAGGCCTTCTTCTAGCTCACTGAAGAATTAGAATTGTTTCTGTGCATATCAAAATATACAATCTGACAGTATATCCAGTACAAGGCAAGGGGAATAATTTTCTTCCTTTTCCAGCATCTGTACTGAGGCCCATAAAATAGAAACATCTGTCCTTCTGGAAATACAGCGAAGGGAGGAAACTTTCTGCCTTCTTTCCAGCCCCCTCCCAAAGGAAAGGGGGACTTATCTGGTTGTCTCACTGGGGGAAAGTACTACTTTGTCTGGCTCAGTGCCTCTGGGCTGCTTTCTGGCAGCCCAGGTGCCCACAGGCAGGGCACGTTCTTTCCTCCTGTGCTTCTGTCTTGGGGAAAAACTGCAGCTTGGGGTGGGTGTGGGGGAGTAGGGCACCTCAGTGTGACCTCAGGTGCCAGCCACATTCTCTGACCCAGCTTTACTAGTACTATTACTAGTACTAAAGCCAATAGACTGATCCCTCTGGGACTCCTGAGGCCATTTCTCAGTCAGGTCTGAAACTGTTGGAGTGGGGAGACACGGAGGAAATTTCCTGGGAGAAACTCCAACAAACTCAGTCCTTATTCCCTGGCCATTAGTTGTTGATTTCCCCAGTATGGGGAACCCGCAATCTCCTGATCTCTTGACCCATATAATGTGCCTTCCATGTCTGGACTAAGTTGTTCTCTTGTATGTCTTCTCTCCTTCTTCATCTCTTAGTCTGGGCTGTGCCCGCAGCTGGCACACACGAATTGCTCACTCTCATTCCCACCGTCATTCCGGACTGTGCTCTTCTGTCCTGCCTCCTTGCCGTTCCTCACATTGCCTTTGCAGTTCAGTTTAATTCATAGCCCTGTGGATCTGGTTTCACACGGAAACAGGGAGTTCAGTCCCAGTTGACAAAAGCAGTCAACTCAGCCACAGTGTTTTGTGCTCAGATGTGACCCAAACTTCAATCTCAGGATCCCTTCCTCTGTTCCCTTATGGGCAGAGGTGGCAGCTAGTGGCAAGCTATCACGGAACTGTGCAGCCTGGCATGGAGTTTAGAGCCCCAGGAGGAAATCCTGTCATCCGTTTGCCCCTTTGTTTCTCTGTTGAACAGACCCCAGGTGGCGCTTGCTCGCGCAGCAGCTAGCCCTCCTTAGACAGGTGTATGGCGTCCCTCAGAGTCCCTTTGCGGCTCCATCCTCTTCCCTGCACTAGCTCCAGGGGAAGGCAGACCCTATGCCTTTCCTCACTGCTCTGCTGCTGTGTTTCTTTCTCAACTTTTCTTCAGGGCTTGTGGCATGATAAATTTAAAAATGCTTGTCCAGCCCTTTCCCTGTCCATGCCACTGCCCAGTGTCCCATTCCCATGGGCTCGTGAAATGTGCTCCTGCTAACTGAATCAGTAGAGGCAGGGTTTTTAGTTCATTGGAGAAGATGTGAGTCAGCGCTGCTCTGAGAAGCAGGCACTGCTGTTCTGCACTGTCACAGGCTGCGTCCTACTCCTCTCCATCTATTGCCAGCATTTATCTTCATGTACAGGGACACTGGACCACCGGTGGTTCCCACACAGGCTGCGGCTCAACTCTGTGCCTTCCCCCTTTGGGCTGCTTTTTCTAAAGTGCCCTCCCACCCTCGGGGAGCCACTGATCTAGAGGGTAAGTGAGAAGAACTCTAGGGCCTGGTGCTCTGGGTGTGGCCCTCTTCTCTCTCCTGGGTAGTGTAGTGTAGGAGGGCCAACTGTGTGCAAGGGGCCAGAGACCCATGTGGATACTAAAGACATGCCATCAGGGCCGCCATTCCTGTATAAGCCTCAGTTCACACCACGTGAACAAACACTTCTTCAGTGGACCCCAAAGACGGCTCTCTGTCCCACGATTTTTCCCACCCTCTCCTCCTTGAAACACTGTGATTTATCTTCCATGGAGAGACACTGACTTTCCCTAAGACTCATTTAAAATAGCACCTGATAGAGTACAGGCACATGGTCATAGTAGAGGACAGGCTGGATTCATATTAGAGGAGGCAGATGTTGGGTCTAGAAGCCTGGCCGGAAATATCTAGGTCATTTCAGTCTAGATGTCAGATGAGGTACCCAGCAGGACCCACGCATAGGCCTCAGTCTACTCCTGGGCATGTACCTCAGTGAGAAGGAGCAGGTTGCCCTCACCCAGCCAAACTGGGGGGTCAGGCCAGGGCTCCAGTCAAAGTGGGAACTGCCTCACAAGGTCTGGGCAGCGCTGACTCGGGGCAGCTTCCATACTGTCATCTTGAGCTCAGACCCCATGTATCAGTTCCAGATATGAACAGCCAACTGCCTCCTGCCTAGGATCCCCTTTGGATCCTAGATGTCCAGGCATTTCAAATACCTTGGATTTGGAAAACAAAACTCTCATTCCCATTTTCAACTCCATTGGCACCAGTGCTCCAACAAGATTTTGTCCTTGTCTAGCCTGGGCCCAACCAATGGCCCTACCACCTAGCCATTTGCTCAGAGAGAACCCTGGTGTGACCCTTGGTCCCCGCCTTTTCCTCATACACAGCATAGCAGCAACTGCCATCATTTCTTTTCCAGTGAAAAATTCAAATGCCTCCAGTTCCCTGCCTCTGCACTGATTCCAGGCCCTAGTACACTTCAGCCCAGAACTCTTCACAGCTTCCTGACTAGTCTCCCCATTTCTAGTCCTTTCTATCTTCTACCTGTTTTCCAGAAAGCAATCAATCATAAAAAGTATAATTTGAATAATTATTCCTTTGCTTAAAACCTAACAATGCCTTCTCAATGCAGTTAAAACAGAATCCAAATTTATTTCTTACTGTGTCCCGTGAGACTGAGCTTTGCAGGGGTCTGGCCTGTGTTTAGCTAGCTGGTGCCTTGTTCACCCTCCCCGCACCCCTACACCACTACCTTTCCTGTTTCTCTCCAGCTTTGCACCCTGTGATTTCCTTTATGCTGCTTAGCACAATGTATAATTCTCTGTTTAGTGCTTTGGTTCACCTGTCTCCGGAGGGCAGGTGCTATTTTGTTCAGCATCTAGTACAGGGCCTTGTATTCAAAAAGTATTTGTTACATGACTGAATCATTAACCTAGTGTGGGTTGGGATGAGAAGATGGTGATGCTGACTCAGCCAACGGGCATACCCGCCAGCAGAGTTAGTGCAGTGGGTAAATCCCAGACAGCTCTGTCCTTGAGGATAGTGCTCTGAATACAATGCTCAAGGTTCAGCTGGCTGGGCTGGGCTGGCCTAGGGGCACCTGAATGTCACAGGTCTTGACAGGGCAACATAGGAACAGATACAGACTATCAATATTGGGGCCCTCAACATCTTCTTTGGCCTGTTTTACTGGGGCTGGATGATAACTGAAAGTCTGTAATATGAAATTGTGACAAGATAAAGTAGTATATACTAGTAGTATAGTGGGAATTATAGGAATTTCATACACTGCCATTTTGTTGAGAATATAAACAGAAACCTTGCTGAAACAATGTTCTAAGGAAACCCTGTTATGTTTCGAGCTTACAGATTTGGACACTGCAGTACATAGAGGTAGGTCATTTGCTGTATGTTGTTCATGCATCTGGAAAGTAGCAAGCAGATCCTGACTTGAAACCCAGGTTATTGGTGTGTGATCTTAATTAATATGTTACATGTAAACTATCTCACATCCGTACATTCCTCGAGCTTTATTAAATTCCTTCGAAAAGCACACAGTCATATCCACAACTATCAGAAGGTAGGTATAAAAAATGTGCTTTACCTTAATTGTTATAAAACCAAGTCTAAAAAAATCATTCTAAGTGTAAGAAAACATCGAAGGTACAGTAAATTATGAAGATGAAAATCACCTGTAATCTTACCTAGTTCTACCAACAAATGCTAACTACTATTAATTTAGTGTCTTTCTTCTAAGATTTTTTTCTATGTATATTTGTGTATAGATTTGAGGTCATTATATCTTTTTTACCTATTTATCTATGTATATTTTAATATTCTTACTTTATACCGTGTCGTTAACATTTTCTCATGTATTCATTGTCTTCCACAATGTAGGTTTTATATTTGATTGTTACATATATGAAAATTTGCTTCCTTCTTGTCACATATTTAAATTGTTTCTGATTATTTTAATGTGTCTTCTTATAAACAGCACATAGCTGTTACAAGTTGTGCCCCTCAAAAGATATGTTGAAGCCCTAAGCCCCCTGTGAATGTGGCCTCATTTGGAAATAGGGTTTTTGCAGATAAAATTGAGTTCAGATGAAGTCGTGCTAGATTAGGGTTGTCCCTAAATCCAATGACTGGTGTCCTTGTAAGGGGAGAGAGAGAGTTAGAAACTGAGTCACACACACACAGGGAAGTGGCCACATGAAGGTGGAAGCAGTAATTGGCGTGATGATGCAGCTGTAAGACAAGGAATGCTGAGGATTGTAGGCCATTACGAGAAGCTGGGAAGAGGCAGGGAAGGATTCTTCCAGAGAGGCTTCAGAGGGAACATAGTCCTGCTGACTAGTAGATGCTGATGCCTTGTTAGCCTCTAGAATGGGGAGAGAATAATTTTCTATTGTTTTAAGCCAGCCAGTTTGTGGCAATGTGTTGCAGCAGCCCTAGGAAACTAATAGAATAGTAATATTCTATTATTTGACCAAATCTGTAAAACAATTTTCCTTAAAAAGTGGGAGGGCTTAATCTATTTTCATTTGTTCCTATCCTTAATAGAACTAGTCTAACATCTTTGACTTAATTGATGTTTTTTACATGCTTCCTTATGTTACTTTTTTTTTTTGGTCTTTTTATTTGCTTATATCTTCTTCTGAGTTTTGAAGTGGCTATATTTTATTACCTTTACATTTTTTAAAACTATTCTTTGGCCTATATTTTTCTAATTGTCAGAATTAAGATAGAAATAGCAGTGTTTGAGGTGCCTGTGCTTGAGATTAGGAGTTGAGCAAATTTACTTTTCCCCTCTTTTCTACTTTCAGCTCTTAAACTGTAATGATTATACCTCACATTTACTGAGTAGATGCCATGCTACTGTGCTAATGTTTACATATAATAGCATATCCCTGCTTTACAGATGAGCAGACAGAAGCATTGAAAGATGGTGGAACTTATCCAAGGTTACTCTAGTTTCTGCCACTGTACTGTCAGGCCTTCTGAGTAAATTCTGGGCCTTTAGACCTACTTAATATTAGATTATGATGTTCAACATTAATCGTATCTTCTATTTTAAGTTTTTTTGGATACTTTGAGTATTAAAGATAGATTGATTGATTAGCTGATTTTCAAGTCTGTGTAGTCCATGGTCAGAGACTTGATGGGATTTAGCACCTGCATCCAGTGCTTGCTCAGATCACAAGTGACTCCTACCTCAAGACCAAGACTAATTTTCAGTTTTGAAAATTAGACCATGTGGTTGAGATTTCAGAACATCACATGATCCAGAAAGCAGTCAAAGAATGACCTTCTATCCCTTTGTTCTGTACTCAGTATGAACATGTTGGTTTTCTGTTCCTGCATAACAAATTATCCCAACACTTAGTGGCTTTAAACAACAAACATTACTTACCTCAAAGTTTTAGTGTCAGCCATCTGGGCATGGTTTAACTGGGTGCTTCTGGCTCAAGGTCTTTCACAAGACCTCCGTCAGCATGCTTGCCAGGGCTGTGTTCCCATCTGAAGGCTCAAATAGGAAGGTGGATTTGCTGGCAGCATTCATTTCCTTAAAAGCTGTTGGACTGAGAACCCCCATTCCTCACAGGCTCTTGGCTGGGGGCCCCTCTCAGTTCTTTGCCATGTGGGCCTCTCAGCTGGACAGTTACAGCGTGGCAGCGGGAGTCCTCAGTGCAAAGGGAGGATGAGAAGGCCCGAAAGGAAGCCACAGTCTTTGTATAATCTGCTCTTGGAAGTAACACTGTTACCTCTGTCTCATTCGTTTGCTAGAAGGGGGGAATTAAATTCCATCCACTCTCAAGGAGAGGGGATTCTGCAAGAGCTTGGCTGCAAGGAGGCCTGCCACATCATGTCTTAGCTCTCTGCTCACATGATAACATTTTTAAGTCATCCTTCTGAGCAGAATTGAATCACCTGGGCTCTTTTAGAGGAGGCTGACATTGAGGGTTTGGACTGCTGCTGGGCATATGCTTCTGGAAGAGATTTTCTCCCTCCTCTTAGAATCTGTTTTAGGCAGAAATGATTAGCAGTAATCTCATGGACATGTTTTAACCAAATGTAAGCAAAAAAATTAGGTGTTCTTCCATTGTCATTTTGTATATAATGTTGGATATTGCTCAGTGTGATCAAAATTTGTTGCTTGGTATTCCTGAACTGGAAAGTTTTTTATTTTTTTACTGAATTTTGTACTTTAAAAACGTAATCAGGATCTGCCTAAGGCCTGCATCTTTCATTGGTTTTCCTGTGAACTATAAGCCATCAACCATTGTAATCTGCTTACAGGCCTTTCTTCATCTCAAGGAAACTTCCTTTTATATCTCTGATTCATGCTAGTTTTCCTTCATTTCACTCTTTAATTCAGAAACACCTTTTGGCCCCAACGTGGCTTTATGTTTTGGTCATCTGTAACTCTCATTGCCATCGTGCTCAGGTTTTTTCTTTGTTCTAAGAAAACGCCTACCACCCTGTGATTGATTCGAGTTTTTGTATTATTGATTCTGCTTTACCTTCAAAGCCAATTTTAAAGATTTTTAATTCTCATAATTTGATTTTAGTGTCCTTGTTATTCATTTTTAATTTTATCATCACCCTTTTCATTTCATCCTTTTATTTTCTCATGTCAGCTGGTCGATTCCGTAAGATAATTTGTTCCTGTTCATAGTTGGCTTGTCTTCTTGTCCTTCTGTGAGGAAACCAACCATTTTCTTGAAATTCTTCTCAGTCCTTAAATAGATAACATTATGAAGTGTTTCATTCTTTCCTATCTTCTGAATGCTGTTTTTCTCTTTTTCTGCAAATTTTTTTCTTCCTCTTCATTTCTTTGTATTCATCTTCAAATAAAAATCCAGATTCAGTATTTTTCAAAAGTAAGACAACTAGATTGTCTTTTGTATACCTTGAGACTGAATTGTTTCTTATTTGTACATGTGAAGAGATGGTTTATATATTTGTCTCTCATTTCTTATCAGGCTTAAATTATAGTATGTCTGTTCTTTAGACATAGGAACTGTGTTCCTCCCCATCTTGTTTCCCTAGTTTGATGAAATGATTAAATATATTTCTCCTCCCATATTTACCACCTCCTGGTTTTCAGTCTCTGGCTGCAAATAGAATATTGGAGAGATATTAGGGAGATAGGTGTATCTCAGGCCAGCTCTATATATCTTCTAGTTATTGGCCGTTTACCTAGACCCAAACATTGTCTGTTGATACTGGTTTTAGGTATGTTTTAGTTTCTCTGTGTCTTTATGAATATTTTAAGAAGAAGTTGGGAGAATTGCACTAGTGGCTGCTACCAAAAATTGTTTTGAAAGAAAAATCTGTATTGATAATATAATACTTGATCTCTTCAATCTGCCTGAAGATCTTTGTAAAAGGTACAGATTATGCTACCCCCTTCTCACAGGCCCCCTGAATATCTTTCCTATCCAAACTCTTCAAAATCTTGTGCCTGCCTAAATCTCCAGCTTAATCCCTCACATTGTATCCCAACCTCTGTGCTCTGACCACTGGTATTGCCTCTGCATATTATATCCTGTCCTCCTAGTCTGTCTTGAAAATGACTTGTTTAAGACTTCAACTTCATTTCCATGAGGAAGAGACTCAGTAATTTCATTTTTGTCCTTTTATCAGGCTCCATGCACAAGTTGGTCTCAGTACCTTCATCTCATCACTTTTACTTGCCTGTAGCTTGGCAGAGGAGATTTTTCATTTACCTCTCTATCCCCAGAACCTGATACTGTGCCTGGTACATACCAAATGCATTAAAAATGATGGCTCATTCAAAGAAAACTTGGATGTATAAGTACATTTCTTCTTGCTCCTAGTAAAACAAGAAGTGGTAAATATGGGGGCTTGTTCCTGTCTTTAGTTTCCCTTACCTCTTGAGGATTTACAATCCTGTTCTTGAGGTTTCATTATTGTTGTTGACTAAAATTAAAACTTGCTATGCTTTAAAAAAACACATAAGCTTCACTGTGACTTTATTGTCCGTTATCTCCACTCTGTGACAGTTGGGTCCATCAACCCTCCTCTTGGAAGCAAGGTTTGGGATGGTAGGTGACTCTTGAATGAACAGTCCCCGAGTGTATTTAAAAAGCTACAGTCAATCACCCCATCTCCTTTTCCCTCCCTTTCAGTTCACACTTCACTCCCTTTCGGGATTGTTAATGGTTTAAACAACCAGAATAATCTGGGAATCATCTGGTCATCTGCATGGAGTCCTAATATTGGCTCAGACAGGCTGTGAATCCATGAGGATGCCATTTACCCCTTTGGGGTCTCACCTTTAACCTCTGAAAAGCAGGTTGACCTGGTTCACTGGGTTGTTTCACATGAAATCCATTTATTAACTAGCAGAAAAGTAGTGCTGTTTTTCTCTTCCTGAACGCTAAAATTAGTTTCTGTGGAAATGATTTAGCTGTCACTAACAGTATTACAACAGCATTACAGGCTCCTGTGTCACTGTAGCAAGTACACATCAGCTGTTAAGAAACAAAGATCTCACTTTCCTACTGGAGACATATGGTTAAAACCACAACAACAACAATCACAAAAAGTACCAAAAGGATATTTTGCACACGCACAAGAAATTCAAGATAGTAAGTTTTAAGTGATGCACCACCAACTTTTCTTGGAGTATCAATATCTCATTGACACTGAATACCGCTGATCTGATTTTTGAAAATCTGATGTTAAATTAAGATACCAGTTACTTTAGCAACAAGGAGATGGATAGAGTACGTTTGGGAGTGCGAAGCAGTCTTTTGCTGTTGTCACTTATGAGAATGAAAACTCTTCTAAGAGTTTGGGCAAAAAAAAAAAAAAAATCATTTCTAATTGCAGTGCAACCCACAAGCTTCACATCCTATAACGAGAAAGCTCCTTGTTAGCTGCCAAAATCTGCCACCCAATCTGTCTGGTAGTTGATTTCGTTATTACATTTTGATGTGCCCTTGACAGGCTTTAGCACACAAAACTCCACACCTCCTCCGGAGCCCCTCCAGTACCAGAAAGATCATGGAGGGATGAAAAGGCCTGCGCTGAGCTTTTTATTGTTCACATAGCTGGAATGTTTATAAACAGAAGAGAGTGTAAGGAGAGCGAATGCCCAACCACATCAAGTGGCCCCCTTGTCTTGCATGTCATTTAACGATCGACTTTATCTCATCCTGAGCTTTGTGTTTCACACACACCAAGACCCAAACTAAGTGCCTGAAAACTGTCCTGAGGGCTTAAAAATGTGGACAAACAACTCCTTTTTCTTTTGATAATTCTGATGCATTGTTCCACCACTGTGGGTATGTAGCATCTGGTGTTTTTGAATCATCTTTACATGTCACCCTGATCTCCATGGTCCCGGCAAAAGCCCTAGACCTCCCTCAGGCCCTTACCCGTCCTTAAAGATGGACTGCTGCTCCCCCTCTTGAGCGGGGAAGAGAGAAAGGATTCAGTATTGCTATTAATTTCATGAAATGTATTACAAACCTCAGAAAAACTTAATAAGGGAAAGGCAGTAAAAACAACCAATGCCCTGGTGCTTTGCAAATATAATTATCTCTTCCCTCCCTCTCCTTCCCTTTCACTGGTGTTCTTGTGACATAAATGTTGGCTGAGCTTCCTTTGGAAGGTCATGATCTACTCCTGGGGAGTGAAATGTGGCTTTGAATTCTCTCCTCACTTTGGGAAAAATACTAGTTTGCAAACTTGTCCATTGATAACCCTGAATGCTGGAAAGTGTTTGCTATCAAGAGAGTGACACACTTGGGCCCGTGATGTGCTCCACCCCCAGGGCCTGGGATTGTCCTGATTTTCATGAATTGAGACAATTATCATGTGCTACTATTGACTGTTTTATGGTAGGGCTGGTGGGTGTGGGGGGACAGTGGTGAAATCGTAAAGGCACAATTTGCTACGATCATAAAAATACATGTCAGGAAATATAGTTTGTGAAATCCCCTGACCACAGTGATAAACTTTTCTGAGCTAGCCAAAAGAGAGTACTTTCAAATCCATGTATATGTTTAATTTTTTGTATTCTCTTGTGCTGAGCAACTAGTTTAGGTTGTAAGGTACATATATTTCCTATCTCATTATAATTGCCGAAAATATATTACTCGTAGAAAAATAAGTTAACAAAGAACAGAGGGAAGAGAGAAAGGGAGAGCCACGAGTTAATATTTGTGGAATGCTCTCTGCAGCCACACAGTCTCTTGTTAGGTGGTTTACATATGCTGTGTAATTTAATAGAATAATCAGAACACAGATCTCTTCAAGATAAGAATTATTCCCATTTCCCAGATACGGCACAGATAAGGAAAGATTAAGTAACATTCCCTAAGTCACACAGCTGGTAAATGAAAATCTCCATCAGTCTGATGCCAAAACCATGTTTCTTTCCCTAGCATCTTTTCTTTTTTAAAAAGACGGGATGTCTGAACACCTGGCCATGACCCCAACACACAGAAACTCCCAGGCAAAATGTGCACCTCAAAGGGACAGTTGAAGAGTTGCCTTCGTGGATCAGTAACTAAGAGAAACTACTTATGAATATAAAACTAATGGTTCCGGCTGGACGAGGAAGCAAATGCATCCACTAGCTAGACATGGCCTGTTCGAGTTTGAGATTAGCTGGAATTCCTAGGTTCCTTTTCTCGTTTCAAAAATGTAATTAAACCAACTGTCCTAAGAAAACTCTTCCTTCTGTTCCCCGTATAACCAATTCCAGATGTGAAACTACTACTTCCCCAAATAATTGGTTAGTGCTTTACTTTGACTGGTGTGACCTTGCTTAAAACCTCCTCCTCTCTCAAACTCATTCAGATGCTCATTTCCAGACTGAAGCCAAACTGGGACCCTAAGGTGAGGAATGGCTGCAAAGTGAAAATTCCAATTTAACTGACACACTGCTCTCGAGACACTAGAGCTTGGAGGGAAGGAAGGAGTGGTGATGTCTCAAGGACTACAGATCCACCCCTGCTCTGCTGCACTCCTCTGGCTCAGCCCCTCTTCCAGGCGGCCCTCACCCAGGGCCCTCTTGGCTCACAGTCATTTTGCTGCAGTTAACATTCAGTTCACACATCATTAGGTGAAGCCCCGGTTACAGAGACACACTGCTCTTGTCATAGCAGAAGTATGCTGCGTGCACCTGCAGACTGAAGGTTTTGTTGAGGGAATAGACTAAAATGAATGAAAAGATTGAAACCATTTACTTTTTTTGTGACTCCACCTGCTGTGGTATATTTTTGTTGGACGGAAAAGCTAGAGGTGTGTTTATAGCTTTAGGGAAAAGATACATTAGGGGTTACATGGTTTTAAGGCTATTTTTTTCTTTAAAGCTATAAATCAAATTTCCATGAAAGCAGTTACATGTATATAACTTATAGATTTTGTGTATGTGTATAGGTATGTATAATACTTTATTTTGCCTTCGGTGAGTCAGGAAGAAGTAATTTCCTTTCTTTTTGTCAGCCCAGGACTAATCTGCTCATGGAGCGGTGTGTCAGCACCACACCTGTGCTGTATTTGACTTTGACCGCAAGGTCAAAATAAAAACTAGCTCACCATCCTTATAAACTTAGTTACCAGGTTCTGCTGTGTCTTCCTTAAGAGAGCGTATTCTGTTATCAAGCATTCAGTTAGACCCTGCTACCTTTAGTTAGTAATCTCATGAAGTAGATTTCATAACCCCTATTTTCAACATGAAGTGCCTAAGGTCAAAGAGGATAAGTGACTTGGGACATTTTCATAGCTCCTAAGTGATAGAGTTGAGACTGGACACTCACTCTGTCTAGAGACTCCAAATCCAGTATGTGCGGCGCAATAGCACCTCTATTAACAACTCTAAAACCCTAAATAATAAACACTTCGTCTCTCCAGTAATACGTGTCAAGTCTTCAGTTGACCCATCCATTTCTGTCTATGATTCTCAGTGTTCCTACTATATGGCATGTCTTTTATTAACCTCTGAATATATACAAGTCAGAATGACTGTATTAAGTATAGTCTCTATATTGAGAACTCTCACCTGACTGAGATAGAAACAAGAAGTGGTCTTGATTTTTACCAATTATGGTTTTCAATTCTGTTGTGTGGAACCCCTCCTCCATTTTCCCCCCTTTTAATATTGCATTAAAATTATGACTCCATAAATTTCCAATTATTTTAATATTAGAACAAATATTAGTCTAATCCTTTACTCAGTTTAAAGCCCTCTCTTTCAGACCAAGGCTAGACTTCTCCTTTCAAGTGGAGGGGTGTATAGCCTGGCTCTGATTTACCATCCTTCCATTCTCTTCAAGACTTAAATCCTTATCTGTTGGGGTCAGGAGGCCGAATAGCAAAGTCAGATTTCTTCCTTGGAGGTATAATTGGCAAGTAAAATTGTAATATGTTAAAGAGTACAATGTATGATTTGATATAGGGATATGTTGTGAAAGGATACCCACCATGAGTTAATCAGCATGTCCATCACCCCACATATTTTCCTTTTTCTCACTTTGCTTTGGTGAGGCGTACCACCACTCTGTCCCACTGCTTAGATATAGAATATACTGTATGCTCATGCAGCCACCAACTGGCCTTTGGCTTCTTCTCTGTCTTCTCCTTATATAGGCTATGGAGAGGGGGTGTGGGGTTATGACTGGTGGGTTGTAGGGCCTCTACATCCTAGTACTTTTTGGAGAAGGTCTCCGGCTTCACTCATGAGACACATGATAGATGTGTATTGGTTTAAGTATTAGTACCTGTGGTAATAAACAAACCCTGAAATTTTAGTGGTTTATTCCACATAAGCTTATATTTTTCTCACATAAAGCTTCCTACCAGGAGAGTTGCCCTGTATAGTCATTCAGGCTGAGAGAGGCTTTGCCATATTCAGTATGAGGCCTGCAGTGTTGCACTGCCCCTCACATTGAGCAAGTCAGAGGGATACGGCAGAAAGCATGGGAAGTATTTGTGGGCCGGGCCTGAAGTGGCCTGTTCACTCCTATCCACAATTCATTGGCCAGAATTTAATCACACCCAATCCATGCCTCCACCTAATTTCAGAGGGTGAAGGCAGGGGAGCTGCCTGTGAAATGTAGTCCCTGCTTGGGAAGCTGCTTCTCATTGTGCCCTACACAAGGAGACTCTGAAGCTTTGGTAGACAGCTAGTCGTCACTGCCATAGGGTGGCATTCACAAATGTAATGCAGCACCCGTGTGAAGGTGACACACACGAGACGAGGATGGCCAGACGCCCTTGGAGCGAGCCCCTCCCTGCAGAGTAGACCATGTTCTCTGGGCTCTCATGCCTAGCAGCCACAAGGCCTCCCCAAGCTTGCAGGTCACTGCACAAAGACAAAACCATTCCATCAGTGCCCCCATCCTATCACCTGCAGAGCTCCCACATTCCTCTTCTTCTGGTTGGTAACCATTCATAGCCCTCTTGCTACCTTCTGTGCCCTCACTGTCCGAACCTCCCCATCCTGATCTCTCTCTGTCAACTTCCCAGCTGCCTCAACCTTCTTCTGGAAAGTTCCCTCCACTTGCTCTCCCTGTAACCCAACCTGGCTTTCTCCTGAGAACACTGCCCCTCCTCCAGTCCACTCAAATGGTAGCTGTTTTCTTCCTACTCCACTTATCTCAGGTCTAGAAGGCTGGTAGGTATCACTTTCTCTATTTTCTGCTTCTAAATTGTCTTTTTTTCTCCTATATGTGACATGCCTGTCATCAGATGTTATTATCCTTAACCCTTCCTCTTGGCTTCTGTTGGTCTCCTGGCCTCCCTTATCTACTGACAATGTTAGCATGTGAGTCATTGTTTCACTCTTGACCAGTTTTCCTTTCATTCTTTGCCATTTCTGCATCTAAGCAGATATTAAAATAACACCCAGGTTCCTTGGTTCTCTGATCCCTGGCTTCGATGATCTTCTCTATCGCCGCCATGTAGCCACTCACTCAGGCGGTCATTCCTTAGGTGTAGTCACTGGTAGTTTGCCACCCTTGAAAACTTGGTTCAATGAGAAAGGCCCAGAATGACCATCACCTCCTGTGTTTCCGGGTCACTTACTCTGGTTCTACCTCTTCGGAGAACTCTCCCACTCATCTTTAACTCTCTCTCTTCAACTATTCATCATTCTCCTGAGGCCCCCGCACCCCAGGCCTGCTGGCCTGGATTTCACTGTGACCTTTCTTGCAATCTCATGTTCTTTGCTCCTCTGTCCTTTATTGTACTCAACTGACGAAACCCCAAGTCTGATGAAATCCAACTATCTCCATATGTCATACCTGGGTCTGTGCAGCTGAGCACGGCTAGTGAAAAAACTTACAACTTTACTGACTAGACTCACTTCAAATTTATGACCACAAATCTCAAATGGGCAGTAGTCTTGGTTTCCATATATAGAAAAGAGGAAGATTTTAGTACTTTCAGTGACATTAATAAAGATTTCAGCATAATGTCCAAATAATGGCAAAACATTGTGCTAGTGTACCTCCACATTGCAGTAAAGAATCCTGTCTTCATTCATGAAGAGAAATAAAAAACTGTCCATATTACTTTTTTCTTTAATTTTTAATTAAGGGTCATTTTTTTCTTTAAAACATAAAATTTTTTTCTTTCCCTGCTTAATACAATCATAATATATTTAAAAATTTGGAAAATTTATGAAAAAAAGAAAGTTATGTACAAGTATTACTCACTTTGAAAGCCATCAAGAGAAAATTATTTATGACTTTTTAGTGTAATATATATATGTGTATTTGGTGGCTTAAAATTCCACCCTACCCACCAGTCTCTCTTGGAGGTCCTTGGGGGCAGTGTGGTCTCATACATGTGTTCATAAATTAATCTACACCATAGCCATGACCAGGAACTCATTTCTAGCACTCTGCCCACCAGCTGATTATTCCTCAGGTAGTTTCAAGGCCATTTATCATGGAATAAGAGGGCTTCAATTCCACCCAGTCTTGTGCATAGGAAACATATCAAGTAAGACCTGGCTATTCAAAGTGTGATCCATGGACCAGCAGTATCAGCATGACATGGAGGTTTGTTAGAAATGCAGATTATCAGTCTCTATCTGTTTTGGGTTGAATTGTGTCCTATCAAAATTCATATTTGAAGTCTTAACACCCAGTCCCTCAGAATATTACTTTGTTTGAAAGAAAGGTTTTCACAGACGTAATCAGGTTAAAATGAGGTCATTAGGGTAGGCCCTAATCTAATATGACTGGTGTCCTTATAAAAAGGGGAAATTTGGACACAGAAAGACATGCATAGAGGGAAAATGCCATCTATAAACCTGAAACAGATTCTTCTCTCACAGCCGTCAGATGGAACCAGCTCTGCCAACACCTTGATTTTAAACTTTTAGACTCCAGAATTTCAAATAAACCTCTTATGTTTAAACCACCCAACTTGTTGTTACAGTAGCCCTAGCAAACTGATATGCACTATAGAGCTGTGTATCAGAATCTGCATTTTAGCACAATCATCAAGTGATTTTTTATGCACATTAAAGTTTGGAAACATGGAGTTAGACTGCTTTAGGGGTGAGTAAGGAAAAACTAATGTAAATAGTCACCAACAATAAGGAGGATTGGTTGAGGTAGTCAGAACCCTGGAGTCACATTAGAATCACCTGGGGAGCTTTTAAAGAATATAAATGCTGGGGGCCCAACTGAAAACACTTAAATAAGACTCTCTGGGATGGGTCTCCGGTATTAGTATCTTCCAGATGAATCTAAAGGCAGGGATGAGAACTACTGATTTATTGACGTAAGCAACTGAAAAGCCCTGCGGAGTGTGGATTCTGTGTGTGGTGAGTCAGGGCTTTGACTTTGGTTCTCTATTCTCCATATGTTTGTTTTGACCTCTGATGACTTCCTTTAAGGTCACAGAGATTCTGACTGTAGCAGTCATGGCTGCATGCTTCCTTGGTTACCTCTAGAGAGAGGGAGGGTGCTTTGCTTCAGCGTGATTGGGCCTGTTTATGATTGCTTGTCTCTGAACTATAGCTAAGGCAGGGATCACTAGGTGCTTAAAGGTTTGGGCCTGGTTTAGGTGCCCATTCCCAAATTAATAACAATGAAAATGGCAGACAGGCAACTCTGAATGGCTTAGACGAAAGGAGACTAACCTCTGAAGCGAAAGCCTTCCAAACCACTAGGCTTTTACAAAGTGGGGGAGGATTATATGAAATCTCTTGGTTTTAATTCAATCCATTTTAATGTTCCATGTTGCAATAAATAAATATATATACAGCAAATAGGGAGGAAGAAAGGAAGGAGGGAAGGAAGGAAGGAAGGAGGTTCTGCTGAAGCAGAGTTAAATAAAGCCAGCTAAAACAGAAGGTTTAAATAAGATCCAGAGTCTCATAACATAATACTCAAATTCTGTGGGTTTCAGTCATTCATCATATCAAGAACTAGGACTATCACAAATTTAATGAAAAACGACAATCAGATGCCAAAATGGAGATGACAGAAATGCTAGAATTATCTGACAGATATTTTAAAGCAGCCATAATTAAAATGCTCCAGCTAGCAATTATGAATATGCTTGAAACAAATGAAAAAAATAGGAAGTCTAAGCAAAGAAATAGAAGATATAAAAAAGAATGAAGTGGACATTTTGGAACTGAAAAATACAATTATAAAAACAATCAAACAAACAAGGAAACAAACCCAAACTCAGTGGATAGATCCAACAGAGGAAAGAATCTGTAACTTTTAAGATAGAACAATAGAAATTACCTCCTATAAACAACAAAGAGAAAGTAGACTGTGAAAAAATGAACAGCGCCTCAGGCACCTATGAGACCAACCACTCCTGTTATTGGCATCCTGGAAGGACAGAATAAAAAGGGTGTGGCTGAAGTATTGGAAGAAATCATGATTAAAAACTCTCCAAATTTGGCAAGAGACATAAATGTAGATATTCAAGAAGCTGAGCAAATCTTGTAAACAATGCCAAGAAATCCATGCCAAAACACATCGCAATTCTGAAAACTTAAAAGAGAGAAAAAAACTTGAAAGCAACCAGAGAGAAATGACACCTTCCCTACAGAGGGAAACAATTCAAATACCAGCAGGGTTCTCACAGATATCGTGGAAGCCAAGAAAGAAGTGGCACAGTATTACTCAAGTGCTGAAAGAAATGAATTGTCAGCCCAGAACCTTAGAAACAGCAAAAATTCCATTCAGGATTGAAGAGAAAATGAAGACATTCTCAGATGAAAGAAAACTAAGAGAATTTGTTGCTAGCAGGTCTACCCTAGAAAAATGGCTGGAGGAAACTCTACATAGAAAGAAAAGGATAAAAGAAGGAATCTTGGAACATAAGGACAGAAGAAAGAGCATGGTGAGTAAAAATATGGGTGAATACAATAGACTTTTCTTCTAAACTATGTTTGAAGGTTGAAACAAAATTTTAGACATTGTCTGATGTAGTTCTAATGTACTTAGAGACACTATTTAAGGCAATCATAGACAAAGGAGGATAAAGAGATGTAAAGAGGGGTAAGGTCTCTGTACTTCATTTAAACTGGTAAAATGACATCAGTAGGCAATTGTGAAAAATGTGTATATAATATAAATATCTAGAGCAACCACTTAAAAGACTACACAAAGAGATACAGTTAAAAAACACTATACCTAAACCACAATAGAATTTTTAAAAGTCTTCAAGTAACCACAGAAGGCAGTGGGGGATAAAAGAGAGAAACAGAAGACACAAAGTGGCAGACTTAAGCCCTAAAATATAAAAAGCTATGTTACAGATAAATAGTTTAAGTACATCAATTAAGAGATAAAGATGAACAGAGTAGATTAAAAAACATGACCTATTTATATGCTATCTACAAGAAATTCATTTCAAATATAATGAAATTGGTAGGCTGAAAAAAAGGGATGGAAAAGTAAAGATCTGGAAAAAATTAATCAACAGAAATCAGATTGACTATATTAATATTGGATGAAGTAGACTTCAGAGCAGAGCTAATTACCAGGACACAGGTGTATTTGATATGATGACAGAAGGGCAAATACCAAGGAAAGATAGGAAATTCTAAATGTGTCTGCAACAGGCAATAGAGTGCACACTATGCAGTTCAAAACTGACAGGACCTGAAATGAACAGTACTCAAGGCCATAATTATAATGGCGGATTTCAACATTTCTTTCTCAAGAACCAGTAGGACAACTGTACAGAAAGTCAGCAAGGAAATGGAAGAATACAATGACACCATCAACTAATAGGATGTAAATGACATTCAACATCAGCACAATACATATTTTGTCCATGCGTCTACAAACCATATTGCAATATAGACCATTCCCTGGGCCACAGGAAAAACCTCAATACATTTAAAAGAATTAAAGTCATACAGTGTATTCCCTGACCACAATGGTATTAAACTAATAATCAATAGCAGAAAGATAATAGAAAAATCTCCAAATACGGGGAAACTAAACAATGCACTTGTACATAATCCATGGAGAATGAGAAAGTCTCAAGGGAAGTTAAAAACAAACATAACTGAGAAGAATGCAAATAAGAGTACAAAATATCAAAATTTTGAGGACCCAGCCAAAGTAGCATCAGGACGGAAATTTTTAGCACTAAATGCAAACATTAGATAAAGGAAAAGTCTCACATCAATAGAGCTAAGAGTCCACCACAAGAACCTAGAAAAAAGAGAGCAAAATAAAACAGAAGGAGGTCATTAATAAAGATAAGAGGAGAAATCAAAATTAAAATGAAAAATGAAAAAGCCAATAGAAAAAAATCAATGAAATAAAGAGCTTGCTCTTTGAAAAGGTTCATGAAATTGAAAAATCTCTACAGAGACTGGCAAAGATAAAAAGAGAGGAGGCAAATGACCAAGATCAGGAATGAAAGAAGGTATTACTAAAGCTCTGCAGCTATCAAAAGGATAATCAAGGAATACTATGAATAACTGTATGCACATAAATTTGACAACTTATGTGGAATGGACCACTTCTTCAGAAAACAAACTACCACAACTCACCCAATATGAAATACTTAAATAATCAAATAGGAAATTTGAATAACTCTGTCACTATTAATGAAAGTGAAGTCATAATTTTAAACTCCCCCAAGTAAATGTTTAAAAAAGAATTAGCACCAATTCTATATAGTCTCTTCCAGAAATTAAGAGAATAGAACATATCCCAGTTCATTTTATGAAGATATTAATCTGATACCTTAACCAGACAAAATAGTACAGAAAACTATAGATTGATGTCACTCATGAATACAGAATCAAAAATTCTTAACAGAGTATTAGTAAATACAATTCACCAATATGTAAAAAAATTATACACTATGACAAGATGGGATTTACTCTGATATGCAAGGTATAGTATTTGGAATCAAAGCTTATCTATGTCCTGTTGGGATTTAGATAGAGATTAATTGAAACCTATCCATCAACAGGGGGAGAATTGACATATTTCCTGTGTTGAGTCTTCCAATCTGTGGATTGCCATACAGCCACCATATTAATGGCCTAAGAAGACTAATCACATGAACAGAGCAATCATGAAAAAAAGCCCTTAACAAACATTTTAAACCCATTCATTAAAAAAAATGCAAAAAAATAGGAATAGAGAAGAATTTTACCAAATTGATAAAGAGCATTGCAAAATTCTACAAGTTCTAACCACTGCAATAAGACAAGAAACAAAAGGAAATAAAAGGCTTATAGACTGGAAAGGAAGAAATTAAAAAGGTATCTACAGATGACATAATTGACTACATAGAAAAATCTCAGAAATCTACAGAAAATTCTGAGAATTAATATGTGAGTTCAGCAAGGTAGCAGGATGTACTTTAACCATAAGAACATCGATTTTATTTCTACTTACTAGTAATGAACATGTGGACAACAAAGTTTAAAGTACATTTAAAGTCTCTTAAAAATAAAAATGAAATACTTAAGCATATAGGACTTGTATGCTGAAAATACAAAATGCTAGTGAAGGAAATCAAAGAAGATTTAAATAAATGGAGAGACATGCCATGTCCACGTATTGGAAGACTCAACATAGGAAAGATGTTACTTGTCTCAATATTGATATACAGGCTTAATGCATTTCTATCAAAATCCCAGCAAGATACATGCAACCTTATTCTAAATTTTATAGAGAAAGGCAAAAGGCACAGGATCTAGATCAGCCAAACCAATTTTGACAAAAAAGAATAAAATGGGAGGAATTCGTCTATTCAATTTCAAGACTTGTTATATACCTACAGCAGTCAAGACTATGAGGAATTGGAGGACAGACTGACATATAGATGAATGGAATGGAAGAGCAAACCCAGAAATAGACCCCACTAATGTTTGGCAAAGGTGCAAAAACAACTCAACAGAAGAAAGGTAACTTTTTCACAAGTGGTGCATTTGTAGGCAAAAAAATAAAATAAACCTGAGTCATACCTTATGTAAAAATTAATTCAAAATGCATCACAGACTTAAATGTATAACATAAATTATACAACTTTTAGAAAAAAAAACAGGAGAAAATCTTTGGAATCTAGGACTGGGCAATGAGTTCTTAGACTAGATACAAAAGTGTGTTCCATAAAAGGAGAAAATGGTAAATTGAATTTTGTTAAAATTTCCTTTGTGAGTACCTTGTTAAGAGGATGAAAAGACAAGCTGCAGAGTGGGAGAAAGTATTTGCAATTCACATATTTGGCTAAGGACTAGTACTTACAGTTTTTTAAAAAAAAGAACTTTCTCAATACCACAGTAAAAACAAAAAGATGCGCAAAAGACAAAAAACACAGAAATAGTCAAACTCATTGAACCTAAAAGGTAGAATGGGGATTGACAGGGGCTGGAGTGAGGAGGAAATGAAGAGCTGTTGCTTAATGGTATAGAGTTTCAGTTTTGCAAGATGAAAATTTCTGCTAGAGATTGTTGCAAAATAAAGTCTATATAATTAACACTACTGTTCTGTAAGCTTTAATTGCTTAAGATGGTAAATATCATGTTATGTGTTTTTACTACAGTTAGAAAAAAGGCAACATACACAAATCACCAGAGAATTATGCTAAGCAAAAAAGCCAATCCCAGAAGTTTATATATTATATCATTCCTTCTAAAGGTACATTCCTGAAATAGTAGAGTTATAGAAATGAAGACTAGAGTAGTGGTTGCCAGCTTTAAGGAGAATGTGGGGGCAGGAATGAAGTGGGTGTGGGCATCCAAGGGTAACTCAAGGGATGGATCCTTGTGGTGTTGGGAATGCGGTGATGGAGTGGATCTTGACTGTATCCTTGTTAGCGTCCTGGTTGTGATACTGTTCTACAGGTTTGCCAGATGTTTCCATTAGGGGAAACTGGGTAAAGGGTACCCAACTGGATGAAGGATCTGTGTTATTTCTTACAACTGCATCTGAGTCAGTAATTATCTCAAAATCAAAATTTTAATAAAAATAAACTTTTTTGGAGTATAATTTACATACTACAAAATGCATTGTTTATGTGTACATTTTAATGAGTTTTGACGAAAGCATGTACCTGTAGAGCCAGCACCATAATCAAGGTGTAGATCATTTTGTCTCCTCAGGAGATCCCTTCTACTCCTTGGTAGGCCATCCTTCCTCGACATAATCCCAGTCCTGGTAACAAATGATCTGCTTCTGTCACTGTAAAGTACTGTGACTTTTCTCAAGTTTCGGTTTGGTGTTTAAGTGACATATTTAGATCTCTATTCAGATCAGTAGTATTTTCTTCAATAACTAACCACTGGTTTTGTTCCATTTGTCCTCATTTCATCTCCTGAATATTCTATTCTTTATGAAGACTTGGAATCTCTGTCCTCCATATCTGTTATCTTCTTTCTTACATCATTTTCATTGTTTTTTTCTTTCTTCTATGATAAGAGAACTTCTTATCTTTGTCCCCTAAATCACTGATTTGATTTTCTATAGAGTGGCATGATTTTAAAAGCTGTCACCAAAATAGATTCTAATATTGCTCTGTGCCTCAGTATTTCTTGAGTACTACTTGTGGGCCCTACTGCTCATATTGCTATTCAAATTCAAACCTTTCATGGCCTTTTATAACTTAGTTTCTTCTGCTTGGATGCTCCTTCCATCTCTGCCAACACCCCCACCCCCGAATCACTGAGTCACTTCCTCTATTTAAATCTTGCATCAAAGCTCTTGTTTCCTTTTTTATTTATGAATGAAACTCTCAGAGAGGAGTTTTGTGATTCTATTTAAGGGCACTATGTAAAGCTGAAGAGTATTATGTAACTACCCATAAAATGTCTGTGACTGAAGTAGACATACAAATGGAGGATATACAATTCATAAACTTCTTTTATAGTCATCTGTCACTTAATAAATATAAATAAATGAATTGTAGTACATTTTTTCCTGTTGTTTTTGCAAAACCAATCTTTGAGACAAAATTACCTGTGTTTTGGAGCCAATTTTATGATTCATGGCTAAAAATTGTATGCATTCTGAGTTTATCCTATTGGAGAGAAATGGTTTCTTCCTCAATTTTGCAAGGAGCTTTTGCTACCATAGAAGAGATTGCAGATATCTAGAAACCTCTTCTATTCCTCAAACTCATTTCCTGCCAAAATCTCTTAAAACAATAAACACAACAACAATAAAACAATGAAAACCCATTGCAGACTTTAAACATTCTAACGTTCTAAAATTAGAGTGAAGAGAAAGAGTAAATATTTAACTATATTAAACTCTATTATTAAGGAAACAAATATATAAGGCTTAAAATGTGAGACATTTCCTCTTCCGTCCCTCTCTCTCTCTCTCCTTCCCTTTCTCCCTCCCTTCCTTCCTTGCTTCTTTCTGTCTGTCTGTCTCTCTTTTCTTCTTTCTTTCCTTCATCATTAAAGTACTAAATGCTATTTCTTCCTGTAAAGAATGGATTTTCCAGAAGGAGTGACTGCACAAAATGGAGACTTTTACCACAGGATATAGTCTGTGAAAACTTCATTTACCTTGTAGGGCGAGCTCCCTATTGCA
This sequence comes from Manis javanica, assembly GCF_040802235.1. Lineage (NCBI taxonomy): Eukaryota > Metazoa > Chordata > Mammalia > Pholidota > Manidae > Manis > Manis javanica. The sequence continues at coordinate 94,662,112 of NC_133161.1, forward strand.
GCCTATTGCCGAATCTGACACTTCACTTCCAAGAATTACAGCTGATTTGTTCTAGGTAAGGCAGAAGAAGTCCTTTGAAGGACAGACAGGGCCTTTTGGTTCAAAGTGGCATCATATTCACATTTCATAATATGCCCATAGGAAAAGAAAGCTATGAAAATTAAAGACAAGAGTGAACCATTGAAGCCACAGAGGAATTCCATCAACTACAGAAGGAAAGAAACTGGATGGAGACCCCAAACTGTGCCTCTGCATGCATGCTTCAATTTCTGAAAAACAGTGGCTTCATCCAATTGGAAACAGAGAGTAAAACTTAAACAAAATTTAGTCAATCAATCAGTTAAAAACAAATTTAAAAAATGACTAGTTTAAAAGTAAAGGCAAATACAGACAGATTGATTTTTTTTTTTAAGAAAGCAGGTGATATAGAGATGGTCTGCAAGGAATATTTAAGTACATAGCAATATTGGACTCTGTATTGGTGATAGTAAACAACCACAGAAAATCAAATCAGTGATGTAGTAAACAAAGATGGGAGTTCTCTCATCCATGGAGTGGAAGTAGGAGGTGTTTGCTAAATATTAGGAAAGCAATTTTTTATTGAATCCAATCTACTTAGAGAGTGGAGGATGGTGCTAAAGGACTTGATTTCGGCTGACAAAACTCTAAAGTTGACAGGAAATCTGTCCTCTTGGGTAATCGTATTTAGTTATATATGTATATAGAGAATCTTCTAGTGTACGAGTAAATATGTTACATAATATAGTAAAAAATACACATTGCCTATATGCACATACATTCACATGTGTAGAAAATGTGTATTTTTTTTTGAGAGGGCATCTCATATTTATTGATCAAATGGTTGTTAACAACAATAAATTCTGTATAGGGGGGTCAATGCTCAATGCACAATCATTAATCCATCTCAAGCCTAATTCTCGTCAGTCTCCAATCTTCTGAATCATAATGAACAAGTTCTTACATGGTGAACGAATTCTTACATAGTGAATAAATTCTTACACGGTGAACAGTACAAGGGCATTCATCACAGAAACTTTCGGTTTTGATCACGCATTATGAACTATAAACAATCAGGTCAAATATGAATATTCGTTTGATTTTTATACTTGATTTATATGTGGATCCCACATTTTCCCCTTTATTATTATTATTATTTTTATTTTTAATAAAATGCTGAAGTGGTAGGTAGATGCAAGATAAAGGTAGAAAACATAGTTTAGTGCTGTAAGAGGGCAAATGTAGATGATCAGGTGTGTGCCTATGGACTAAGTATTAATCCAAGCTAGACAAGGGCAGCAAGACATCCACAGATACAGAAGATTTCTCCCAAAACAGGGGGGGTGAGGTTCTGAGCCTCACCTCTGTTGATCCCCAATTTCTCACCTGATGGCCCCCCTGCGACTGTGCCTGTCTTAGGTTGTTCCTCCCTTGAGGAATCTTACCCGTCTCTGGCTAACCAGTCATCTTCCGGGGCCATACAGGGAAATGTAAAGTTGGTAAGTGAGAGAGAAGCCATATTGTTTGAAAAGGTTAGCTTTTTACTTCTTTGCAGATTTATGCCGTGTGGCTTCTATGCCCAGCACTGGTCTCGAGGTATCTTTACCACCTGGAGGAATTATGATACTCGGTAAATTCGATATGAGGCACGAAATCTATTTAAGGGTTGTAATTAGGAAGGAAGAAGAAAAGTTATAGAGGTAGCATATGGAAGAAAACATGGGAGGATTGATTATTTCTTTGACATATCTTCTTGTAGAGTACCTTAAGCATGTATAGGTTTTAAACTACTAACTAACTTGGGCTCACATATTAACATAATAGGAATACGGTGACATAAACAAAGCAAATCTATAATTATGATCCATCTCTAGTGAAGCCAAGAAAACCATTTAGGCACCCTAGGCATTTGTGAAAATTTGTCTATGATATGATGGATATTGTCCAACTGTACTTGAATAGTCTGAGAGAAATCAGACAAATTAAAGCAACCCATTTCTGGGATCTGTTCACATCCCATATGTTCTTTTAACCGTAGATAGTCTATAGTCATAAGATTTTGGAGTGCTACAACTTGCACCCCTCCCAACTCCTGGTTGAGTTCCAACAGTACAGATCCGGTCAAATTCGTTGTCTCACTGTATGCACATGTCAGCCTAGACATCTCCCTCTTCATTCCAATGGCAAGTCCAGGAAATGGTGGGGTGCATGCAGCCACAACCGCAGCATCGTCCGGATCCCTGTGGAGCTTTTTGATGATCATCCCCTGGCACAAGTCCTCCAGAGAGTGCTGATGCCGGAAGCTCCTCCTCATGTCGTATCTTAGTTCATTTTCTGGGTAGCCTTGATCTTCTGCATAGAAACAAACAGACCCTTTGCCCACACTTTGACATGCCCTCTATATCACTGTGTAGAACTCATTGGAGGTCACCACACAGGAACTGCTTTTTTTTTTTTTTTATTAAGAGAAAGACATATTATCAGAAAAGAGTACCTCCATAGCTGATCATCTGACACCCTTTAAGTGATCAACATTAAGGATATTTAAAGCATGTGTTGATCTTTGATTTACCAATAGTTTTATCCTATCAAGGAGTAATCCCCCTTTTCTTTCTTTCTTTCTTTTTTTTTTTAATCTTTAATCTACACTTACATGAAGAATACTATGTTTACTATGCTCTCCCCTATATCAGTCCCCCCTAAAAACCACATTACGGTTACTGTCCATCAGCTTAGCAAAATGTTGTAGAGTCACTACTTGTCCTCTCTGTGTATACAGCCCACTCTCCCCTTTCTCCCTCCCCTCCATGCATGCTAATCTTAATACCCCCCTTCTTCTTCCCCACCCTTATCCCTCCCTGCCCACCCATCCTCCCCAGTTCCTTTCCCTTTGGTACCTGTTAGTCCATTTTTGGGTTCTGTAATTCCGCTGCTGTTTTGTTCCTTCAGTTTTTCCTTTGTTCTTATACTACTCAGATGAGTGAAATCATTTGGTATTTCTCTTTCTCCACTTGGCTTATGTCACTGAGCATAATACTCTCCAGCTCCATCCATGGTGCTGCAAATGGTTGGATTTTTCCACTTCTTATGGCTGACTAGTATTCCATTGTGTATATGTACCACATCTTCTTTATCCATTCATCTACCGATGGACATTTAGGTTGCTTCCAATTCTTGGCTATTGTAAATAGTGCTGCGATAAACATAGGGGTGCATCTGTCTTTCTCAAATTTGATTGCTGCGTTCTTAGGGTAAATTCCTAGGAGTGGAATTCCTGGGTCAAATGGTAGGTCTGTTTTGAGAATTTTGATGAACCTCCATACTGCTTTCCACAATGGTTGAACTAATTTACATTCCCACCAGCAGTGTAGGAGGGTTCCCCTTTCTCCACAGCCTCGCCAACATTTGTTGTTGTTTGTCTTTTGGATGGCAGCTATCCTTACTGGTGTGAGGTGATACCTCATTGTAGTTTTAATTTGTATTTCTCTGATAATTAGCGATGTGGAGCATCTTTTCATGTGTCTATTGGCCATCTGTATTTCTTTTTTAGAGAACTGTTCAGTTCCTCTGCCCATTTTTTAATTGGGTTATTTGTTTTTTGTTTGTTGAGGTGTGTGAGCTCTTTATATATTCTGGACGTCAAGCCTTTATTGGATCTGTCATTTTCAAATATATTCTCCCATACTGTAGGGTTCCTTTTTGTTCTATTGATGGTGTCTTCTGCTGTACAGAAGCTTTTCATCTTAATGTAGTCCCACTTGCTCATTTTTGCTGTTGTTTTCCTTGCCCGGGGAGATATGTTGAAGAAGAGGTCACTCATGTTTATGTCTAAGAGGTTTTTGCCTATGTTTTTTTCCAAGAGTTTAATGGTTTCATGACTTACATTGAGGTCTTTGATCCATTTTGAGTTTACCTTTGTATATGGGGTTAGACAATGGTCCAGTTTCATTCTCCTACATGTAGCTGTCCAGTTTTGCCAGCACCATCTGTTGAAGAGACTGTCATTTTTCCATTGTATGTCCATGGCTCCTTTACCAAATATTAATTGACCATATATGTTTGGGTTAATTTCTGGAGTCTCTACTCTGTTCCACTGGTCTGTGGCTCTGTTCTTGTGCCAGTACCGAATTGTCTTGATTACTGTGGCTCTATAGTAGAGCTTGAAGTTGGGGAGTGAGATCCCCTCCACTTTATTTTTCCTTCTCAGGATTGCTTTGGCTATTCGGGGTCTTTGGTGTGTCCATATGAATTTTTGGATTATTTGTTCCAATTCATTGAAGAATGTTGCTGGTAATTTGAGAGGGATTGCATCAAATCTGTGTATTGCTTTGGGCAGGATGGCCATTTTGACGATATTAATTCTTCCTAGCCATGAGCATGGGATGAGTTTCCATTTATTAGTGTCCCCTTTAATTTCTCTTAAGAGTGACTTGTAGTTTTCAGAGTATAAGTCTTTCACTTCTTTGGTTAGGTTTATTCCTAGGTATTTTATTCTTTTTGATGCAATGGTGAATGGAATTATTTTCCTGATTTCTCTTTCTATTGGTTCATTGTTAGTGTATAGGAAAGCTACAGATTTCTGTGTGTTAATTTTGTATCCTGCAACTTTGCTGTATTCCGATATCAGTTCTAGTAGTTTTGGAGTGGATTCTTTAGGGTTTTTATGTACAGTATCATATCATCTGCAAATAGTGACAGTTTAACAACTTCTTTACCAATCTGGATTCCTTGTATTTCTTTGTTTTGTCTGATTGCCGTGGCTAGGACCTCCAGTACTATGTTAAATAACAGTGGGGAGAGTGGGCATCCCTGTCTGGTTCCCGATCTCAGAGGAAATGCTTTCAGCTTCTCGCTGTTCAGTATAATGCTGGCTGTGGGTTTATCATATATGGCCTTTATTATGTTGAGGTACTTGCCCTCTATTCCCATTTTGCTGAGAGTTTTTATCATGAATGGATGTTGAATTTTGTCAAATGCTTTTTCAGTATCTATGGAGATGATCATGTAGTTTTTGTCTTTCTCTTTGTTGATGTGGTGGATGATATTGATGGATTTTCGAATGTTGTACCATCCTTGCATCCCTGGGATGAATCCCACTTGGTCATGGTGTATGATCCTTTTGATATACTGTTGAATTCTGTTTGCTAATATTTTATTGAGTATTTTTGCATCTACATTCATCAGGGATATTGGTCTGTAATTTTCTTTTTTGGTGGGGTCTTTGCCTGGTTTTGGTATTAGGGTGATGTTGGCTTCATAGAATGAGTTTGGGAGTATTCCCTCTTCTTCTATTTTTTGGAACACTTTAAGGAGAATGGGTATTATGTCTTCTCTTTGAGTCTGATAAAATTCTGAGGTAAATCCGTCCGGCCCCGGGGTTTTGTTCTTGGATAGTTTTTTGATTACCATTTCAATTTCGTTGCTCGTAATTGGTTTGTTTAAGTTTGGTGTTTCTTCCTTGGTCAGTCTTGGGAGGTTGTATTTTTCTAGGAAGTTGTCCATTTCTTCTAGGATTTCCAGCTTGTTGGCATATAGGTTTCATAGTAGTCTTTAATAATTCTTTGTATTTCTGTGGAGTCTGTTATGATTTTTCCATTCCCATTTCTGATTATGTTGATTTGTGTTGATTCTCTTTTTCTCTTAATAAGTTTGGCTAGAGGTTTATCTATTTTGTTTATTTTCTCAAAGAACCAGCTCTTGGTTTCGTTGATTTTTGCTATTGTTTTATTCTTCTCAATTTTGTTTATTTCTTCTCTGATCTTTATAATGTCCGTCCTTCTGCTGACTTCAGGCCTCATTTGTTCTTCTTTTTCCAGTTTTGATAATTGTGATGTTAGACTATTCATTTGGGATTGTTCTTCCTTCTTCAAGTGTGCCTGGATTGCTATATACTTTCCTCTTAAGACTGCTTTCGCTGCATCCCACAAAAGTTGGGGCTTTGTGTTGTTGTTGTCATTTGTTTCTATATATTCCTTGATCTCTATTTTGATTTGTTCATTGATCCATTGATTATTTAGTAGCATGTTGTTAAGCCTCCATGTGTTTGTGAGCCTTTTTGTTTTCTTTGTAGAATTTATTTCTACTTTCATACCTTTGTGGTCTGAAAAATTGGTTGGTAGAATTTCAATATTGTGGAATTTACTGAGGCTCTTTTTGTGAGCTAGTATGTGGTCTATTCTGGAGAATGTTCCATGTGCACTTGAAAAGAATGTATATCCTGTTGCTTTTGGATGTAGAGTTCTATAGATGTCTATTAGGTCCATCTGTTCTAGTGTGTTGTTCAGTGCCTGTGTGTCCTTACTTATTTTCTGCCCGGTGGATCTATCCTTTGGCTTGAGTGGTGTGTTGAAGTCTCCTAAAATGAATGCATTGCAGTCTATTTCCCTCTTTAGTTCTGTTAGTATTTGTTTCACATATGCTGGTGCTCCTGTGGTGGGTGCATATATATTTAGAATGGTTATATCCTCTTGTTGGACTGAGCCCTTTATCATTATGTAGTGTCCTTCTTTATCACTTGTTACTTTCTTTGTTTTGAAGTCTATTTTGTCTGATATTAGTACTGCAACCCCTGCTTTCTTCTCACTGTTGTTTGCCTGAAATATGTTTTTCCATCCCTTGACTTTTAGTCTGTGCTTGTCTTTGGGTTTAAGGTGAGTTTCTTGTAAGCAGCATATAGATGGGTCTTGCTTTTTTATCCGTTCTATAACTCTGTGTCTTTTGATTGGTGCATTAAGTCCATTTACATTTAGGGTGACTATTGAGAGATATGTACTTATTGCCATTGCAGGCTTTAGATTCGTGGTTACCAAAGGTTCAAGGTTAGCTTCTTTAGTATCTTACTGCCTAACTTAGCTCGCTTATTGAGCTGTTATATACACTGTCTGGAGATTCTTTTCTTCTCTCCCCTCTTATTCCTCCTCCTCCATTCTTCATATGTTGTGTGTTTTGTTCTGTGCTCTTTTTAGGAGTGCTCCCATCTAGAGCAGTCCCTGTAAGAAGCCCTGTAGAGGTGGTTTGTGGGAAGCAAATTCCCTCAGCTTTTGCTTGTCTGGGAATTGTTTAATCCTGCCATCATATTTAAATGATAGTGCTGGATACAGTATTCTTGGTTCAAGGCCCTTCTGTTTCATTGCCTTAAATATATCATGCCATTCTTTTCTAGCCTGTAGGGTTTCTGTCGAGAAGTCTAACGTTAGCCTGATGGGTTTTCCTTTATAGGTGACCTTTTTCTCTCTAGTTGCCTTTAAAACTCTTTCCTTGTCCTTGATCCTTGCCATTTTAATTATTATGTGTCTTGGTGTTGTCCTCCTTGGATCCTTTCTGTTGGGGGTTCTGTGTACTTCCGTGGTCTGTCCGATTATTTCCTCCCCCAGTTTGGGGAAGTTTTCAGCAATTATTTCTTCAAAGAGACTTTCTATTCCTTGTCCTCTTTCTTCTTCTTCTGGTACCCCTATAATACGGATATTATTCCTTCTGGATTGGTCACATAGTTCTCTTAGTGTTGTTTCATTCCTGGAGATCGTTTTATCTCTCTCTATGTCAGCTTCTATATGTTCCTGTTCTCTGGTTTCTATTCCTTCAATGGCCTCTTGCATCTTATCCATTCTGCTTATAAATCCTTCCAGGGATTGTTTCACTTCTGTGATCTCCTTCCTGACATCTGTGATCTCCCTCCGGACTTCATCCCATTGCTCTTGCATTTTTCTCTGCATCTCTGTCAGCATGTTCATGATTTTTATTTTGAGTTCTTTTTCAGGAGGACTGGTTAGGTGTGTCTCCTTCTCAGGTGTTGTCTCTGTGATCTTTGTCTGCCTGTAGTTTTGCCTTTTCATGGTGATAGAGATAGTTTGCAGAGCTGGTACGAGTGACCGCTGGAAGAGCTTCCTTTCTTGTTGGTTTGTGGCCTTCCTCTCCTGGGAGAATAGCGACCTCTAGTGGCTTATGCTTGTCAGCTGTGCGCAGACAGGGCTTCTGCTACCTGCCCGTTTGCTATGGAGTTTATCTCCGCTGTTGCTGTGGGCCTGGCCTGGCTGGGGCTGCTCCTCCAAAATGGGGGAGCCCTGTTAGAGGGGGAGCGGCCGGGAAGCTATTTATCTCTGTAAGGGGCCTCTGTGCTCCCTATTGCCCAGGGGGTTAGAGTGCCCAGAGATTCCCAGATTCTCTGCCTCTAGTCTAAGTGTCCTGTCCTGCCCCTTTAAGACTTACAAAAAGCACTCTCAAAACCAAAACAACAACAGCAACAACGAATGAGGAAAAAGAAAAAAAAAGGAAAAAACACATGATTTTCTTTGTCCTCAGGCGCCGGTCCCAGGCACCCGCTCACCGGTCCTGCTGCCCTGCCTCCCTAGCACCAGGGTCCCTGTCCCTTCAATGCTTCCAACAAGCACCCACCAAAAAAAAAAAGGGAAAAACGTGCGATATTGTTTGTCCTCAGGCGCTGGTCCCAGGCACCCACCCACTGGTCCTGCTGCCCTGCCTCCCTAGCACTGGGGTCCCCATCCCTCCAAGGCCTCCAAAAAGCACTTGCCAAAAAAAAAGGGAAAAACGCGCGACCCTCTCCGTCCCCAGGTGCCAGTCCCAGGCACCCGCTCACCGGCCCTGCCGCCCTGCCTCCCTGGCACTGGGGTCCCTGTTCCCCTAAGGCCTCCAAAAAACACTCACCAAAAAGAAAAAAAAATGGGAGAAACGCACGATTTTCTTTGTCCTCAGGCGCCCGTCCCATTCACCTGCCCACCGGTCTTGCTGCCCTGCCTCCCTGGTATTAGGGTCCCTGTTCCTCCAAGGCTTCCAAAAAGCACTCGCCAAAAAAAAGGGGAAAAACGCGCCATTTTCTTTGTCCTCAGGCACCGGCCCCAGGCCCCCGTCCACTCGTCCCGCTGCCCTGCCTCGCTAGTATTGGGAAAAATGCGCGATTTTCTTTGTCCCCGGGCACCGGTTTCAGGCACCCGCCTACCAGTCTTGCTGCCCTGTTTCGCTGGTATTGGGGTCCCTGTCCCTTTAAGGCTTCCGAAAAGCACTCGCCAAAAAGAAAAAAAAAAGGGGGGAAAAACGCGGGATTTTCTCCGTCCTCAGGAACTGGTCTCAGGCACCCACCCACCGGTCCTGCCACCCTGCCTCCCTGGCATCTGGGTCCCTGTCCCTTTAAGGCTTTCAAAAAGCACTTGCCAAAAAAAAAAAAAAAGAAAAAAAAAAAAAGAGAAAAACGCGCGATATTCTTTGTCCTCAGGCTCCGGTCCCAGGCACCCGCTCACCGGTCCTGCTGCCCTGCCTCCCTAGCACTGGGGTCCGTGTCCCTTTAAGATTTCGAAAAGCACTCGCCAGAAAAAAAACCACTTCGGTTTCTTTCCACCCGCTGGGAGCTGGGTGGAGGGGCACTCAGGTCCCGCCAGTCCGGGGCTTGTATCTTACCCCCTTCGCAAGGCGCTGGGTTCTTGCAGGTGTGGATGTGGTCTGGATGTTGTCCTGTGTCCTCTGGTCTCTATTTTAGGAAGAGTGTTCTTTGCTGTATTTTCATAGATCTGTGTGGTTTTTGGGAGGAGATTTCCACTGCTCTACTCACGCCGCCATCTTGGCTCCCTGAGAAAATGTGTATTTTATGAGGAAAATGAATACTTAAATGTGAATGTTTAGCTCAACCAGGTACCTGGGTTCTTTGTTGTATCTGTTAAACTAGCAAAATATTGTCTGTAATTATATAAGTGTGGGTATCATACAATATGCCAACAGGATTTCACTTTGAGAATATAGTACTCATTGTAATACAAATTAATGGATGGAATACAGTTTCACTTTCATTCTGTAGAAATTATTCACTCTTTAGAAAGGGTTGTATGTTGACCAATTTTGATTTAAATGAGAGCACAAGCATTTTTTTTAAAGGATGAATGACTTGAACAAAGATTGAACACTGGGAGCGCAATGGTGAAAATTAAATCTATAGTCAAGCTAACAGAGACACAGAGACAAGAGCGTTAGGACCAAAACTGATAAAATCACAAGGTGTGTCAGAATTGATGTATAAGATGAAGCTCCTGGGTGAGGTAGCCAGACCAAGAGTATCAGTGACAGTGCGCCTGGCAGAGGGGGCACCGGCTGCAGGAATCTGGGACTGAAAAGTCTAAGGAAGTGGGGGGAATCGAGGCTGGAGAGGACACAGAAGGCAGGATGCCGACTAGGAGGTAGGAAGAGGTGTCAGAACTGGGAGGAATGCTGAGGACTGAAGGAGGCCAAGTAATGGGTGAATGACACAGACCTTGGAGTGCCATGTCGAGAAGTTTTGACTTAATTCTTTAAATAACAGTGTAAAAATATGACAAGTATGGAGTTGAGAAAAATACCTGTGGCTCCAGTTTGGAGGACAGCCAGGCAGACCAGTGAGAAGATAGAGGCCATTCACATCAGGGAAGCAGACAACACTGAGGAATATTCCAAATATATAATGAACAGTAACAGAGACATTAGGAGGTGTTAGAGCATAATGATATGAACCGAAGCTCTGGAGCCAAACATCAAGGGCATACCTGTAAGCATCCCCAATTTTCTCATCTGGGAAAGGGACTGTTGAAACTTATCTCAGAACTGTTGTGAAGATTAGATGAAATAATGCATATATTGTGCTTTGAACCGTAGACAGGGTTGGTATATGTTTACCATGACCTTTCTGATGATTGTTATTTCATCACAGGACAAAAAGTGAAATACATTGCATAAGATCTTAGGCCTGCCAATTTTTATTTCCCATTCATGCATTAAATGGGAAATGTACATATGAAAATCTACCAATGTTTACTTGCTTGTTATTTATCAAAGCAGAGGAAAGACAAAAGGAGAAAAATCCCTTGTGTTTTGAAGTTGCCTGTTTAGTTTCATGCAAAGATTGTTAAAAGAAACCAGACGTCCAATCCCAAAGCCTGCAGAATAACTACTCAGCACAAATGTGTGGGTGGGGTGGAAAAGGTCCTACCATTTGTCACACCACACCCGAAGGTGCCTGCAGAAGTCACTCACCTCCCCACGTGAGTGTTCTAAACATTCCGAACATACAAAACAGTGTGCCTGGAAAACTATTCTGTGACAGCCAGTTTTTCTACATTTTCTTTCAGCTCTACCTGTTTTTTTTCAGGATGTACTCTGCATCCGAACAGCCAACAGTTAAAATGAATGCTTCATCACTGCATAGCCAAAGGAGTCGTCTTTCCTTATAGGAATAGTGGGAACCTTACAGCCCCATGTCTTGTCTGTTCCCCTCAGACAATTCTGCATTTTAGGGTCTGTCATTAAAAGCACCTCCACTTGGTTCTAAAATCTGCACCAGTTAGGGATGCTATCAACTGCAAGTAATAGAAACCCCCGCTAATAGTGGTATAAAAATAGGGTTTATTTTAATTAATTTTCAAGGTGGTAGGATATACCAGCAGTAGGTCACCTAACCAAGAGCATCATAAGGGACCTAAGTTCTCTCCTGTTTACTCCAGAGTTCTTTGGTGCATCCTAGCTGTAAGACAGCAGCCTCAGCTTCAGACACCATTTTGTTCAAAGCAGAACTTTGTGGAAAGGATCTGTGTGAGTGAACTTTCTCTTTGTACCTGTTCCTTTTCTAAGAAAGCTCCCTTAGTAGACTCCCCTGTATGTCTCATTGGTCAGAAGGATCCTGTGGCCACTTCTAGCTGCAAAGGAAGCTAGTAAGAAAATCAGTATCTTGCTTTGTAAAATCTCTATAGTCAGGGACAATCAAAAGAGAATAGAGATGAAAATGCCATTGGGTAGCAGCTGTGTTAGTTCTCTATTGCTGTATAACAAATCACTCCGAAGTACATTGATTTTAAACAAGGTAAGTGTTTTATTATCATTCACAGTTTCTGTAGGTCAGAATTCAGGAGCAACTCAGCTGCATGATTTTGCCCTAGAGCCTTTCATGAGTTTGTAGTCACTTGTTTGACCTCCAAAGGCTTAACTGGGACTGCAAGGTCTCCTTCCAAGGTGGCTCACATATACCGCTGGCAAGGAGGTGCTGGCTCTGGGTGATGGGCTTCAGTTCCTCTCCAGCAAGTCTCTCCTTAGGGCATAGCTACGGGCTTCTTATAGAGCAAAGGATTCAAGAGATCAAGGCTGCAATATCTTTTATGACCTGCAGAGTTCACACGACGTTACTTCTGTAGTAGTCTATTGATACACAGGTCAGCCCTACTCAGCGTGAGAGACCACACACACACTTGAATGCTGGAAGGCAAGGATAGTCAGTTGCCACCTTGGAGACTGGTTACCCAGCAGTGTGGATCTAAGGCCCTGCTCCCATTTTAGCTCCTGCTTCACATTGTTTTGTTGGCATCCCTGGTGACATTTTTAGTTTCCTTTGCTCCCTATCTGTGAAGAGGAATGCATAAATGTGTGACGAAGTAAAGAGACAGGACCTAAAATTACACTTAGTTGTCAAGAAATAATTATCCATGCCTCCTCCCTTCACCAGAAAAATCGCTCTGAACTACCAACCACTGAAAGAAAGAAATACAAATAGGGCATGAATGGGAACTGCTGCTTTCCTTTCCTGAGTAAATTCACTGAAAAAAAGCCAGGCATCATATGTAGTTTTAAACAAAATCATAAGAAAACTTCCCTGCAGTAACATGGAGCAAGTGGTATGAATTATTTTTTCCAGGGGGGATCTGCTTATATGAGACACAGGGACAAGAAAGTATGATATTTTGAATACAATTTTTGGGCTTTAAGACAGATATATTTTTTTACATGGAGAAAATGTAGGTAATTTGATCCAATTAACCCCAGGTATTTGGCTTACCCCAGGTATTTCGGAAGGTCTCTTGACCACTGTTGCAAAATGACCTTAGACAGTTTGGTTATTCATAATTTTTAAGTTCTTTCTGGATGACTTTGCAGCTGCCTGTAGTTTCAGATAGTGGTGACCAACATTTGTTCAAATCAGAGGCTGGACACAGGACTTCTTCAGTGAGCCTAGGTCACCATTCTGAAGGGTTCAGGCTACTACTGGCTTACCAGATACCTAAACTTCATTTATGCAAAGGTACAAATGCCTCTATGATATTTCTACCACATTTTTTGCCACTAATTTCACTGATTAAGGACTATGTCTGATCTCCACTATGCTAATGAACAAAGGCCCTGGTGCTGATCAGATTTGAAGCTGAAGATTATCTTGTGATAACTGTATCTGAAGTTGGCCTTTTGAGTAAGATGTTTCCCACACTAGCTCACCACCCATGGAGTGTGCACTCCTGACTAGAGAAGATAACCAGCCCAAGAGTATAGATGAGGCTGTCATACATAGATATGTCACCTGTCTATGCTGAAATATTTTAAAGGAAGTTACAGTCTCCTAACACACACTCATTGGAAAGTTGGGCAAAGTTGCACTGTACCACACACAACTGCCCTGTACAATGCCAGTTCCTTCAATGACGTAAAGGTCTTTTATTAACAATGAGTAGTACTCTAGGTAGTTTTTTCCACTTTGCTCCTGTATTGTTGCTTTGGCCCAGTTTGGTGGCTGGAAACAGAGAATGCTGTGTCTGGCATCAACAACAAAAGATAACTAGTTGGCAAAACAGTGGTAACATTGGAAAAATTATGAGAAAGAAGCCCAGATGTTAGGTTATAGTACTGAGTACAAGGCCAAACCTCTCATGAATTAAAATTTAGATGGTCTCTGTTAAATTTTTCCTTCCTTTTCCAAATCTTATTTGCTATCCTTTGATTGATCTCCTCTTATTCCAATGTCTCCCATGATGGGAATTTCATATCCAGTCTAGACTATGCCTTAACTTAAAGCCATTTGCCATACCATAACATTTGGTGCCATTATAGAAAGATATACGATTTCATTTTTAAGCCAGTATGCATCCCTCCATCCTAAATTAAAGGGCTAGAAAAAAGAAAAAGTAATGTCACATTTTGCACCCCTTAGCTTTTCGAGGGGCAAGTCTCCATGAGGTCATGCCTTAATCTTCAGAGAGTTTATTTTTACAGAGAAATGCAATCCTTTGTTTTAGGACAGAATACAGAGGAAGGATTTACTGTCAAAACAACCAAAATAAATAGAGCTAATTTTTTTTTTTTGGTTTGGTAATAGATGGATTTGGTTCTTTAAAAAATTAACATCAGCTGCTTAACACCTGCAAAAGATTCAGGATATATTATGTTCCATAAGTGTTAACTTTTTAAAGGAGAATAAAATCAGCAAACAACAAAAAAAGTCTTAGTACAGTAAATGTTAGCATCTGAGACTATGGCTTACTCATGAGTGTTACTTAGAAGTCTGTCTGAAGTTCATTAGGCCATTTAAAATCACAAGTCTATCCATATGTAGACCAAATGTTTAAGAAAGGTCTGCATACCCACAGAAAGAAGTAAAAGAAAAATAAAAATCACAGCAGTTTTGCCTGGAAAGTCCCAGGACACATTCTATTGTCAAAGGTAATTACAGTCCCCCCTGTCACACCAGAGATGGAGCTACTTCTTTTTTTATGAGGTTGTGTAAAGAAAAAAATTCCATATTTCCCATTGGTCATGTCCTGATCTAGAGAGAACTTTGGCATCATTTGTAATGAGAAGTCATGTATCTCCCGTTCTGCATTTTCTATACATTTTTGGTTATGGTGACCACGGTTCCCCAATCCAAATCTGGAATGCATGGCCAGTGCAGCCGTGTCATTCTACCTGAGGGTAGCCATCTACAAACGTAGTGGTACAGCAAGTGAGACTGTAGGGACAGCATCGAGTAATGAGATGAAGCAGTATGTCCAATTTATTACCATGACCCATTCAAAATCACATTAGGAGAGTCCATGCATTTTCTTGAAATAAGCAAAATCTCAAGTGTGCACAATTTTCCACTAGCAAAGGACAAAGGTAGACTTCCTGTGGGACATTAACTTTATAACATCCTGATCCCCCTTGATAAGTACATATCAGGTACTGGGAACCTTAAGGAGGTTCCATAGAAAGCCAAAGACGAAAAAATCCTATTACTTTCCTTGGAAGGAGGGAGGTAACTTAGTATTTTGTTTATTACCAGTTTAAAAGTATCTTTATTCTTCATTCATTTCATGAGTGTAAACCTAACTTAGATTCATGTTACTCTATTCTAATTGTTTGATGTCTCTAAAAGGAAAGGATTTGAAAACAGAAAGTCACTGTGTAGTGTGAAAACTGAAAGTGCCATTTCCATTTCTATTATTGTTATTCTTTCAACAGGCTTTGGACCTTGTAGCATGTCAGTGGTAGAAATATGATTCCTTTGTATTTTGTATTTTGTCAATTTACTTTCCTTTATATCAATAATTAATTCTTTTAAAATTTAGTTTAGGTAAGTTTTCTGCTTCAAAAAGAAAAGCTAGACCTTTTCTGTGAGTAGAAGTTTTAATAAAAGCAATTTTCCAATTATTCTGTGTAAATTCCAAAAGGCTTTAATATTCTAATTAAGAAAGATTATGAAAAAATGCTCCACATCACAGTCATCAGAGAAATGCAAATCAAAATATTGATGAAATATCACCTCACACCTGTTAGAATGGCTGTCATTGACAAGACAAGAGATAACAAATGTTGGTGAGAATGTGGAGAAAAGGGACCCCTTGGCACTGTTGCTGAGAATGTAAACTGGTGCAGCCACTATAGAAAACAGCATGGAGGTTCTTCAAAAAATTAAAAATAGTACTCCCATATGATCCAGCAATCCTACTTCTGGGTATATATCCAAAGAAAATGAGAACAGAATATATATAAAAGATATCTGCACCCTCATGTTTATTGCAGAATTATTCCCAATAGCCAAGATATGTAACATATGTATATCACATTGAGATAGGACTTTTAAGAGCATTATGTTAAGTGAGGTAAGTCAGACAGAGAAAGACAACTACTGTATGATTTCATTTATATGTGGCATCTAGAAAATCTGAACTCATAGAAACAGAATAGAATGATGGTTACCAGGGGAGGGGGTTGGGAGTATTGAGAAGATGTGGGTCAAAGGCTACAGACTTACAGTTAGAAGATGAATAAGTTTTGGGGATCTAATGCATGGTATTGTGGTTATAGTCAGCAGTACTGTATTATATACTTCAGGTTGCTAAAAGACTAGATCTTAAGTGTTGTTACCACAAAAAAGAAATGATAATTATGACATGATGGGGTCTTAGCTAACACTACAGTGGTAATCATATCACAACATATAAATGTACCAAAGCAACTGTTGTACACCTTAAACTTAGACAATGTTATATGTCTATTACATCTCGATTTTAAAAACATATACGACATAAAAAAAAAAGAGATCAGAGTTATTTTCCTTATTTGCTGGCTGTCAGGTTGAAGTGATGGTAAGTTCGCACCTTCAGTTAAACTTTATTTAGCCCTGAAACTTCCCACTCATACTGCTGCAGACATGGCTGTTGGAGCAAATCAGCTGTTCCACACTCTCACCTGTGTACACTTCCTTCTTTCTGCAGGGCTTCCTCATGAAGTAGAGACTGTGCTTTTATCTCAGCTGTTTACAAATATTTATATTCCATTATAAACGCATCCCACTGGTGTGGATGCATTTGATAAGAATAGCTCTCGTGTGAGAGTATGGAAGAAATTTGGATGTTTCAGATTCCCTTTCCCACTGTGGGAAACTTCAGAACTTCTGGCCATGCTAAAAACTTGATCAGTATGTGATGGGTAGGTGGATCCTCTTTTCTTGACTTGCAGTTGACCCCTGTCAGTTGTATTGATAAGATAAAATAGTATCTCTGGTGAATTTTAAATCTGTGTATTTATCAAACCTATTGAGTGTCCACATTTACTCTCAGACTTTGTCATTTAAGGTTCTCCCATTGATAGCTGGTTTAGGAGTTGGTAATCTGTATTTGTTTTCTATTGTTGCCATAATGAATTAGCACAAGTTCAAGGGCCTAAAAGTAATGAATTATCTAATAATTTTGTAGATCAGAAATCTGACATGGGTCTCATGAGGCTAAAACCAAGATGTCAGCGGACTGCATTCCTCTGGGGAGAACTTATGGGACAATCCTTTTTCTTGCTCATCTGGGTTTTTGGCAGAGTTCAGTTCCCCTGATAAGACTGAGGTCCCTGTGTTCTTGCCGATTGTCAGCTGAGGGCTGTTCTCAACTTTTCAAAGCTGCTGCATTTCTTGGGTTATGGCTCCTTCCTTCTTTAAAGCCCAACAAGGGTGTGTTGAGCATCTCAACCTGTTGAGGCCTGTTGCATCCCTCTTGCTGCAGTGAGGAAAGCTTCCCTACTTCTAAAACCTCACGTGATTAAATTGGACCCTGAGATAATCCAGGATAATCTCTATATATCAAGGTTTGTTACCTTAATAATACCTAAACTTTTCCCAGGTAAGGTAACAACACAGGTTTCAGGGATTAGAGCGTAACATCTGTGGTAACCCATTATTCTGCCTACCACATAGTCTCTGTGTGGCTAGGGAAAGAAATACAAAGAAACACTACATTTTACTTGGGGTTCATTTCTGAGACTCTATCCCACCCTTTTAAAATCCTTCCTTAAAATTAAAAAAAAATCATTTTATCAAAGTAATACCTACATGGTTTGAAGAAGCAAGCAGCATTCATAGGTTTGCAATGGAAAGCAGCATCCTCTTGCCCCACCTACCTCCTCTCCAGGCTCTAGCTTTCTGAAAACTCTGTTGTTTCTTCTACTAATTATTTCTGTATCTCTAAATAACATAATCCTGTTATTTATTTATTTTTTGAATTGTAGGCATTAGGTATTTGTTCTGTCTTTTGGACAATGAGGATTTAGCTCTTTGGTACAATTTCCCACACAATACACATCCCTCATCTCTTTCCAACATAATCAGTTACTGTTTTTGGTTAAATCAGTAGCCAGTATTTACATTACTATGTGTATATAAATATTTTTCACAATTGAGGCAATAGTGTTTTTTGAGTATATCTTGTTTTTTCTGAATTTAACAGTTACCTTTGTTTCTTCGTTCCTCAGTGTTCTGCTTGTAGTAGTAATTCACATCTAAATTCTTCAATGAAACTATAAAATCCACTGTAAGATTAAAAAAAGAAGGTTATTTATCAGTTAATATTTACCTAAAGATATCCCTCTTGGAGCCATTTATCTGTTGCTTTGATTTGGATTAATTCTCCATGTATGAATACCTTCCTGAAGCTTCCCTTCATCATCAACTTGGGGTTATTTTTCTGCAAACCTGTCTTCCTACTGGAAAAGGACACAAAGGGCATAATTTTATTGAGACTTTGCATGTTGTGAAACTTTTTTTACTTTCACCTTTGATTGATATTTGTTAGTTGCTACCCATTGTCTTCTGTCTTTCTGTTGAGATGCCTAATCCCATTCTAATTCTTCATCTTCTGATTGTGTTGTTTTTTTTTTCTTCTCTGGAAACTTTCAGAATAATCTTTTTATTTCTGGTAGCTGAATATTTATCAGTTGTGTCTTTTAGTCTGAATCTTTTATCATTCATTATGCTAGCTGGATATTTATGGGCTTATTCAATCTGGAAGTTTTCTTGTATTATTTCTTTGATATTTCATAATCATAGCTTAATCTATTTTTATCTAGATAGATCATTTGTTTTCTCTTCTGTTTTCGATCTCTGTCTTTTAGTTCTACAATTCCATTTTATAACTAACCTATTGAATCTTCTACTTCCATATATTCTTGTTCTCTGAATGAGAGCATCTTATTTTTAAATTTGTTTGTTTTTTTAATGGGTATAATGAGTAAATTGAATGTATGTGTTACAGTGATTTACACTTTTCTCCTGGTCCCAGGTTGCCTGTTTCCATTATTTCCTTTTTTGCTTAACATCTCTACTTTCATTTTGAGACAGTATAATGTAGAAATTAGATTCATGGGCTGTGGACCCAAGTGGAAAGATGATGAATCTGGCCATCCTACTTTGTAGCTTTTGACCTTGAACAAGTTACTCAGTCTTGATATAGTTGTTTATTGAAAAATGAGTATAATAATGATATTTACCTTATAAAGCTGTTATGATGATTAAATATAATTATATGTATATATGCAAAACATTAATGTATGTAAAGGATTAAATGAACTGATTTGTATAAAAAATTAAAATGTGCTTAGAATGATTCTTGGCATACTGAAAGACATTATCTATTATTATTGAAGAATGTGACACTAAAAATCTACATGGAAACTCATATGTGAGGGCAGGGCTTGCTGACTGATAGCTTCTTGAGTGCAGGCTTATAGGCTTTGTTGATAGGGAACCCAAATTTCAGCATCTACAGATCTACTGTCTTGGTCTGTTCAGTTCTTTAGAGAGAAATCCTACAAATCTCTGCCTGTGTAGTTTAAGCTTGGTTGTCTGTGTTTTGGGAGCCAGGGGAAGGAAGGAAACTAGAAAATCTCATGTTTGCCATGCAGATTTTTATTTGTTTTATGCATGGAATATCACTTTTGTCCTCAGCTGTGGATGGTGTTCTACCTCTCCAGGAAGTATGGGGGAGGGGCAGTCAGCAGTCAACTGTCTACAGATGCTTTTGTTTTCAGCTTTACCCTGTACCCCCACCTAGGTTGCTGGTGCCTCTAGATACAGGGTTTTTCAGATTAAACTGGCTTATTTCTCACTGTTCCACCTTCCAAACCACAGTTTCAGCTTTTTCCCATCTCTAGTTAATGACCATTCGTCCACTGCATTTTCAGCTTATAAAGTGTTGCTATCTCTTATCTACCACTCAGGTTGTTAACATTTCTCATGTTCTATCACCTTCTTTCTATTGTCTTTGTCTTTCTAGGTCTATCCTTTCAAAAAGTTCCTTTACTCTCATTGTCATGGAGAGGAAGGAGGCAGTAATAGCAAACATTTTGTTTAGCATACCATGTCCAATCATTTGTCTTCACGCAAGGCCTGGCTCCATTGGCAGAAGAGGAGGGATGGGGCAGCAGAGACCTGACATCAGTGGACGCTTTTATGTTGTGAGCCCATATTTTTGTTTCTGCTTCTGTCTTTTTCTCTGTGACACTGATGGGCTCTGCTTATGCAGTGGCTGTGATTTCGTGTGGTGACTGTCACCTTTATTGCAGCTCCCTCTCAGAGTGGCACATTAATTTTCCTCTAGCTACACCAGTAATCGATGATGCCTTGATCCCTTTCCTACCTGCAGTGCCTCTTTGCTCTTTCTGTTGGCCCCCTGGCAGCCCCAAAGCATATACACCTCCTCTAACTTATGTTATTTTTTGAGGAGCTCAGGAATGACTGAGTTCCCCTTCACCACACTCAGAGTTCCATGGGGAACTGGCCTGAGATGCCCACTTTTTTCTCCCCACAAACACTATACTGTATTGTGACTGCTTCATGTTCTATTGACTTGGGCTGCTGCAACAGACCACCCTCCTTCAATAATCTGTAGATGAGAAGCAAGCACTGGTCTTTACTTTCAAAATTTTTTTTAACCACACATACTTCATAAGACTTATGTCAAGCCCCTTAGGAACTCTCTCATGAAGATCCTCTGCAGACATTCCTAGAGGATCTCCCAAGTTCCACAAGTCAGCAAGTCTAATGCAGAGGAGAGAAGGCCATACTTAAACATGGTAAAGATAAATTATTCTCATCCATTTCTTTTGTGTGTATATGGAATTGCAGGCTCAGATTGTCCATCAACTTATTCACCAAGGAAGTGATTTGGTAATTTGGAGCTGTTTAATAATATTTATAAAACATTCAATATATTAAGACTTAACCTGGAAGGAGTTATAGAAATGTGAAATCTTACTAGTATTCTTAAAGCTATGGTGAATAAATATTAATGCTATGTAGGTAAAGACTCCCATGGCATGATTAATCTTGGTTCAATATACTGCAACCTTTTTGCTCATGTCTATTTTGCAACTGATACCATTAGAGACCCATTCTCTCCTTGTCTTACCAAAATTCCAGCTGGATCGGTAGAGTCCAAAGAGGGTCTATGTTGCCAAAGATTAATGCTTCAAGATGTACTAGCCATTGTGCTTCTGAGTTCCAATTTGCCCCAAGGAATTAAAAAGAAAAAAACAAGTGCTATTCCCAATCACTGGAATAGCCACTATGGCACTTTAATTGTTTTTGAAATTATGTTTATCCCCAAGATACCATTAGTAATAATAATAATAAAAAGCCCAACACTCCCAAAGCCCCAAAATAACAGATTATCATCAAGCCATTAAAATATATACAGTATTGAAGAGGAGAAATATACAAAATTTCTGGCACACTTTGATCACAATTATAGTAAAAGCAATATGTAAAATAACATTTGGGAGGAACTATATACTCAAATGTTAAAAATGTGTTTGGGAATGAGATTATGGGTAACTTTTCCCTTTAAAAATTTCTGTGTGCATTTTCCAAATTTCCTATAATAAAATGCTTCTTTTTGAGTTTAAAACAATTTGTATATGATGTGATATTACTTAATAGTTTATATGATACAAATGACTTTAAATTAAAATCAGCATATTTGTGGATGAGATAAAGTATTTAAATTCTGTATTTATATTTTAGAGAAAGTTTGGGCATTCTAAATATGCTAAATTCCCACTGTGGAATACTGAAATGGAAGGGATTTATTTAAAGGCTAATTTAGGGAACTCTGGAGCCTGAATGGGGGTTTTATATATTGTCTTCTCTTTGTATAATTTGTGGATGAGGGAAGGAAAGGGAGACACTTATTTAATTCCATGAAGCAAAGACACAACTGTATGTTTCTTTGAGAACTTATTGTGAGCAAGGCTTGTTCAGGAAACTACAAACTGATTGGTATGTATTCTGATTCCCACTGCCCTGCTTTTTCCCTCTGTATTTCCTTATTTTAAGCCTATCAAGTAATAGAAAAAACAGACTTCACTGGAGGCATCTCATTGTTCTAGAGAAAGTTTAAGTGTCCAATTGATGGCAATTATGAGCCATCCAATTTCTGGGGAAAATAAAAATAATGAGGAAGCAGTATCTTTTATCTTTTCATGTTTGATTTTTTAAAAAAGCCCAGATTTCCAAGCAAAGAGAGAGCGGGATAGTGTGTTTACAATGTTATTCTCAAAGGATAAGGAAGCTTATTATGACTAACATCCTCATGAGAGAGTTAACAACCTTAATGGAATAGCTCTCCTCTCAGATTTCAGAAGGAGCCTTTCTGTTACTGGCCTGCTGTCTTTCCATAAAGAAGAACCTCCTTTGATCTATAGTCTTTTCCTTCTCCCTGTGGGGAAGGCATCATGTAGCAAAGGCAGGGAATCATCTTAGAAGCCTGGTATGAATGAAATGAAACCATACAAGAAGGTTAATGTCTTATAAATAGACTATGTCTATTTGCTGCAACTCAAATTCTTATAGAAAATTCTGCTAGACTTTCTCATTTACCTGAGTAGCCAGGGGGTGGGACGCATGGGCTGGACGGTGAGGAAGTGGGTAGGGAATTGGATGGGGGAGAACCATAGAGAGTGAATGATGAGACTAGGATGCACATAATTTAATCAGGATATTCTTTTCCTTAATTCCCATGGCCTACCCCTGTGGGTCTTCCACATTTAAGCAATAAGTAGCCCCTATAAATTACTACTTAATAGGATCAGTTCCTCATGTCAGAAACCCAAAGTGTTCCAACAGAAAGGGAAATTAATATTTTGCTTTTACTTTCTGAAGATTGATGCATATGGTCACCAATACTTCAAAGAGTTTCAAATTCATATTTAGATAAATGGATTCATTCTCGTGTGCATTTGGAATAGCAACAAAAAGAAATCTTCCTATGTGAGCCCTTATTGTGGAGTCAAAAAAGTGATGCCAAAAACATGTGGAGCTTGGGACATGGGCCAAGATGGTAAACATAATGGTTACAAGTTGGTTGTCTGTGACTATTGCCTTAAAGCTCCTTTTAAAATGTGTGCTTACAGTATCCTTACATGTATGAACAAGAACATTGTTGTGACATGAGTTGACTTCTGTTTAAAAGAGAGTTTAAAACAAGTTCAGACTTTAGACCTTCTATCCAGTCACCTTTAGATGTGCTGTATAAATCAAGTATTATTTTTTTCAAGCATTGATGTCTCATAGCTAAGTAAGTTATATATTAATTATTGAAAAGTTACATTTTCAGAGGTCTTGCTGTAAGTCCCATTAATGGGCTAGTAAGAGAGTTTCATTCACATAAACATCTAAGCTGGCATCTTTCGGAGGACCTAAAGATTGTGACCGAAACTCATTGACAAGGTCTGTTTCTCCTCCTGTGGAAATGGCAAGAGTCCATCAAAACCAAATGTACTTGGGCCTTTTGCATTTGGCTTTCGGACTTTTTCTCTTAGATGGAGAAGAGGAGAGCCTAGGAAAAACAGGTTGGGGTTTCCTAGTGTCAGGGAACCAAAGATCTCAAAGAATGTAGATGGAGTCTGTAGGAACAAGGGAAAAGAAAACAACAAAGCCACCTAGCATCCTGGAGTGATCCAGACCTCTCCTTGAATATGTAAAAAGTCATTTTTGTGTTTAAGGTCAATTAGTACTGTTCCATGCTAAGATAAACTATATAGGACACTGTGGTAGATGCCAGAGAACTGGTTAATTTACATGAGAGGCTTTTTATGTCATCTCTAGGACTGAAATTGGACCAGAGGTTTTCTCCTCACAGCCAGATCATAAGCAGAAGCCATGCTGTTTCCCAGTTGTGAAATATCACAGCCATGGGAGTCTAGAAAGAGTCAAAATCAGCATGATCCTAATTCTCCCCAGAAGGCAGGCCCAGCTTTCTGGTGAATGTGGAATCAGAATAACCATGTTAGATCTCTTAAAATTTTAATGAAGCCAAAACCGAGAGAGCTGCTATGTCCATTCCATAATGGTGATAACATTGCCAGTGGGGCCAGAAATCATGAAAGTCCAGTGGGGCAAGAATCCTACATTCGTCTCCATACTAGGGCCATCTTTTTTAAAATCAGATTTGTGGCATTCAAACCAAATGGATGTCTCCCTCTTTTAGACTCTGCTTAGAAAGACTCTCCTAAAACCTGTCATAATTCTCCTTCATCCAAACTTTCAACACCTACATTTCTCTGTTCTAAGAAGAAGAAATGGTATGAGGGAGGGGAGGAGGAATATAAGGAAATTATATGCAAAATTCAAGAGGACACGAAAATTTGTTAAATGTGCACCATGTAGCAAAAATGCTTATATCCCTTCCTTATTGAATTCTTATAACAATACTGTCCATTTTGTAAGTGAAAAAGCAGACGTGCACAGAGGCCTTGTCCATGGTCACATAGATAGGAGGCAGAAGAACCAGAATTTGAACCTAGATCTCTCTGCTATCAAAAACTCTACTCTTTGTCACTACACCACCTATCTTACCACCCTTTAGTGGTTTTTCTCAATAAATCCTATTGAGTGTCTGTTATATCTCAAAACTCTATTAGGTGCTAAACAGAGAAAGATTATGTACAGTGTGCTATGTGCTATGGGATTATAAGAAATTGTAGAATGTAAGGAAGGTAACAACTTTGCCTTTCAGGATGCACAGATGTTCTTGTGGTCTAGAAAGCTACAGTGAAGGTGTGACATTTGTCTTCCCCTTAGAGTAGGGGTAGGAGTTTGCCAGTTTAAGAGGGCAAATGGGTGGGAGATAGGCTAGGGAACAGAAATAGTTATTTCAGGTCTAGAAAGTAAGAACAACAAAAGCAAAAATTTGAAAGCTATTTTTAGGCTTCCATGGTGCAGTCACTGAAATTGCAAGAGGTCTCTTTTAATGAGTACTAAGGATGGGAGCCTTCATTGTGAGGCCACTGGAGGAGAAAAATGGACTTGCAAAATTTGTTGATGATGTGGTTATTCTACCACATGGACCTGTTCACTAACCCAAGAACAATTCACAGAGCCTGGATTCCTCGGGTGGGGTCAGGCCAGGAAAAATGGCAGAGGAGGGAGGGTTCCAGAAGAAAGACAGGTCCAGCTACAGCGCAGGTGCCAACATTAGCCTTCATTTTAAAATTCTGCAAGAGCCTGCTGGGCCTCTTTGTCTTCACCCAGGAATCTACACAGTCAGGGAAATTCTACCAAGGACAGACTCAGCTGCAATGAGAGGTGCACATTCTTGAAAAGTTTGTTGGGAGGAGGAAGGACGGTGGCTTTTTGGGTATTCATGCTTTGTGCTAAGTGTTAAGAAAGTGACCCAAATTGAGGGAAGAGGAGTATTGATAGGAGTCATCTCCATAATCCTACCCCTTCCCCTGTTACAAGGGCTTTGGGGAGAGGAAGGCAGTGTTCTTTAAAAATGTATCACATGCATTCACTCATTTAATTTTTCAAAGAATGATCTTATGAGGCAGGTACCATTATTATCTCCATTTAACAGGTGAGGAAGCTGAGGGCCAGAGAGGTTAAATAAGTTTTCCAAAGTCACACAACTAGTATCAAAGCTGAGATTTGAACCCAGATTGTTTTACTTCAGAGGTCATGCTGTTTGGATTCAATGCTGTGCTCTTAAGTAGGGTAGAGGTTTTGGGGGTATTTGCTGGGAGATAAAAATCACTGAGTGAAGATTAGCCAGCTACAGAAAGCCTGGATTTTTCTTGAGCCTAATGTTCAGCATATCCCTCGGATGCTGAATTTTGAAACCTTCATCTTTCCTTGCTGACATTTTAACTGGTATTCACGTCATCACAAATCCCAGTGACATGTATACAGTTAAATATTTACTCTTTCCATGACCTGGAACATTCTGAGGAATGGCACACGTTTCAATCTCTGTTTTAAAACAATTTCATCCCAACCTGTGGAAAATAGAGTCAGTGCCTCAAGCCTCTCCAAAGGCATTGTCCTGTGTGTTCTCACCATGCTCTTTGAAAACATGCCCACAGCTCAAGCAAAGGAAAGATGTCCATGTCTGTTGTAGAACCAAAATGTGTCTGGCTATTTCTTCCCCACTTATGTATATTCACATAAGTTGAAGTTCATTCTAGTTTTCTCAGCCCTTGTCCAGAAAAATCAAAATCTTGATTTCTGCCTGGCTGCCACTTTGTTTTCCATCTTGAAAGTTTCTGTCAGAGAGGCCCCACGTGTGAATGAGGGAGATTGCCTGTAGTCCCAAACCTACTGACTTTTTTCAATGCTACAAAAAAGCTGACACGGAGAAAGTTCAGCAAGTATGTCGGATCTGTCCTAACATATCTATCATGGTTTGCAAAGCGTGTGATCCACGTCTTAGCAAAACCTTCAGGAGGGAACTTCTCCAGCTGTGGCTCTAGCCTGCCATCCCTCTCTGGAAGCCTGGCACTTAATGGATTGTTCTTTGGCTTGTGTGCATCTCAGAGTCAGGCTGGAATAAGTTTCATTCTCGATGTTGGGCTTCTCAGTTTTGTCTCTAGTATTTCCTTTGCAATAGAAATTTTATTAACATTCATAAATAAAGTTTTCCACATACTGTCATCTATCTCTCTTCCACCTAACTTATCCCAGATTTTCTGGGGATTGTCTGAAAATGATTCACATTGTTAGGGAACAATTTCCCCATTGTTCTTGCTGGTCTCTAAATAGAATCTTGCCCTTGGTTAAGTCAATGGGAAAGATGTGAATAGGAAAGATGTCCTCTGTTGGTCTTATTAAACAAACAAACCAAAGAAGAGAAATAACAATTCTTGCCAGTAGTGGCCAGATATCTCCTTTTGGAAGGTATCACTACATAAGAAATGGTGCTGCACTTTCTAAGATACAGTCAGCACCTTGCCTCAAGAAGTCGCTAAGTGAATCTGGACCACATGCTTAGAGACATTTTGGGGAATTAGCCCAATGCCACTAGATCACCTGGCCAGTTCAAGTGGCTTCAGCTTGAAAATCAGATACATTTAGGCTGAAGAGCCCTTTGTTTTATGATATAAGTCTTGGTTTCGGGAAAGATTATAAAATCAGCATTAGGTAAAAGATGAATACTTATGAGGTATTACTGAGAGGGATGGAAATTGCCTTCTGCAGTCAAAGAGCCACCACAAAATTTCCCCCCGTTAAGAACCACTGCCTTAAGGAGATGAGAAAATAAGGCCTGGAGAGGTTTAGTAGCTTTCCTAAGGCCACACAGCTTAGGTGTGGAAGTGGCAGTAAGTGGGAGAGCTGGGACTACAAAGTTTTCTGAGTACAAAGTGCTTATCTATTGCCCTATACCACTATTCCGTCCAGCCGTCCTTATTCTTCTATAAGAATAATATCTAATATCCTATGTCTAATGGACATTTGCTTAATGTGCTGTGTGTGAACACTTGCATACCCCCACGTCCAACAAATATCTGTTAATATTTCAAAGCCCTCTTAAACTAACCTTGCCTTAATCCTTAGGCACCATCCGACAGGGATCATGGAAAAGGAAACGAAATGCTTGTGTCATTGCAGTAGCTGTCTCTGAGCCAGTAGGTGCATTTGAGTGGAGTTCTGAGGTCAGAGGGTGCGGGTATGAATTCCAGCTGAAAGTCCCAGTGCAGGCAACCCCTCACTTCCTAGCAGGACTGTAGTTATCACTGCCCAGGCTGTACATTAGGTTTGGGGTAAGTGGACTCTTCCAGTCTCCAAGGGATAAATTTTTAAATGTGAAAAGTCTTCTTCCTCATGTGCGGTTCTGAAATAGACATGACACCCAGAGCCACAAGCAGTTTTCCTTCCTGTCCTGAAGTCTTTATCAGAACCTCCAGACTCCAAGTTTTAGCCTCTTGTCTGAAGCACTTGAGCCTTTCGGAAGGTGTGAGAATGCTAATAGATTTAAGGTTGTGTTTCATCCACTCTTGACTGTTGGCATCAACACTTGATGTTCTCAGCAACATTTTCTTCACTGCTTCATAAACACATGAATATTTATTACTGTGGGGAAAACACACCACTGTTCACAATGACTGCAGCTGAAAAAATGATAATAAACATGAGAGATTAACAGGACTCAAGAGAGGAAGCAGTTCAGGGATGGCAAGCCGGGGTCTGTGGAATGTTAAAACAACTGTCACCAAAGAACAGCTAAAATGTTAAAGACATTCAAAAGGATGTTGTGTTGGCAGGAAATAACCAAGGGAAACTTTAAATTATAGTGTGTAATTAGTGTGTAATTAACATTTGCATAAATATTCATACCAGGTACACTGCAAATAGTAGTAGCAGATATCCAAAACACACATGCGCGCACAGCTAAAAGGCTCAAAAAAAGTGTATATATTCACATACTTATCATTGAAGATCTGCCTCAAAACTCATCTCTTTAGTCAAACCTTCCCTATCTCCCCTCCAGGGAACAGTTGGCATTTCACTCAGACCTCCAGGACTTGTTTCTGTTTGTAAATCCTAGACTCCTCCTCCGGACTCTAGAGCCCTCAACACCTTTGGTTCCTGTGGTTATTGTTTCCACCACCTAGTAAAATGTGTGTATGTAGTAGGTGGTCAATAAATTGATGGCTGAATGAATAAAGGTTGGTCAAGGCAGGAATCACGTGGTTCAGTTTTATTTAACCAACTGGTAACATGCCGCAGGCACTGTGCTAGGCCCTGAAGAATAGGAACATCTCAGAAGACTTTTGGCCTTTTCTTCCCAGTGGTCTGAGGTGATGGATATGACTGCACCTTGTTTCAGTCAATTCATTCAGTTTGTCAGCCAACAAGGTTTTTCCTCATTGCTCACAATGTGCCAGACATTTGCGAGTCCTCTGAGGATACAAGGTAGAGAAGTAAACAGGAATTACTCTTTGGCTCATAAATGCTGTGCTTGATATTCATCAAGGATTCTCAAAACACAGAGATGAAGGGGTTCAAATGCAGCCAGGTGGAGTCAGTGAAGCCACGTCTGGAAGGATGAGTGGGAGTTACTCAGGTGGGCATTCGAGGCAAGGAACAGTGTGAGCCCATTCAGGGGATGAGGAGAGCTGTGAGGGGAGACTGCCAGTGGCCGGCACGGCTGGGTGTGGGAGGCAGGGGCTTAGAGGCCACTGTGGAGGGAAAGGCAGTGGCCATCAGATGAATATCATGGGCTCAGGTGGCCTGAGCTGAGGCTGTGAGAGGTGCCAGGAAGGAGAAGGCAGGAGGAGCTGGCTGGGGCAGAACTTGAGTCTCAAAGTGTAAACCAAAAAGGCTGAGGGTAGAATGCAGACTCACCCTCCATCGTGTCTCAGGAATCAAGGGTGAAATGCAAGCGCCTTAGCTCATGTCCATTTGAAACTGGAGTGCAAGCTCAGGGCCCACCGGGAGCTCAGGACACATTCTTCTTTAGGGTTAGGACTCCTGACATGGTCTGCATCAAAGAGGAAGAAGTGAGTACATTACATTATTTGCATGGAAGTTTCACAGATGCTTTGAGTTATACTTTTCAAGATATCGACATAATTTGTTTAAATAGCTTACCCTTTTTCTCTTGGACTTTTGCTTTGATTTCAAAGTGGACTTGGTCTAATTGGTTGCTAAGATTGCATTTGGGTAGGGTTGAAGCATTACATTTTACTATCCAAACAATTATGAATTATAAATACTTTCAACAGCTTATGACTCACGCTTTTCAACTCATAGATGAGAAAAACCAAGGTGGGGTACTGTAGATGCCTGTGATTTTGGTACAGGCTGAAGCACCCCTGAGTTCTAAATGTGATTTCTGGCCTGCTGGGAAGGCCCTGACACTCCCAAGTCATCCCTGACTTTCAGGCTATGCCTGCAACAAGAGCCACATCCGTTTATATTCAAGTTTTTTACCTATAGTGATATAGACTCTTTTAAGTTCCTATCAGTTATATAGTTTATGTGTTAGAAAGATCTGGAAGTACGTTTTGATAGTTGGGAGTAGAGTAAGAGGTTACAGGACTGGAGCAGGTGCACAAATGCAGTTTTATCAGATTGGTTCAGCTTGGTTCATTTTACCAAATATTTACAGAGCACGTGCCACATTCTCAGGTGATCAGAGATGGGCCTCACATGCTCCTTGTCCTCAGCCAGGTTTCTAACCTTTAGGAGCACTAATACACAAGTACATGAGAGAACAGCCCATTGCACGGTGACACCCAGGTGCTGTGGGACGCAGAGGGCTGAGAGGGAGTGGATATGTGTGTACAGGTGACAGAGGCAGTGACTTTGGGACACTGGGCACTCAGGCCCCATGGCAGTGGACACTGAGCAAGATGCTGTGTGTGACAACAGCTCTGCCGATATAGAAATGTAACCCTTGGCAAGTTATGCAGACCTCAGACTTGGCCTGTTCCTCTGTAAATTAGGGAGATCAAAGTCTCCTCTACTCACTCAGAGGTTTGTTATGAAGGTCAAATGAATTACTTAATGTTCAAGAATTTAAAATATATAAAGGTTGCTTAAATGCTCTTCATTATTTAATTGTTAGCAGAATCAGAATTGGAACCCAGGCTGTTTGATTTAACCCCTGAACCACTATACTCTGTCAGCCTTTCTGAAACTTGTTTTTTTTCCTTTTCACTAGACTTTGCCTTATTGGAGAAATCTCTGTGGTTGCTGTAGGCAGCTACGTGTGTCTCTTGATATATAGAGGAGGGTGGAATGGGGACAAGGAAGAAAATGACCTTGGTAAGTGTGGGTGGAGAGTTCTAAATGTTAGGAGTCAAATACAATTCCTGGGACTCTGAAGATGCTTGGAGCCTCTTGAAAAATTGCCTTCCAGGTTGTGTTTTAAATTGCACAGCATACACACCTTAGCTAAGTGAGTCTGATCGCGCAGTGCCACTCCCATCTTGGACTGGGGACTCTTAACACATTCAGGACAACTTAACTTTTTCTTAAGAGTTGGGCCTTTCAGGCCTGGCTGGAGTGGAATCTTACACTGCAGGATTCAAGTGAACAGGAAATGAGAGACCTAAGCATTGAATTTATTCAGGGAATCCATTGTGGGAAGTCTCCCTACTGTACTATTGTTTGAGTAACTTGGAAAGCTTTAGGAAATGGGCCAATCAGGATGTTTGAGTACTTAGAACAATTTCCCATTTGTTCTGCTTCAAATCAATTATTCATATTTTTATTATGACATGTCAGAGGGAAACTGACATCTCAGAGGGAATGCTCCATGACCTTCCATTGCCCTAAAAATCACATGAAAGACACATTTATCGACTTGGTCAATGGTTTTTATACCTAAGATATGACCTCTGTTGAAATCAATTCTTTTCCTGATTTCAGAGAGCAAGAATTCAGAAAGCAAGGGATACTTTCTGAGCCTGTAATATATTTCGCTGGAGACCACTAGGAGGTGTGTGATGCAAAAAGAGGCCATTGATACTTGTTTAACTTCTTAAATATGTCTACGGTGGGAGCAGGGAAGCCTAGACAGATGCT
This sequence comes from Manis javanica, assembly GCF_040802235.1. Lineage (NCBI taxonomy): Eukaryota > Metazoa > Chordata > Mammalia > Pholidota > Manidae > Manis > Manis javanica. The sequence goes on from NC_133161.1 coordinate 94,693,466, forward strand.
AGAGTCCCTTGGAGGAGAAAGCCTCTGCAGACAGAACCAAAGCTCACAGCCCCTTGGAGGAGCTTCCTGTAGCGACCCCGGGCTGTAAACGACAAGCAGGGGTTGGGGTGGACAGGGGACCTTCCCTTCTCTTTGGCTGGTTGGCAGTGGCCCTGCTAAAACTCTGGCTCCTTTTGTCCTTCTTTTCCTTTATAGTTTCTTCAGGAAAGCCCCAGGCCTCTGAGGCTGGCTCCCACCCCCATCAGAGATTTTAAATGTGAGGACAGGAAACGTTTGCTCAGCTTCATTTTATGACACCGTTGCCCACTGGCCCACCCACGCACCCTCATTTGGTGCCTCCTGAAAAGTTTTGCCAATATTAAGCAATCATCTTTTAATGTGGCTTCAGCTAAACTTGTCCTGTAGGCAGTGAGTGTGGCAGGGAACCCTTATCTCAGCCACTCCAGCCACTTCGGAAAGCTGGGCTCATCTGCCACTGCTGTGTACAGGGACCCTGAGGGCGGGTGGGGACCACCTGTGAAGGTGCAGGGGGCCTGAGGGCAGAAAGCTGCCTCAGCAGGGCAGGCTGGCTGCTCCCAAGACGAACACCGTACTTTACACAGGTAGCTGCTACCTGCCTTTTGGAAGACAGGTGTCCTGAGAAACAGTGATTATGCTTTCCTGTATGATTAGTATTTTCAGAATTCAAGGAAAGAGAAATATATAGGAATGAAACGAATTGTTCAAAGTCCACAAAACATTCGGGCACCACCGATAGAGGGTGAGTTTCCAAATCTCCTTTCTAATAAATTTCATCTAATAAGCTGCATTGGTAGATAGTGTATTTTCACTGTTGAGACTCTCTAGAGCAATTCTAAAAATGTAACATGTTCTACTATCTTGATTTGTTAAAACTTGCTTGGGTAGCTCTGGGAGGTAGGTCAGTGGGGACTTGTCACTTTTCAATGGAGAAAACTGAACTGTGCAAGGAGTTGATGTGTGGCCTGGAGCCAGACAGTGAGTTAATGGGAGATGGGCTCTGAATCAGCCTCACATTTAGAGGCCCTGGTACACCTCTTGGGCACAGAGTCTTTGCTGGCATAGGCTTGCCAAGGTGAAGCAGTAGAAACTTGCAAAACTCAAAGATTAGTGTGAGATCCACCTGGTTACATCACAGGGTGCAGTTTTTACTTTATCAGCCCTTTCTGTAAACTCGGCCAAGGACTAGCTCCCAGAAAACCCTCACTGCCACCAAAAGCCTGAGAGTTGGGCCAGGGGCAGGGGAATGAATTGGAAAGCAGCCAGGTCTTCCCCAGATTGTCTAGGTGGCAGTAGAGAGATAATTATCAATGACCAGATTTCTTTTCCATCTTTACTATTTGTACTGGATGGGCAGGCAGGCTGATAGAACAAGTCTAGAAGAAATTTAAAATCCAGTTTCTAACCTTTCATTCTGTTGAGAAATCTTTCCTGATTTGAAGGAAACTTGGCACTGTTCCAGATGAGGGAAATAAAAGAGTGGAAAAAGCACATTTTCATGTGACTTTTTCTGAAAAAGCATCAAAGTCAAGGAAACCTAGTTAAATCATTACACATTACCTCTAAGAGCCACAAATTACCTTCTCAGCTTCTTGGACTACGGTCATCTATTTGCCTTTTCCTCCCCCGTGGACTCAGCAGTGCTGTCTGGAGCAGATGGTATTGGGACACTAGATTTATGTATATTTTAAAGGCACTGAGTCCATCCCACTGCAACCCTCTCTGCTTTAGGGGTCAACCCATTGTAAAGATGCTTTCATAGCAATCTAGCAACATGGGTCTGCTCCACGTGTTCAGAGTTGAGAGAACCATGGAAAAGGTGTTCCTGTTAATGCCCTACAAGCACCCACGTGGGATTTCCAGCTCAGTAAAAGATCACTGAAATGTGTTTCTCTGGGCTAGTTTCTTATCCTGTGGGGCCTTCACCTATAAACCAGAGCTAAACGTGGAATGCCTTCACAGTAAAAACCATTTTATTCTCAAATCAGCCTGCATGCTGTGTGAGAAGATTCTGAGGTGAGGAGATCTTGCTGTGTATGCATAACAGAGTCATTCTACCACTCCTGCCCACTTTCATTATTCCACGTGAAAGCATTTAAGTAATAGACACATAGAGTATTGTAATGTATGTGTGAGTGTATGGGGGGGGAGTGTGTATGTATACCTTTGCCCACCTGTTTCCTCTGTGGGTATTGGCTGTTGACCTGGCCCAACTGGCATGGTTCTTTCAAATATTTTTGCCCTGGAGAGCTCATTCCAGGGGAAGCTCTGCATTGGCCTGTAGCATTCCTTCAGCATGTGTGTTTTGAGCCCCTTCCTCCTCCCACCTTCCCTGCTCTCTCTATGGATACTCATATTTCTTTGGAGATTGAAAGGATCAGAGGTGCTTTCTTGCAGAGTAGATTCCCTGAAAAGTGATAAATTCCTTTCACGATGTGGGAAAAGAGAGCCAGTACAGTTTAATCACTCGCCCAAGGTCACACTGAATAGTGATTTTGTGAGAATTCTGTTCTTAGCCTCAAGAGCTAGCAGTAAAGCAAGTATACTTCCTCTTCTTTGGTGCCCGGGTAACTGATACTCAGGCTTCCAAACTCCCAGTCCCAGGTGGTCATTCATATACACAAGAGCTTCTCAAACAGAAACGTGGACCATCTCTGCCTTTTTCTAAGCATTGTTCCAGGTTTGAGGGCCAATCTAAAATTCCAGACCATTGTACTAATTGTTTTGAGTGGATGCCAGATAATGGCAACCCGTGATCCCTATAATCTATGAGCGTGCAGTCTATCTGGGAAAGCAGAGCTCTAAAACATCTTAAGGAACACGGAAAGCAATGTGTGCTCCCGCAGAGAGAAGCCTAACTATAGGAGCAGCTGACTTGCCCAAATCTGGAACACTGACAAGAATCAGGAAGAAAAAAGTATAACCTGTCAGGCATCAACAAGGTTATCTTAAAAGCCCATGCTAGAAGAAAGAGGAGCCCCACCGTTCCCTGTTGGGAATCTTAGTTTAGACATGTAAGTCTTGCCAATAGGTTTTAGCCCTGGGCAAATTCACTCTTGATTGAGTGAGATGGAAAAATGACAATGGAATGTTCCTGGGGTAAAAGGGCTTATACCCAGCTTTATTCCCACAGTGGCAGGTCAAGTGCGAGAATCTTGTCTGCTTTAGGGCAGGCCGGCATGCAGAAAGCCAGTCTCTGCCCGTGGGCCTCTTCACCCCTGCAGCTGTCTCAGTCTCTGTCCTCAGTGCTGCCATGACTCCAGCCTCTGCTCTCCTGCAGCTGTGCAGCCGTGCTACTGTGTCGCCTAGAGCACTGGACAGAACTCTTTCTGCAGAGTCAGTATCAGTGTATTGCCACACGTGTGTAGGGAGCTAGCTGACCAGGGCCAGGTGAGAATCCTGATCATAAGAACCTTCACTTTATCCACACCTTCTCAAAGTCATACAGCTTGATCAAGTGATAGAGCCATGATTTTAAGTCTGGCTCCAGTGTCAATGCTTTAATAACTATTTGAATGATATTAAATTCAACCCTCATTTGTGAGATGTGTTGAAGACATCTGAATGTTTGCCTTTCAACTTAGCATTTTTGGACATTCACTTTCCCAATGTTTGCCATTAAATTGATCAGCTTTTTAAAAACAGATTATTCCTTTTACCCAAGTTCAGCTATTCAGTTTTATTCAATTTCTTTTATGATTACATTTAAATTTCATTTTTGACTTCATTTTGACATAATTTTTGGTTCATAGGAAGTTGCAAAAACGGTACAGAGAAGTCCTATGTACCTTTCACCAGTCTCTCCCAGTGGTGACATCTTACACAATCATAGTACACCATCAAAATCAGGAGACTGTCCTTGGTATGATGTGTGTGCATGATCCTATGTCATTTTACCACATGTATAAATTCATGTGATACACCTATATTCAAGAGACAGGATTATTTCACCACCCTGAAAATCTTCATGCTTTTATTTGTATTCAAAATTTGTTGGTTCATCTGGAATTTATGTTAGTGTCACTGAAAAGTAGAGAATCTCTCTTCTAATTTCCAATTTTCCCAGTATCATTTATTTGACAAATCACTGTTTTGACACTAAGTGGAAATTCCTCCCTTCTGTTGCAGCATGGTGTGATGACAATTGCCAGAACTTGCTGACCTCAGAGCCATTGTTTCTTCCAATTCACCACATTACCTCCTAACATTTCGGTCATGGTCAAAGTGGGATTTGATTCAGAAATACCAGAATTTATATCAGCATCTTGGGCCTCTAAATCATGCTGTTGGTGTAAAATTATTACCTTCTTCCCCCACCCCTCCTTGAAATTCATCCCTGAATCTCACTGGGACAGTGGGGAGGCTGGACCCTCTGGTGGCTTCCTTCCAGGGCAACACGTCTCAGAACCTCAGAGGAGACTGGGCATGACTTCAGAGTCACAAAACTCCAGATCCCATCACTTAATTGCCTTAATTTTTATTCAGCTTTAGTTTCCTCATCTATAAAATGAGAATAATCATGCCTACTTCAGAGGGCAGTGATTTTCATGAGAATTAAGTGAGGTTGTATATTTAAAAGTCTAGCCTAGGAAGGGTCTAACATAGGCTAATATTTTCATGATCATATCATTTCTAATAATGGAATATTTCCTTTATTCTATGGCAAATATATTTTTATGATTTGTATCATTATTTGCCTTCAATCATGATGGTGTTTCTTATTCTCTCTTGAAAAATCAGTGATAGATACTTAGAACTGAAGAAATGTGGTCACTGTAATATTTGAGTACAAAGTCGATCACCCATGTCTTAGTCCATTCAGGCTGCTATAATGAAATACCACAAATGGGGTGGCTTATAAACAACAGAAATTAATTTTCCATGGTTGTGAAAGCTAGGAAGGCCAAGGTCAAGGGGCAGCATATTCAGTGTCTGGTGAGGGACCGTTTCTTGGTTCATCAAGTGCCACCTTTTTGCTGTGTCCTCATAGGGCAGAAGGGGAGAAGGGGTTTCTCTGGGGCCTTTCTTGTAAGGCATTAATCCCATTCATGTGGGCTCTGTGCTCATGGTCTAATCACCTACCAAAGGCCCCACCTCCAGAAACGAGCACGTGAGAAATTGATTTCAGCATGCGAACTTGTTGGTGGAGCAGGTGGGGGTAACACAAGCAGTTAGTCTACAGCAATCAATAAACAGAAATATCCTCCTTCCTCCATAGGTGGTGTTTTCATGGCAGTGGCTTCTCCTCTTGCCAATAACATCTGTTCAGTAGCTTCCTAGAAGCTATTCTGGCTCAGGGACAAGTAGCCTGGCTCCCAGGACCACCTCCAGTGGGCAGCTGTGTCTAGGGACCTTGCTAAGTGTTACTCTTGAGGAAAACACAGCATTGCCATGAGTTTACAAGAGAGCTCTGTGTTCAGGAACCTAGCTATGTAACCCAGCTGCCCCTCTTCTTCTTGTGGACCCAGCCCCACAAGACCCTCATTTAGGGCAGAGGAGCAGTCCTAGTCCTTAAAACGGTTGTCACAAAAATTGCGGTCATTTCACAGCTCTGAAGACTAGAAAAGGACTTGCCTCATGGTCCACCTTCACCTCAGGACACAAGAGCACCTCTGTGTTAGCATGTCCCGACAACAGCCCTGGGGATCCTGCAACTGCCTAGGGTACAACTATTACAACGGAGCTCCAACAGCAACTCAGATTACGTGAATCTCTAACACTAAAGGAAGAATCTGCCTTTAAATGAGGATAGAGATTTGAAATCCCAATGTAAGCTCTGAAAATACTGCAGCAGCTACTATTCTTAAAAAGGAGGGATAGTTTGGGAAAAGCAGGACATTTCTTTACTCTGCTTTATCCTCATTTTGTTTTGGGGAGATGTTTCATATATGTGAATATGAGTGCTTAGCTTGTACTTGAGGGTGCTGCTGTGATGATCATTTCCTAGGGAGGCAGTCCTACAGGAAATTGGGCTGCAAGACAGGAAAAGTGTGTGTTTTCCTGAAGGAAGTGCTTGTAGAAAGCGAAGTCTGGGAAACAAATCATGGAGAAGGCATAAGTAAACTTCTGGCCCTTTGCTTTTCAAATGATGAGATAGTAGCTTCGGTCCCAAGGAGAGCAATTTCTTTTTGGACGTGATCCTTGAGGCATGTGAAAGATTCCAATTTAATTTTAAAACTAGCACCTTCATTCTTCCCATTTTCCCTAAACCGCCTGACCACAGGCACATTCCCTGCAACTACCAACATGGGGAAACATACAAATGGGGAAACTGAATTCCACTTAGAAAAGGAGTACTAGAAATCTCCATGGATTTAAACCTTAAATATCATTCCTAAATAAGCTGTGGTGAGTTTTTGTTCCTTTCAAATGAATTGACCTCCTGTGTTAAAAACTTGCTCAGGTTATAAATCGTAGCTGAAATCTTTTTTCCATGCATTTAGAAACTTACTGACAATAAAATTTTAGCAAAGAAAAGGTTTTATTGGGAGCAAAAAATGAAGTAGAAATTTTTAGTTGTTAGCATAGGTGATATCAAATGTCTTCTTTTATAGTGTTGTTTAAGAACATACTTACACACTTGGAATAAAATGAAATGGAAATAAGTTCCTCCTTACATAGTGGCTGTAGAGAATAGAGCTTGAGCTTGTCTTAGTGAAACTTCCCAGATCTCCACTGTACTATACAGAATGACAGGAAGCAGGAAACTTGTGTGAACTACGTTGTCCTAGTGTTGATGTGGTGCACCCTTCTGAGTACCCTCTGATACAATCATGTCCTTACGTATGTCAGTCTGATGTCTCAAATTCAGTGTCTTCATAAATCCTTCCTTCCCACTCCAGGTTGTGATAAGGCAAAGAGGGAAGGGGAATTGCATACACTATGCGCATCTTGCAGGGCCATTCAGAGCTCTCCTTGGATTAAAGAAGTAAATGAGTAGATAAATAAACTTCCCTAGAAGCTGTTAGTCTTCATCTTATTCTTGCCTGGTCGATTACAATATCCTCTTACCTGTAGTCTCTGATTCTCTTGTCCCACATACAGTTTCTTCTCTATAAGGATAGACTTTTAAAACACAAGTCCAATCATGCCACCTGTCCAGAACCTTCCAGGGCTTCTCATCACATGGTTGCACTCTGACCTTCAAGTCCCTACATGGTCAGTGTCCTGGCTGCCTCCTGAACTCACCTCCTGCTACCTACCATCTCCCTTGCTAACCAAGCACCTGCCCCAGGATCTTTACACTTGCTACTGCTTCTGAACGCTCTGGATATTCTCATGACTTTCTTACTGCATTTAAGTGTCTGCTCAAATAACACCTCCTCAGTGAGTTCCCTGCCTCCACCCCAAGTTAGCACTCTATCCCTTGCCCCTGCTTTACTTTTCTGCATGATATTTCTCACTGTTTGATGTCAGATTATGTGTGTTCATCTGTATATTTGCCTGTCTCCCTTATCAGGATGGAAGATCCCTGAGGGTAGAGCCTCCACCTGTAGAGTTTACTATGGAAGCCCCAGCGCCAGTAACTAGGGTCTCGGCAATTATCTGTTGACTGAATTGTCTTATGTTAGATTGAATATACCTGCCTCTCTTGGAACTTCATGTCCTTTCTCTTCATACAGTTGAACATAGGTAAAACTGTACAATAAGCACCTCTCATTCCCTACGAGAGATTGTCATTAAATACACATTTCAGAACTTTATTGGTCAATAGATAATTCTACTCCATCAGTTTTCAACCTTTGTTTTTACTGTGCTAAAACATAGTATAGCCTGATATGCTTTTGAGAAGACTCCTGTAGGAATCCCCCCATTTGGAACTCCCTTCCTTACCAAACAATGACTACTCTCACCTGCCACTGCTCTATGAAAAGCTTTGCATCATTTCTAATCATTACCACTATTAATAATGTCTTGGTCTGGTTTCCTAGCAGAAGAAGGTGAGAAAGGGATTTGGGTGCACTGATTTGGTGAGGGAGTGCTTTTTAGATAGAACTTCTAAGAGAGAAGGAGTCCCAAGGACTTGGTCTGGGATAAAGTCCAGCCCTGGCCTGATGTAAAGGGCTCACAGGGCAAGCTGTCCTGCCTTCAAGGGGTGCAGGCTAAAGTACCTTACGTCAGTCCATCACTTGCTGCTCCAGGATTGGGGTGGCAGGTGGGTAGCTGCCCAGACATCTCTCTTTGTTCTGTTGGTTAAGGGTAAGTCACTGGAGAAGCCACAGGAGAAAACTCTCAGCTGGGTTACTCAAAGCAGCCAAGGGATGGTGCGCTGGCTGATCCAGGGGACCTGAGTGGGTGGACACCAACAGCCTCTGCTACACATGGTTTCTTAGAAATGTATGCTCACAGGAGGGTGTGGTAATAGTTGTCAAACTTCAGCATGCATCAGAATCATGTGGAAGGCTGCTCAAAATACATATTGCTGGGCCTCATTTTCAGAATTTCTGACACAGATCTCGGGTGGTGCTTCAACAGTCACTGTAACAAGTTCCCAGGTGATACTGATGATAGTCAGGGGTTGGTTTGTATCATATTGAGGATTTCCTACAAGTTGTTCTCAGACAAAAGAAACATAAATCTCCTTCCAAAAAGTATCAGAAGTAATATAGATCTTCACTGAAATTTTCTTGAAGAAGAAGCATGGGTATATGGACCCCACACTGCACCCAACAAACTTTCTAAGAAATAATTTTCAGATATTATTCCTCTCTTCACAGTTTCCTTCCTCCCTCCAACTGCCACCTCTCCCTGGTTATAGAACATTCTCTGCCTGTTAGCTAGAAGACGGAGCAGCTCTTTCCCATTCCAGAAAGTGTTGTAGAATATAAGTCAGAAATACTACAAGCATAATCCTGCGTTTGCTTTTATCTGCACAGAAACAGGCCATTTGTAAATTTTTATTTTATAGGAACAAATTAGTTGTGATCTGCCTCACAGTTTATGGAAAGGATACAGATACAGTCCCAGCCTTTGTTTTATAGACAATGAGTAATGGACTCTGAGGGGGTGAGCCTTTTAATGTTTTACTCCAGGGTCCTTATTTTTGGAGATTTGCTTCACTCCATTCCTCTATCCTTATTCCTCTCTATCTTGATAAAAGAGATGGTTTTAGGGGTTACAGCATGTGTGTGTGTGTGTCTGTGTATGAGAGAAAGAGAAAATGAGAGAGATTTCTAAAATCATGCCCAAGGAAAAAGAGATGAGAAAAACCTCCCAGTTATATTAAGAATGAGTCCAGGAGAAAATTCACTAAAACTAGGTTTGAGTGGACATGCCTAGCAAATAGTATTCAGGTATTGAAAAACCAGCTGTGGTACTCCTCAGAAGTTTTATTATTATTTGATCATTTTTCTCTCTGAAATTTCTCAAACTTCAAGGAAATTGCCTTTAAGAGTTTTTATTTGAAAAGATGCCATCTAAAATAAACCCAAGGTTTGCGTATAGTTCCTCTGTGCTTAGAGTGTGGAATTCAGCCGTCAAGGTGTTAGAAGATGAGTTCTTGCCAGTGGAATGGGGAAAGGAAGGGGTAGGAAGTGATTGGGGCTCATCTGAGTAGGTTGATGTTCACTTAATTTAGAATCAGTGTTTAATGAGGTCAGCGAGACTTCCGTCTCACAGACGAGCAATCCCAATACCTACAAGGGTCAGTCAGGGAGTACAGCTTAAATGAAGGCCAAAGGGGGTAAGAAATGAGAAAGCACATGGCTGTCATCACCTGGAGGGCAGCATGCTTCCTCAGCCCTTGTGTTTAGAAGGGAAGCCAGAGGTCTGGATTTTGTTGTAAGATCTTGTAACTGAGCCATGGATTTGCAGCATCTGTACTGGACACCCCCACGCCCACTCCTCTTTTCCTACCCAGCCCCTCACTGAATTCCCCCCCCTCCTCTGAAAGCAAGCACGGCTGCTCCTGTACTTCGCTGTCTCCTGTGGAACCCTCGCACTCACTCCTTGAGCCACTCAACTGAATTTATACTGTTTTGAAAATTGTTTTTACCTGGATATTTGAATGGTTGTTAAGATGTCTCTATATATCCCCAACTAGATTGTAAGCTCAGGACCTCTTTGAGCACAACGTCCAGTCTCATGTCCTTGTTTTCCCTGAGTGCCTGATACCTTGGAATGCACCTACCCCTGGGTCATGCTCACCTGTGCACGAGGCTCACTGTCATTCAGTCCTGACCACAGCCCTGTAAGCGAGGCCCACATCAAAGAGGAGGAAGCTCTCAGCAAACCACTTGACTTACAAGGTGGCCCAGTCAGGAGGGGAGGAGCCGGGTCTGGAACCGACTGAACTTGCTGCGCCCTACATTATTGGCTTAGTCAGTTCGGGCTTCTGTAACAAGAGCGCCACAGACTGGGTGGCATAAACAACGTGCATTTCTCCCAGCTCTGGAGCCTGGAGGTCCAAGGGCAATAAGGCGTTGGCAGATTCAGTGTCTAGTGAGGCCACTTCCTGGTTTGCCGATGGTCTTCTTCTCATTTTGTCCTCACATGGCAGAGAACAGAGAGACGCTCCACCTTCAAGACCTGATTACCTCCCAAAGGCCCTACCTCCAAATAACCATCCCACGTGGGGCAGGGGAGGGGGGTGTTGGAATGCAACATGGGCATCCTGGGGAGGAGGACACCAACATTCAGACTGTAACAATTACATGGACTATAGCTACTTTGCCTGGTGAACAGGGATTTTAAATGATGAATCAGTGATGGAGTATTCAAGTTATCTTACACTGATTGCTAGACAATCATCTTGTTAACTTTAGGATATGCTATTTGTAAGGAAAGAATACCAACAGAGGAGGTCAGTGAGGGCTGATCAAATATATCACTTAACCTCCTTATAGCCTCAAGTAGTTTTATAAGAAGATCAGCTGTGTTTTCTAGCACAAGAAAGCATATTGTGTTTCATCAGGCAGAGCTGTAAAGCAGTGTCTATCTCATGTTATATAGTAGAAGTAAGTTGATTTTTTTCCCCAGAATTTGTTGAAGGATGTTGCACAAGCTTCCTATTGCATAATGCAGTGGGGAGAGAAAGCTACCAATTGCCCCTGTTAGAGAATAAGAGAGTTTGGGATCATCTAAAATGTGGTTTGAATATGCAGCTCTGACTTGCAAAGAAATGCGGGCCATATAAATGGAAGTGTATTTGTTTCTTTTCTTATATTTACTAGAACTACTAGTTATATGCTATCCTTGCAAAAAAAAAATGTTGAATCAAATATTTCAAGATTCAGCCTCTGAATGTGCCTCAGAGAAGGATGGAGCCTCTGACCTGGGTGGCACGTCCCCTGAGGGTCCCTGAGCATATGCACGCCTCATATCTGCCTAGAGTTAAATTTAGGAGCAGATTTCCGAGGATGCTTTCCACACCTTTATTCTACTGGGTCTTGGGAAGACCCCATAGCTTTTTCAGTGATCTGATAATAAAAAGTCTTCCACATCACTTTCAATCACATATTCATCTAAAATGTAATTCATATGTCAATTACAGTGGAATAACCACATCTCTGAACTTATTTTAGAATGAAAGCTCCAATTTCTCCCACTTGCATTCAGAAGTCTGCAGTGAGGGGCAGGAGGGCAGCACACAGCTGGCTTCTGTTCCATTTCCTCACCTGTCAGCTGTCCCCACACCTCAGTGCGGCTCCATACTAGCAGAGGGACCCAAGGAGAGAAGGGCAACAAAGCGTCACCTGACTGGTGTCGGGTGATCTGCTGCAGACTCTCTCTGGGTGTGGAGATGGCTCCAAGCTGACCCTCTCGTGATGTGCTTGCCTGGACTCTTCAGAGAATCTGCTGTTCAGAAATTACGACTGCAGGTGCCTTGGCTTAGGTCTCCCCTGCACCTGGCCAGTTTGGCATTTCCTCTGCCCCAGTCTCTGAACCCTGTGGATCTTTTCTTTGTTGTCCTATTCAAGCCTGTCTTACAGAGCTTGAGGGAAGGAGGATTCTTCCAGGGCCAGAGGGTGTTATAATAAATGCCACCAACCTCCAACACTTTCCATACTCAAGAGGTGTGAGCTGAGTTCAGGGTTATGAAACCATTGTTTGCCACCTCCTTGCAAGTCATACAAAGGTGGTCTGAAGCCACAGCCACCTGTTAGTTTGTGTTTAACCTTTGGGCTTTAACCAAAACGGTGGTGGAAGTAATTCAATTTTAATACCCTGTAGCATGTGTAAGTCCTTCTCTGGGCTTAGGCACCTAGCAGTGGTCAATCTGAATATTTTGGAAGCATCAGTTGGTTGTATATAGAAGTGTTTGCATTAACCTTTCAAACAATGATTCCTTCAAGCTCCAGCCCCCGACCTTCTCCAGCCCCTCACCCTCACCATCTTGTACCATGCTCTATGTTTTTCTTCATATTCTCTTTTCCCTTTTGGAAAGGGGTCATTTTGACCACATCAGGGGACGTTATTTAGCATCTGTCTCCCTTTTGCCATGTACAAAACCATCCAAAATTCTTCAACCAAGAAAGATTTTAAACCTTATGTCACTTCCCATGGTGAAATTATTTAGCCAGCATAAATTATTGCAAACAACACAACACAACACAAAACAAAACAAAACGAAACAAAACAAAACGAAACAAAAGAAACTCAACCACACACTCCCCCCGCCCCCCTGCCATACCCAAAAAAGTCAAAAGATTTCCTGAGACTTGTTCTGTGCTGAGTTAGAGTCTCTAAAAGCTGAGAGCTACAGTTGTGCGAAGTTTCTGTTTAACCTCCCGGTTTTGCCTGAAGTTATGAAGTGGACCTCAGAGCAGAGCCTCTCTCCGGCCCTCACTCTCCAAATGAAAACCATGTGCTTGGGTGGGTTTTCTTTGTTTTTCTTTTTCAAGTTCTTCTCCATTATTTAATGAAACTAGTTAGTAATGCATAGGTCTTAAATAATAGAGTTCACATTGGCTGCTATCAGTTAAGTCACATTAACACAAACATTTGTTCTCAGAAGCAAATTTAATTCTGGAAATGTTTAAAGTTGATTATAACGCCCTGAAGGAAGCTTCTTGGATTTTTACAAGTCAAACTATATATGACAATACATAAAAATAATATGCATATGAAATATAAATACTGGCCCGGCTTCCATCCAGACCTTCCTTCTTCCATGAAGGCAGTTTGTCGATCTAAACTCCCCATTATCAATCTAAACTACCCTGGGGAGCATTACCTCTGACCCTGGTGTAATGGTAGAAAAATCCAGTTCACACTGAAGTCACATCACATTCCAGAACTCAGGACTCACATCACAGGTCTGCATACCTAGTGAGTTGTGAGGATGTCTCTTCCTCCCACCCACCAGGAGCTAAGATTGGAAAGAAATTGCAAGGATATAATTTGGATTAAGAGAATTCCACTTTTAATTTATAGAAAGAGTATTTACAAAAAAAACACAAAACCTCTCTTTTGTTTTTAAAACAGACTAACCTAATACCCATAGGCCATTCCTGAGTATTTGTTCATTCCATCTGTGTAGCAAAGTGTGAGCAATTCATGGCCAGTGTGGCCAACACACAGAGGGGTTGATGGGGAAGTGGGAGGTGGGATGGGGAAATTTTGCCACTATTACCTAATCTGTACAATTAGGTTGTGCAAAGAACATTTGGTCTGCTTTTGCTACCTTCTTAAAGCCCCTTCTGTTTCTCACTGTTCCTTCTCCTGCCTTTGAGGAACCAATGTCTTTGACTGCAATATGAAAGGACTGTCACCCTATAGCATGCTCCATCCGTGAACTGTCCTTATTTTCCACAATACAAATAAGCAAAGAAGCCTGACTCTCCTTCCCCAGGATGTTCTCGCTAGAAAGCAAGTGACCTAAAGCAATTCACAAGTGGATAGGATTGACTGTCCCGAACTCCAGATTTGTGTATATCAACTGTGAGCTGGGCACATCCTCTAGGATACATGCACCAACAGCAGCTCAAATCCTGCATCTATAATTGAGTCTACCATATCCCTCCTCCTGTGCTCTCTCTCTCAAGGGATGGGCACAGCCTGCTGTGACGTCACAAGCTACCACAGCATAGTGTGCCCAAACTTCTCCCTGCCCCTTCCTCTCCATGTTCAATCAGTTGTCAAAGCCAAATTCCATCTCTTTCCCATATCATCTGATTCTTTTTCAGTTTTCCCAGACTTGTCATTTGACATTCCCACTGTCATTTCAGTGCCTGAGCCAACAGATCCACTTGTGGTTTCTTCAACCAGGCAGGCTGTGGGGGAGCTGGGGACGTTCCCAGCTCCACGTCCCCACTCTGCATCTTCAGCACCCTCTGACTCCTCAGGCACCTCTGCTCTGTGGTTTCTCTGTCCTGCTCTCTTCCCCTTGGGCCACTGTTGACCTCTGTGTTCCCCTGTGGTCCTCCCAGTGTATGTCTGTTAACTAAAGATTGTGTTTCATAGCACTTTGTTTGACTTGTCTTTTCCTCACCGCCTAGTTCCGAGGGTAGGAACACTTCCAGACCTCTGCCTGGCATCTGCGCTGGCCACAGAATGGCTGCTCACCAGGTGTGAGCTGATGGCACCGACTGGATGTGGGCATTCTGCAGGAAACTTGGGAACGGACTTGCTGAGCTGGGAGGGTGCTGTGTTCCTGACTTTAGCTTGCTGCCCTGATGGGCTCTCCGTAAATTCCTGTGGGGTTTTGTTGGGTACTGAAAGCAGAGACTTCCCAGCCCTGCCCAGTAAGCCCTCCTCCCTGCCTCCAGAGGGCCAGAAGGATGTCCACCATCCATGAGAAACACTACTTTTAAGCTTGCTGGGTCCTGTTGTATATCAGGTGACTGAAGCCGTGTTGTGTCAGGGAGCCAGAAGAGCCCACTGGCTTTTCACCTCTGAACTGACTCCTGTCAGAAGCCTGAAGCCGTGGCTTCAAAACCTTATAAACCAAAGTCTACGAATTGTTTCTACAAATTCAATTAATCAGTCAATGAAAATGTATTACATGCTTGTTCTGTTTAAGACACTGAAATAACAGGATTACTAATGTTTAAATAGAATAAGCCTTAACTATGATATATGAGCAAAAAGTAATAATTCAGCTTATCTGGCTATCTGGCTTATCTGGCTAATCCATTTGTGAAAAAGTAATTTTCAAGTCTTTTAAAGATAAATGAAAATATGGCAATAGGAGTAAACACAGGTGAATATTTACAACATAAAATTAGAGAAATCATAAACATGACAGCCAAAGAAACCATTTGACTACATAAAAACTAAAATCTTCTGTGTATCTATTAAATACAGCCACATGTATAAAGGCAAATACCATATTTTATGGCACTTAAGACATTAATTATGTGATGCAACACTTTGAATATCACCAAGAAAGGGAAAGATTACAAACCACCCATTAACCTATGCTATGCCATCAATTGTAAAACATGAATTGATTTTAAAGGTGTTAGAACGTGCGGGTACGTATGTGTGTGTGTGTGTGTGTGTATGTGTGTGTGTGTGCGCGCGCGCACTCGCACATGTGTAGGGGTGGAAATCTGCCTCTTCGGATCAAGGAAGTATGGTAGCAAACTAGAATAAAGCAACATGACAGAAAAATGTCATCCATTCACCTCTAATGGGAATATAACTCAGTACAATCTCTTTGGATGCAATTTAGCAGTTACGTACCAAAGTTTTTAAAACATGCATTCTTTTGATCCACAAATTTCACTTCTTGGAATTTATGCAGAGAAAATAATCAAGAATGCGTAGAAAGATTAAGCTACATATTTGCTCATTGCCATAATATTTCTAAAACCAAAACTTGGAATAATTTAAATGTTCAAAGATCAGTGATTAGTTTCTGCAACAAATTATAACATCCATATCAAGGCATTGTCTTCAGTCATTAAAAATGATGCCGTAGATAAAGATTAATTGGCATGGAAAGATCTTCACTGCATTTTTTTATTCCTTTTCTCTAAGGAAATATCAATAGATATTACAGATAAAGCTGGAGCTAAATTCATATTAGAGGTGGTTACTGAGGGTGGTGCTATAATGATAATTTAGTTTTTTAATATATTTTAGATTGATAAAAATATAATATATAACAGCACAATAATGAAAAGTTATTTTCTATTTAAAATGAAAGTCATTTAATATACTGATTTAAAAGATTATTTGACACATTAAGGGGAGACTACAAATGAAAATTATTGAGATAAGAATATAAACTGTGCCATCAATTTAGTCATTTGTGTAAAATCATATTTCCTGCAAACTAATGAGCATTCTAACATAAAAACTGCTTTCTCCCTGTTTTCACTGCTGCTTTGATTAACAGCAAATCAAGTTCCTATTTGTGTCTTATGTGTATTAAGAGTGGAAGCCCTGCCATGAAACCCAACAAAATCTTGTGAAATATTTCAGGAACAATTCTTGAGAAGTAACCAGGCATTTAAAAATTGACAAGTATTCAGTGTAACCTGACCTGGAGTGTCACATTTGAACATCTGTTTTCCATGTTATGATACTTATTTGAGATCTGGTATTATTAAGTAATGAGGAAAATATCTGACTGTTACTATAGGTAACGGGGCAGAATCATGAGGCCAATGGGTCGGCATGCTTTGTCCATTTAATGTAATTCAAATAAAGTCATAACATTATGGCTGTAACCTTCATCTGTCAAGCATTTATACATTATTTTTCTTCTGATAAATGAACTGCTAGGCTTTATGACTGGCTAATAATAGTCCAATAAAAAGCAAGTGAAACAGCTTTTGGCCTTCCATTTGAAATTGCTATCAGCAGTTTAGAGATTTAGGCATATACATAAACATTTTTAAGTGATTCTGCAGTGGCATTTTATTTTTCAGTGAAAGAACTTTTGAGTATTTTAAATAATACTTATAGAAATGGATTCCACATACTTGTATCCAAGCCAGTGCCTACACTATTGCCACAAACTCTGGGAACAAGTTCTTATAATATTAGAGACTACAAAAATATTTCTTTATGGTCTTTCTTCCCAAAGACTACATAATATAAAAAATTTTGACACCCCACAGATATGAAAGGAGACCACTTTGAATCATTTTGAATATAGTTCCTTTGGCTCTTAAGGTCAATCTGGAGATTTCCTAGGCCGCATTCCTCAAATGCAAATTTCATCATATTATTGCACGTTTAAACTTTTCAGCATCTCTTAGTATAAAGTCCAAACCTCCAACATGGTTTACAAAGCCATATATGATCTGCCTGCCTCGGCTCGTCTTTCCCTCCTGTCTCCTTCCAGGGGGCGCTTCCTCTGGCACAGTGGCTGTGCCCTCTTCTGCATATGGGCCTTTATTCCTTCTGTTCTTTCTGAAACCGTTTGGCCATTCTTTCCCTCCCCTGTTCTTCGATCCTCTGTATCCTAATGCATTTCCCATTCTATTCCAAGCTCTTTGCTTCACCCATATTTATTATTATTATTATTGTTACTATTAGTATTTTGTTATCTAACTCTCCCGCTGCTCTAGCTGTCTGGTGTCCACATGGGGTCAGTTCCTCCATTCCTGGCTTGGATCTCTCTCAGGAGCTGTGGGCTCCACTTGTTGTTCCCACTTTGATCCCTTTGGCAACATACCCAGCTGTAGCCAGCCCTCAAGAGCCACATGTCAGGGACCTTCAAAATGTGGGGGACTGCTACGAGCCATCTGCTCAGGAAGAGCAAAGCTGAAAACTGGGCAGGCAAAGAGTTGCCAAAGCCCACAGCAGAAACTCAAAAGGCAGAAGGAGGTGGAGAACTGGGTGAATGCAGAGGGAGAATTGGATAAAAAAGAGAACATGATAGGCCAGAGCGGGTAGGGTCATTGAGGCAGAATGCATAGGAGGGCATAGACCACCAGTGAGAGGACAGGGCAAGCTCAGATGGAACGCCCGGGACAGCTTTTAGCTATTGCACCAGGTGTGTGCAATTCTGGTGTGTGTGGTGGGGAGGGGTCACAAATTTAGATTCTTGGTTAAGTCACATACTCTCTGCACTGAGTGTTCTTAATCTAACAATTGAGCAATTTGGGTTAGATCTGTGTTTGTCAAAGTTTGACACGGAAATATTCAGACGAATGAGGGGATGTGGCAAGGGTTCACCAAGCTACAGGGTAAAACATCTCACATCTTGGAGCTTTATTTTTATATAGTGGAACAACCTTAAACATCACTTTCTAGTCCATAGGAAAATGGATATGCTGTGGAATCCTATGAAAAATTTGAATATAATTTTAGGATAAAGTATGAGATTCCAAATAAATTTTTCCCTAAAATCTCTAAGGCATCTCCATCACTCCTCTCTGCTACTCTGGGTCTTTCAGTGGACATGTGTGAGAAGCAGAGACTGTGGTATCACTCAGCTCCTTTCAGCTAAAATAAAATTTTTTTAAAAAACAAAAGATCAGTGTAATGTGTTAAATATGAATTTTGTTAATATTGCATCCTGCCTCTTTGAAATAAGTAAGATAACTTTAGTATGACCAAACGCCACTTACCAATGTCATGTTTTAGTTTCTTGAATGTATGCATCTTACATTAAATCACATCTTTTACGTGTTGTCTTTGAAACAGGACAGAAAGCTAAATGACACTGTGACACAAAGGAAGCTCTCCCATATGTTGCATAAAATATTTTTAGAGAGAGCTGTATTTTCTCTACCTGAAATTTAGAACAGTAGGATTTTTTGCCCCTGGTCATCATGAGCCGTATCTTCCAACAGCACACAGCTAAGGCTAATTTTCCCAAATACTCAAATAATGAATCTGGTGACAGTAATTGGGGCTTTTTATGTGCCCACTCCAGTGACTTGTTTACACAAGACCCCTAAGTAGGTAAGTTCTGGAGCCAGACAACAGCAGCTCCCTTCACTGGCAGGATGTGTTGATGGATTAAAGCAGAACCCAGGCAGGTCACTGTCAGTTGCTGTGTAAATGAGAACCCCTTGATTAAAAAAAGGTGAGGGTAAACCTTGGCACTGGGATGCATGAATCAGACTAGCAGAAAACAGATCTCCCATTTTATACTGTGCATCGTTGGAACTCATTCAAGTTGTCTTGTTTTTTCTTTTTCCCCCATCTCCTGAGACATATTATGGACGTTCTTTACTGAGTGTTATATTTAAGCCCTTTGAATAGTTTGCTGTCTGCAAGGGAGGTGGCAGATAAGGAACGCTATCAGTGCATCTCCCTGTAGGACATAATGGTGAAATGCTGCAATGAATGGAATTTTATTTGGGACTGCAATTTAATAAATGATGGGCTATCTCTAGGTCACATCTAGTCCAGATCAGTCACAACCATCTGTCCCCAAGCTACAGCCAACTGGCAGCTGGTTGGTGGCCATTATGAAATCCATTAGTAATTTCAGTTCATTTCTTAATTAATGGACATACTTATGCACAGAACATTCCATAATTGACCATTTTCTTAAGCAGTTTCATTCTGTTCCCTATAACCTGGACGTTCTTAGCCTCTAAAGAGTGTCTTCTGGTTTGCAGTTGCTACAGGGGGGACACAGTTTCTTCTCTGCCTGCTTATGCATGTGTATACAATCTGTGAAGGGAGGGGTAGGTTTTGAAATTTCTCTAAAGAGCTTGAAGTAGAAAATATGATTCCCAATGAGACTTACAGAGGTGGAAGCATTTCAAGATTGCCCTTTCATGAAGGATTTTAGTACTGCATATATATTCTGGTCCCAGATGGACGCAGGTCTTGTAGAAGCCTGTGACCGAGAGAAGAAAACTTACCCACTTAAATATGAGGAAAGCTGGCTGGCCTGTGTTGGGAGCCATTTTCCCAGTCAGTTTTTATTTTATCTGAACAATTCCACCCACTGCAAATGGACTTCCTTTTTCTGGGTTACCAGAAAACACATTTTGCTACCAGTAAATTCTCCTCAATAATAAGCACAATGAATAACAACCAATTGGGGAAAAAAATTTAAACATTAAGAAGGCTGACAGCTGTGAAAACAAAACCAGCATGCAGATCTTCAATTTAAAGAAATCCCAGCTCACTCTTATGCTATAATATAGGAGAGTCTCTTGGCAGAGTCATATTTTTGCTCTATTTTTGTATAATAAATACACATATAATCAAGTGAAAATAGCCACTGGTGTAGTGCTCAGCCATTCCCATGCTGTGATGATATAGCTCATTTAAATGATCCTTGGGAATGTTGGCTCATTCAATGAGAAAACAGTCAGTTTTAGACCAAATATAGTCAATTCCAAAAAGCAGTCAAACCCGTTGCATGGAAATGAATGTTTCACTTTTCCACTGGGTGTTCTGGAATCACATCGGCACAGGCCGAAGATGGAATAAGCATTAAAACTGCATTGTTTCTCCAATCCAGCTGTAGTGGCCCTCAAGGGTCTGGGATGAATCTATACTTTTTTAAGAGGCCGGTCCTCCAAACAGGATCTTCTAGAAGCTGGATAGGAAGGAGAGGTCTCTGGATCTGATCAGTT
This sequence comes from Manis javanica, assembly GCF_040802235.1. Taxonomy (NCBI): domain Eukaryota; kingdom Metazoa; phylum Chordata; class Mammalia; order Pholidota; family Manidae; genus Manis; species Manis javanica. Next base: position 94,713,928 of record NC_133161.1, read on the forward strand.
GGAATATAGACACAGTGAACACCCCAGGCTGGGGTGGTGGCAAAGGGCCAGAGAGCATTCTCTTCCCCACCACCCTGTGCAGAAGTTTCACCCCTATGCAGCTGATGAGTCTGCAGCTCAGGCTGTGTGCCTTTCTCCTGCCAAGGCAAGAGTTTCTCCTTATAAGGCATAACTTCCTGAGTAAATGAGGTCAGATTCAGGGGCTAACCCTTTATTTTATACATAACTTTTGATGATGGCTCCATTTCAGCTGGTTGCCTCAGAGGAGACAGCCGTGCACAGGACGTCACTGTCAGCAACTAACCACATGGAGCTGCTTTTTCTTGGGAGATCTTGTTGGATTGGCAGTCCATGAGGCTGGGCAAGACTTAGTGAGTGATTCATTGATTCCTTCATCCAGTGACAGAGACTGAGAAAAGGTTAAGGCAAAATCTAATCCAAACCTGCATGTTGTCTTCAACCTACCAGAACTCTTGGGCATGGGCATGAGGACAATGCAGCAGAACAAAGGCAGTACAGAGTCAGAATCAAATATGTCAGATGCCTGGCAGACAAGAGCAGACACAGACAGCTAGGATCTGTTTTTGAGAGGTTTTGATGTTAGCCTTGCTTAAACCAACAGTGATTAGGTTAGCCTTGCTTAAAGCAGTAGTGATTAGGTTGCTCTCAAAACACAAAGCAAAACAATCCCAAATCTTCTTAGCATTGCTAAAACCTCCTGGAGCCAACCTAGAACAAATCACAGATTCCCAAAAGGCATTGCTTTAAAACTGTCATTCAGAAAACTGGCTAAAACATATCATTTCATCCTCTTTCTTAGAAAGTCAACATTTTGAAGTTCATTGACTCAGAGAAGAAAGAACCTATGAAAATAATAATAATATTCCTTTTAAAAGCCATGTACTCTTACAAAGCTGTTGCTTGTCCATGATCTATCATGCCAACTAAGATAGATAAACGTAGGTGTTCACAAAAGATGCTTGACTTCTAGTTCCAAAAAGCTCACATGTGGAATCTACATTTATTTGACTGTATCTATACAGACAAACGTTATGTTACTTAATTTTCCTTATGTTGAAGACAGTGTATGTTAGCAGAATTCTAGCCTGCTGAGTCCCCTGTATTTGAATGTAGCCTGAAATTAGAAAAGTTATAGGGAATAATGAAGAATGCCTACTGAATTGCTTTATAATGTAAATCTTGCCCAAAGATAGTTTTTGAAGAGGGGTAGCTAAATATTATTGTTTATAAGTTTTAGTCTTAAAGGCTTAGACTTCTTAAAAGGATATAGGGTATAAATAAATAAATCAGTAGGTTTAGAAATGCATTACTAGGAAATATGGGTTGGTAAAGCCACTTCAGGGAGCTATCTGAAAGAGAGGGCTGATACATTATTAAACATCATGCATGTGTAAAAGGGACTTTTCTCTTAGTTTGAACGTAGAAGCAATCAGGAAATAACTCCTGAATGCATGGAGTATAATAATACATTTCCATATAATGTTCAAAGATACATATTTCTTCCTAAACTCAATCACCCTATTCCGATTTTGCTTTTCCTATCACATCTTTTGTAAAGTACCCCTTAGAGGTGAAGTTATTCCCCACATCACCTTTATTTTTAGTCAATAAAATCTCCACAGACAGATGGAGGTCATATATTTGATCTGATAAAGTTATTTGTAAGGTGCATAAATCATAAACAACATCTGTACTCTCAAGTAATGTTTGCCATCTGAAATGAATCTACCAATAGTGCTGTGTAAGTGATTTACTTCTGAGATCTGCTAGCTGGAGGTCCAAATATGAAAATCAAACTGGTGGAATTTTCTATGAAATTTTTAGAGGGCTAGTGAAACACTTAGATAACTAAAATAGTAAAATGCTTCTAAAGTACTGTGCGAAAAGAGGGGTCATACAGCTTCATAAGTACATCAGCATGTTGCCACAAGGCTGGACCTTGGGTGCCCAACTCACACTGGATTCAACAGGATCTCCAAATATAGTAGCGGGCAGATGGGCTGGAACCTGACTCTCTGTCCCTTCCCTTCCCAGAAGGCTTGCAGCTGCTGCTTCCGCGTTCACTGCTCTTTACAGGAAGATTCAAAATGCACAGATTCCTCAGCTGATCACTGGGCAGGTAACCATTTACCCTCAGGAATGTCCTGTCTCCTTGAAGTCACTGTTCCCTGAAAGAGAATGAAGGAGAATGTTTTAACAAAAACAGTTTCTTGGGGGAGGAGCCAAGATGGCAGCATGAGTAGGGCAGCAGAAATCTCCCAAAACCATATATATTTTTGAAAATACAACAAATACAACTATTCATAAAAGAGAGACCAGAAGATACAATACAACAGACAGGCTTCATCTACATCTGTGAGAACTCAGCACCTCACGAAGGGGGTAAGACACAAGCTGCGGCTGGCAGGACCTGAGCATGCCCCCACCCCAGCTCCCCAGCAGGAGGAGAGGAGTTGGAGCGGGGAGGGAGTGGAAGCTCAGGACTGCTAAACACCCAGCCCTAGTCATCCGCACCGGGAGCACAAATACACATTGTGTGGTGTGCTGGATATTAGGGAAATGGAACAGTACAGTCTGTGAACAGGTCCCTGCAGCTGGCGCCCCTGTGACAAAAGAAAAGCGAGTGCTTTTTGAAAGTCTTAAAGGGACAAGGGCCTCACAACTGGACGGCAGCATCCCGGCACACTCAGCCCAGCAGCTGGGAATCCTGGGGGATTCCAGGCACCCTAAGCCCCTGGGCGACAGCACAGCTCTGAAGCCCCTCACAGCGATAAACAGCCTCCCACTCATTCCCCATCTGGGGCAGCCCCGCCATAGCAGGGGAGCAGCCTGAGAGCGGCCGTGCCCACAGCAACCTCCCAGAGCTTCCTCTGCAGCTGCCTAGGCCAGACTCAGAGGTCCCGATGGTGCGCAGCAGCCCATCACAGACAGAGGAAGCTGGGACAGGGCATAAAAGGTCATCTTTCTCACAGGAGAGCGCACCCAGCATGCCAGCCTCTCCCCGTGGGGCTCTGGGATGCCCTGGTGGCTGCCCCACCCATGGCGGCTTAGGAAATAAAACCGGAAGCTGCTCCCTGTGTGTGGGACATTGTTCTCCCAGCTGACACATACACCATCTGCCTACAACTACCTCTGTCACCATGAAAAGGCAGAAGAGTTTGATCCAGTCCAGAATTACCAAGACAACCCCTGAGAGGGAGCCTGGGGAGATAGATTTAACCAATATTCCTGAAAAAGAATTCAAAATAAAGGTCATAACCATGCTGATGGACCTGCAGAGAAATATGCAAGAGCTAAAGGATCAAGTTAGGAGGAAGAATACAGAAATAAAACAATCTCTGGAAGGACTTAAGAGTAGACTGAATGAGGTTCAATTGGCCATTAATGGAATAGAAATCAGAGAACAGGAACACAGAAAAGCTGAGGCAGAGAGAGATAAAAGGATCTCCAGGAATGAAAGAATATTAAGAGAAATGTGTGATCAATCCAAACGGAACAATATTTGCATTCTAGGGGTACCAGAAGAAGAAGAGAAAGAAAAAGGGATGGAAAGTGTCTTTGAAGAAATAATTGCTGAAAACTGCCCCAAACTGGGGGAGGAAATAGTCTCTCAGGCCATGGAAGCCCACAGAACTCCCAACACAAGGGACCCAAGGAGGACAACACCAAGACACATAGTAATTAAATTGGCGAAGATCAAGGACAAGGACAGAGTATTAAAGGCAGCCAGAGAGAGAAAAAAGATCACCTACAATGGAAAACCCATCAGGCTGTCATCAGACTTCTCAACAGAAACCTTACAGGCCAGAAGAGAATGGCATGATATATTTAATGCAATGAAACAGAAGGGTCTAGAACCAAGAATACTGTATCCAGCACAATTACCATTTAAATATGAAGGAGGGATTAAACAATTCCCAGACAAGCAAAAGTTGAGGGAATTTGCCTCAAACAAATCACCTTTACAGGATATTTTTAAGGGACTATTCTAGATGGAAGCACTCCTAAGGCTAAATAGATGTCACCAGAGAAAATAAAATCACAGCAAATAAAGCAGACCAATCAAATACTAACTAAAGGAAAAAAATAAAACCAACTAGTCACAAAAGCAGTCAAAGGAAACACAAAAGAGTACAGAATAAAACACCTGACTTACAAAGAATGGAAGAGGACTAGTAAGAAGGTAGAGAAATAAAGAATCATCAGACTGTGTTTATAAAAGCTTAATAAGTGAGTTAAGTTAGACAGTAAGATAGTAAAGAAGCAATCCTTGAACCTTTGGTAACCCCAAATCTAAAGCCTGCAATGGTAATTAGTACATATCTTTCAATAATCACCCTAAATGTAAATGGACTGAACATGCCAATCAAAAGACACAGAGTAGGAGAATGGATAAAAAAGCAAGACCCATCTATATGCTGCTTACAAGAGACTCACCTCAAACCCAAAGACATACATGAACGAAAAGTGAAGGGATGAAAAAAGATATTTCATGCAAACAATAGGGAGAAAAAAGCAGGTGTTGCAGTACTTGTATCAGACAAAATAGACTTCAAAACAAAGAAAGTCACAAGAGATAAAGAAGGACATTATATAATGATAAAGGGGTCAGTCCAACAGGAGGATATAACCATTATAAATATATATGCACCCAACACAGGAGCACCAACATATGTGAAACAAATACTAACAGAATTAAAGGAGGAAATAGAATGCAATGCATTTATTTTAGGAGACTTCAACACACCACTCACTCCAAAGGATAGATCCACCAGACAGAAAATAAGTAAAGACACAGAGGCACTGAACAACACACTAGAACAGATGGACATAATAGGCATCTACTGAACTCTACACCCAAAAGCAACAGGATACACATTCTTCTCAAGTGCACATGGAACATTCTCCAGAATAGACCACATGCTAGGCCACAAAAAGAGCCTCAGTAAATTAAAAAAGATTGAAATTCTACCAACCAACTTCTCAGACCACAAAGGTATAAAACTAGAAATAAATTATACAAAGAAAGCAAAAAGGCTCACAAACACATGGAGGCTTATCAACATGCTCCTAAATAATCAATGGATCAATGACCAAATTAAAATAGAGATCAAGCAATATATGGAGACAAATGACAACAACAGAACAAAGCCCCAACTTCTGTGGGATGCAGCGAAGGCAGTTCTAAGAGGAAAGTATATAGCAATCCAGGCCTATTTAAAGAAGGAAGAACAATCCCAAATGAATAGTCTAAAAAGTCACAATTATTAAAATTGGAAAAAGAAGAACAAATGAGGCCCAAAGTCAGAAAAATGAGGGACGTAATAAAGATCAGAGAAGAAATAAACAAAATTGAGAAGAATAAAACAATAAAAAAAATCAATGAAACCAAGATCTGGATCTTTGAGAAAATAAACAAAATAGATAAGCCTCTAGCCAGACTTATTAAGAGCAAAAGAGAATCTACACACATCAACAGAATCAAAAACAAGAAAGGAAAAATCATGACAGACCCCACAGAAATACAAAGAATTATTAGAGAATACTATGAGAATCTACATGCTAACAAGCTGGAAAACCTAGAAGAAATGGACAACTTCCTAGAAAAATACAACCTTCCAAGACTGACCAAGGAAGAAACAAAAAATCTAAATAGACCTATTACCAGCAATGAAATTGAAGCAGTAATCAAAAAACGACCCAAGAGCAAAACCCCCAGTCCAGATGGATTTACCGCAGAATATTATCAGACTTATAGAGAAGACATAGTATCCATTCTCCTTAAAGTTTTCCAAAAAATAGAAGAGGAGGAAATACTTCCAAACTCATTCTATGAAGCTAGCATCACCCTAATACCAAAACCAGGCAAAGACCCCACCAAAAAAGAAAATTACAGACCAATATCCCTGATGAACATAGATGCAAAAATACTCAACAAAATATTAGCAAACTGAATTTAAAAATACATCAAGAGGATCATACACCATGACCAAGTGAGATTCATTTCAGGGATGCAAGGATGGTACAACATTCGGAAATCCATCAACATCATCCACCACATCAACAAAAAGAAGGACAAAAACCACATGATCATCTCCATAGATGCTGAAAAAGCATTTGACAAAATTCAACATCCATTCATGATAAAAACTCTCAACAAAATGGGTATAGAGGGCAAGGACCTCAATATAATAAAGGTCATATATGATAAACCCACAGCCAACATAATACAGAACAGCGAGAAGCTGAAAGCTTTTCCTCAAAGACTGGGAACAAGACAGGGATGCCTACTCTCCCACTGTTATTCAACATAGTACTGAAGGTCCTAGCCATGGCTATCAGACAAAACAAAGAAATACAAGGAATTCAGATTGGTAAAGAAGAAGTCAAACTGTCACTATTTGCAGATGACATGATATTGTACATTCAAAACCCTGAAGACTCCACTCCAAAACTACTAGAACTAATATCTGAATTCAGCAAAGTTGCAGGATACAAAATTAATACACAGAAATATGTTGCTTTCCTATACACTAACAATGAACTAGCAGAAAGAGAAATAAGGGAAACAATTCCATTCACAATAGCATCAAAAAGAATAAAATACCTAGGAATAAACCTAACCAAGGAAGTGAAAGACCTATACCCTGAAAACTACAAGACACTCTAAGGAGAAATTAAAGAGGACACTAACAAATGGAAACTGATCCCATGCTCCTGGCTAGGAAGAATTAATATCGTCAAAATGGCCACCCTGCCTAAAGCAATCTGCAGATTCAATGCAATCCCTATCAAAATACCAACAGCATTGTTCAGTGAACGGGAACAAATAGTTCAAAAATTCATATGAAACCACCAAAGACCCCGAATAGCCAAAGCAATCCTGTGAAGGTAAAATAACATAGGGGGGGGATCTCGCTTCCCAACTTCAAGCTCTACTACAAGGCAGCAGTAATCTAGACAATCAAGAACAGAGCCACAGACCATTGGAACACAATAGAGACTCCAGATACTAACCCAAACATGTATGGTCAATTAATATATGATAAAGGAGCCATGGACATACAATGGGGAAATGACAGCCTCTTCAACAGGTGGTATTGGCAAAACTGGACAGCTACATGTAAGAGAATGAAACTGGATCATTGTCTAACCTCATACAGAAAAGTAAATTTGAAATGGATCAAAGATCTGAATGTAAGTCATGAAACCATAAAACTCTTAGAAAAAAACATAGACAAAAATCTCTTAGACATAAACATGAGTGACTTCTTCATGAACATATCTTGCCAGGCAAGTGAAACAAAAGCAGAAATGAACAAGTGGGACTATATCAAGCTGAAAAGCTTCTGTACAGCAAAGGACACCATCAATAGATCAAAAAGGCATCCTACAGTATGGGAGAATATATTCATAAATGACAGATCCGATAAAGGGTTGACATCCAAAATATATCAAGAGCTCACACACCTCAACAAACAAAAAGCAAATAATCCAATTAAAAAATGGCAGAGGAGCTGAACAGACAGTTCTCCAAAGAAGAAATTCAGATGGCCAATAGACAAATGAAAAGATGCTCCACATCGCTAGTTATCAGAGAAATGCAAATTAAAACCACAATGAGATAACACCTCACACCATTAAGGATCGCCACCATCCAAAAGACAAGCAACAACAAATGTCGGCGAGCTTGTGGAGAAAGGGGAACCCTCCTACACTGCTGATGGGAATGTAAATTAGTTCAACCATTGTGGAAAGCAGTATGGAGGTTCCTCAAAATGCTCAAAATAGAAATACCATTTGACCCAGGAATTCCACTTCTAGGAATTTACCCTAAGATTGCAGCAGCCCAGTTTGAAAAAGACAGATGCACCCCTATGTTTATCACAGCACTATTTAAAATAGCCAAGAAATGGAAGCAACCTAAGTGTCCATCAGTAGATGAATAGATAAAGAAGATGTGGTGCATATACCCAATGGAATATTATTCAGCCATAAGAAGAAAACAAATCCTACCATTTGCAACAACATGGATGAAGCTAGAGGGTGTTATGCTCAGTGAAATAAGCCAGGCGGAGAAAGACAAGTACCAAATGATTTCACTCATATGTGGCGTATAAGAATAAAGAAAAATCTGAAGGAACAAAATAGCAGGATAATCACAGAACCCAAGAATGGACTCACAGTTACCAAAGGGAAAGGGACTGGGAAGGATGGGTGGGAAGGGAGGGATAAGGCAGGGAGGGAAACGAAAGGGGACATTATGATTAGCATGAATAATGGGGGGGCACAAGGATGGCTGTGCAACACATAGAAGATAAGTGATTTTACAGCATCTTACTACGCTGATGGACAGTGACTGTAATGTGGTTTGTGGGAGGAACATGGTGATGGGGGAGTCTAGTAAACATAATGTTCCTCATGTAATTGTAGATTAATGATACCAAAATTAATAAAAAAAACAGTTTCTGATACTAATTCCTGGTAATGGGCTCCTATTTCTGACTGACTTTCTATTAAATCACAATACCATAGGACATCTCTGACTAATTTGGTTTTTAAGAGTAAATTTTTGGTGAGAAAAAAGAAAACTAAGCTATGACTTGCTAGGAAACAGCTACTTATCTTACATACTACATCCCATTAGTTCAGACACATGTTGGGGATATTTAGGCCATCACCACCACACAGTATGATTGGCTATATGCAGTTTGCATTTTCATGATAGGGGGGGTCTGATGCTTCTCTGTCCATGGTACCTACCACTTAATAGACATTTGGCAGCTGTTGGTGAATCGACAAATACAACAGTATTTATGTATTTCCTATTTCCTATTTCCAAGGCAATTTAAAATAAAACACATGTGAAACAGAACAAGAAAATTAATATAAGAAAAAGACCAGACACCATGTAAAGAAAATGAGAAGATATTTATGCCAAGGACCAGGGCCTAGGATGACATCACTTGAGCACTAGACTTAACTGTAAATTGAGGCAAAAAATGAACATGTGATTGACTATATTATTCTTTTAATCTGAGAAAATGAAACATCCGTGTGAGCTTTTTTCACATGGGGCTGCTGGCAAGTGGGAGGACATTGCAGAGGAGTACTGACACATCTGACCCTGTTGGTGTCTGTCTGTCACACTTGGTCATTCCTTTCTCCTAGTGAGAGTGTCTGGGCTGGCCGAATCCAACAGCCTGGAGTCTGAGATCCACGTGCGGCAAGTGTTTCACTGACCTCACCTCTGAAGTCAGTACAGTGCAGTTTGAATATGTATTATATGTTTATTATACATGTGATTTATTATGCAAATATATATATATAAATTTATACATATATTTTATATATATATGTTTGCCTCACATGCACAAAAGCCAAATTTCTATTGGAATCAACTCTACATCCTTTCTTTAAAAATGAAGATGCATTGGAAACATAAAACAACAAAATTATTTCATTTAAAGTTTGAGAAAACAAAAGTAAAATCCTTTAAACTTCTATTCGGCCAAGATGAAAGTGGGGTCTTTGGCTGCCTTTGCCAGCAGCCCATTTTCATAGCCATGTAAAAATCCTAGAAGCGCTCAAAGCAGGTGAGAGAAACACTTGAGTGGAGCGGCGCCTTCTCAGCCGGGAGCCTCCGTGGAGCCCCTTTGGACCCTGTCCCCGTTTTCCTCTCAGCCGAGCCTCGCTTTCCCTGCCCACGACTTGTGCTCCGCGGTCCTCTCACGCAGTTCTGCCATCCAGCACCTTGCCATGCAGAGCACGTCCTGGCAGGGTCAGCATGACCCACCGGGGGCTTGTTAGACATGTGGTCTCGGAAACGCAAACCTAAGCCAGCTCTCTAGGGGATTTTATGTCTGATAGAAGTTGAGGCACCGACGCAGAAAACTCAATTTGAATAAATGAATGAGTGAAAAATGGGAGATCTTTTCTCTTTAGAGTATTTTTTAATAGACATGTATTATCTGAAACTATCTTCTTAGGATCCTGATATCCAAATGACACAATGCATTTTCTGTCTGTAGAAACATTGTCAATCCTTTAATCTGTTGAGTTCCTGCTTGCTCACTTTTCTTTTTTTTGTGATGTTATTTTTTATTTAAATTTTTTAATTGAAATATACTGGACATGTAACATTGTGTAAGTTTATTTATCTGATGCATTAATGTATTGTAATATGATTGCTACTGTAGTATTCATTAATACCTGTCACATAATTATCATTTCTTTTCTGTGGTGGGAATAATTAAGACTAGTCTTTTAGACTTTTCTTAGTTAAAGTGTTTCCTTCTGTATAGAATCCTACCTATTAAGAAGTTGGCTGATGTGTCAAGTTAAAGGTTGTAAAGCTCACTGGGAAGTAAAGGCCTCTGCTTTCCTTTCCCACAGCCTTTTCAAGCCTTCCTGGAGTTTTTTCTCTTTTCTTGGTCTCTCTTTTAACTCTTGGAATTCATTAGAATTTTCTGTTCTTGCATGTGGCTCATATACTTCCTCCTAGAGATAATCTCTCAAATCCTATAATTAATCTTAAAATCCTGTTTCTTAGCCCACTTAATCCAAGTCTCTCATTCCCAGAGTTGCTGTGCTCTTAATAAAAGTACCAGACTCTTTCCATGGAGAGATTGGATGTTTCTCTATTTCTACTGCCTTAAACCCTCTGACAGCCTTGACTTTGGAAGATACAAGATTTTAGGGGAGGAAACTGCCAAAGGGAGAAAGGAGAGTGTAGAACTTCATTGACAGGGGCCACGAGCACCTTCTGGTGAAGAAAAATAGATAACTTTAAGGCCAGTAAGGCAGTAATTAAAGACAACCTAGAATGGAGGTTGACAGCTTTAGCCCTGGCACCAGGCAATCCCAATTCAGATCCTGGCTCTGCCATTTAAACTGTCTGGGTGACCTTGGCAAATTACATAGACTCTGTACCTCAGTTTCTTTGTAAAATGGGTCTAATAGACAATGAAAGGAAATAATCTGTACAAAATGCTTGACACATAGTAAGCACTCATTAAATATTGGCAATTATTACCTAATATGTACTAATCTATATGCCCTGGACACTTAACTCTTTTTTCAATGTCTATAAAGGCCAACATCTTATATTCCAGCATGATAACTCCTGGAGAGAGAGAGTACATTTGGAGCAGGGTGAAAGAAAAGCTGTGCTGCATACCAGGGCAGTAATCTACCGGCTGAATTGCCAGGGTTTGATTTTGGAGGACATTGGCAAAGGGTTGACTCCTCCTCACCTTGATGGCTCCCACTCTAACTGATGACAGGCGCTGCTTGGAACAGGCATTTTCACATGAGGAATAAGCTTGCTCGTCGGGGAGGGGTTAGTGCTTATAGTCAAAGAGCTCTGCACTAAGAAAACAAAGAATGATATATAAACAAGGTGCAACACTTGCGTGGCAGGTGAAAGATGAATAGGGTACTTAAGCAAGGCTCCTGAGACAGAGCAGAGTGTGTGATTGAGCGGCTGCACTGACTCTGTATATTGTGTTTGGAGAAACAGGTGAGGCCCCCGTGGGCTGTCAAATACTGAATAATATTATCATTAGTAGGAATAGTATCGTGTTATTGTTAGTGACTCCTTTGCTCACTGTTAGGTAAGGCAGTAACTTTTTCTGCACACAAGGATTTCGTGACCTATGAGATTTTTTTATTGCCTTCCACAAATTTACTTTTCTGTGCTATATACAGAGATGTCATGATTTCTTTAGTAGGAAATCTATTGTTGTCCCCTGGAAGTTATTCTTCAGCTTATCCAAGAGATATAAGTTCATTTCTGCATTTCCTGTCAGAGTGGTTACTTTCCTAGTCTCAGTGGATGGAAAGCTGCAACATTTTGGGAACTATTTGCCAAGCACCCTTCACCTCCAGCAATAAACTCTAAATCCCTGCCCATTCTCTCTGGTAAGAACTTCTCACTCGGGGAGTCCCAAGGGCCCTTACAGTCCTTTTTCGTCATGCTCCCGTATACACTGACCCATGTAGACCATCCCACTGAAAACACTCAGTTCTGCCCTTTGTGTCTGGGAGCTGGGATGAGGCTCAGCCAGAAATACCAGGTCCTTCCGTGTAGGCATGCTTTCTTCCAAATTAACCATCCTGTTTGCATTAGAAATGACTTTTTCAAACTTTGATTCTTGAAAAACAATGTCACTATCAATTTAATATAGACTTTGGGGCAGGTTCTGAATGCATGAATCATAAAGATGAAATGTTTAGTTACTCTACTATAGGCAGAGAGAATTTCACCTACCCTAGGAACGTTGTGATTCTAGATACCTATGTACAAAATAGGTTAGGTATGTTTCCTTTTTTCCCTTAATATTTGGGCTTTGTCACAGCTCAAATGCCAGGCAGACAAGACCATCGAGTGTATCAGACTGGCGAGTCAGCAGTAGGGAAACAGAAAAGTGCATGCCTCAGCTAGAGACAGTAGCTCCCTCTCAGCTCATATAGGTTAGAGCCAGGCTTTCCAAACCCTTCTGTTTTTCATGAAGATGCCTCAGTCCAGATTTACATGTGAGAGCTCCTGACTTTTAATCTTAGCACCTAAGGTTGAAAATGATCATGGGAAAATATCATGGAAGCCCAAGAAGAAAACTGCTTGGGCGCACTCTCGGCTAATGCAGAGGGGCTACAGAAGAGCACAGAGCACGGTCACATTCGAACTGTAGCGAGTCTGTTCAGATGGCTGGTGTAGCTGATGATGGGTAAGCAGGTGGTGAGACCTTCCGGAGGCTGTGTAGTTGTCCAGGACAGCAGTTCTGAGGCCTTAACTTGTGGTTGTCTCCATAAAACAGAAGAGAAGGGGCATATTTGAGAAGTGGTAGGAAGCGATAGGACTTGGCAATGAATTCAACTTGACTGGGGGAAAGGTGTCAGTGTATGAGAAGAGGGAAAGGCAAGGAGACTTCCCAATTAGAAGACAGCAGGGGCAGAGTGGGCGGTGCCTCAGGAGGAACAGGTTTGAGGTATGGTGACAATGAGTTTTATCTGGACACTAGTGAGTCTGAGGGTATCTAAGGTATTCCAGTGAAAATAGTTTAACTCACTGAATTCTCTTCACAAAGCTGTGAGGGAGATCATATCAGCCCAGTTTTTAACTGTGTAGAAGTTGAAGTCCAGAGGTTAAAACACCTTTGTCCAAGCCCTCTCAACTAGTTAGCGGCAGAACAGAGATTGGTAAGTGTTCCTTCTACTAGTCAACACAGCTTTCAGAGAAGGCCAAGATCTTTGAAATACCTATGGAACATTGCTCATGTCTGTATTTTAGTTTCTGAGTATCCTTATGTTCTAGAGAAATGCAGAGCATTCACAAATCATGCCTCATACCATCAAGGAAAAACTTGAGAAAGTTAGTATTTGGGAGTCATCAGAAAATAGCTGCATCTTACAAATGAACCCAAAGGTGAATACACATCTTCGCTTACATGATACACATCTACTGTGGAGCACCAGCCTCTCTGTACCTGAGCTCAGGTCATTTCCACAAACAAATCACTGAAGTGCAAGAAAGAAAAGTCTGATGTGAAAACTACTTGGTTTTTAGTTTCTACCAGATTATCAAAAATGGCAAAGCTAGTTCCAAAAAAGTGCAAAAATAAGATTAAAAAGTAATATTCATTCATGAAAATAGTTTCAATAGAATACTGTCCTGCTGATGAGAACATGGCTGTGTGTGCACAAAATATTCCTGTCTCTGTTGGATTTATTAGATTGGGCAGGGTGTTTTGTTGTTTTTTTTTTTTGGTGGGGGGGTGTTGTTTGTTTAGGTAGGGGTGCATGAACTCAATGAAGAATTGTAGCTCCTGAGAATCTATCTGGGTATAACTCAAGAGCTAGATACAGTCTATTCTAGGGCTGCTGTTACACAGATTACCACACACTGGATGTTTATTCTCTCATAGTTCTGGAGGTCAGAAGTCCAAAGTCAAGGCGTTTGCAAGGCCCCACCTCCTCTGACAGCTCTAGGGGAGGCTCTTCCCTTGTCTCAGTCAGCTTCCGGGGGCTCCAGGCGTCCTTTGGCTTGTGGTCTTCTTACTCCAGCCTTCATCTTTCGGATCACTTTGCCACCTCCTCTTTGGTGCCTCAGTAGTACCTCCTCATGCCCCTCTCTTATAAGGACAGTTGTGATAGCATTTAGGGCCCACCTGGATAGTCCAGGGTAATCTCACCACTTTAAAATCCTTAATGTAATAACATCTCCAAAGACTCTTCCAAATAAAGTTAACTTTGATAAGTTCCAGGCATTAGGACTTGTCATCTCTGGGTAGCCATTACTCAACCCTACTGCATACAGTATAAGGTTTAGGCTAAACAAGGAGTAGGCTAAACAGGATGTATGTTTGACCACAAGACTCAGCTCTAAGGAAAGTCTTCATTGTGAGCAGAAGCAAGATGTCCAAATCAGAGTAGGAGCATCACATGTCAAGTCCCAAAAATAAAGCATGGCTGTGAGTAGGAAGAAAGATTGTACAGCTACTATGTAGAAGACAGTGTTTCTCATGATACTCAGCAAACTTGAAGCAAGAACCACTATCTGGGTACTTCACTGAGATGTAACAGGCCATGAAGATCCATGCTGAAAAAAAAGTGTCTGCAAGACAAGTTAGAAACATATGATTGAAATTATGAGCCACTGGATGCAAAAAGTCAACTGGGAAAATGAAAGTGTCTGAAGTTAGGGGCTCAGGCCTAACTCTGGACTGGGTTCCTGTCTCTCCATTTTAGTGTCTACATATTATGATCACTATCCCTCCACCCTACACTTTAACTCATTCAAGCCCAAATTATGGCTGACTCAGCCCTTTCTGGCTGATACACTCTCTTGGCATATCCCACAAAGTTATCAGTGACCCTGCTCACACTTACCAATATTATCTTCCCCACCCCTAGTCACACAGACTCCCTCCTAAAATAGTTCTCCTTATCTCTTGCCCTGCAGCAAACCCTCATCTGCCTGCAACAAGCAAAGTATGTCCCCAACAACACAAATCCTTTGAAAACCAAACCAAAATGTGAAAGGAAAACACAGAATTTATTGAATTTCTGAACCACCACCTTAGTGCTTTTGTCTTAGTAACATGTCTGAGAAATAATGGTTGTGTCCTTTTTGAACCCGAGCAGGTTCTGTGAATGATGAATCAGGTGCAAGAAGGATGTGGTGTGCAGTGTACATGATATTCCTGTAGCCACGGGGCTGTCACTTGGTGCCTCTTGGGTGGCCTTGGTTCTCCAGCATGGCGGACATAAAGGAAATGAGTGATATTGCTTCCTCATGGTAGAGGACTGAGTAATCATCACATTTATCAATGGCTGTTCTGCTTTGTGGCTGTTCAGAGACTGTGTGTGCCACAACATCATTTTCTCTGTGGTTTCTGATGCTGAAAATCTTTCCTTGTGGAACTTATATCATGCTGTATCAAGAGCGAAACGGGTCTTCAGCATTTGCCATGCATGACTTCATTAAAAAAGAAATTGTTAAGGAGGCAGCTGTTGAGCCTTTGTTATACCCTGCTGTCCTCATAGTCCTGTGGACTTATGAAGGGAAAGTTTTCCTGTGCTAAATACAGAGATTCCTTACTGTAATTGGATCCCAAAAGAGATTTAATCTCAATAGCATTTACAGCCTTCTACCATGAGGAGACAAAAAAGAAGCCCTCAGTGAAATATTGCTTCCATCTTACTATATCCACGCTGCTAGATAGTCCTCGAGCCAACAGAAGGAACGACAAATAGCTAATGGCAATCATCTGGAATACTGGGTGTCCCCAGTGATTCTGTCTCCTTATATCTGTTGCACCCAGGTTAGGAGCCCTAGAGTCTTATGATAGTGGGATGGGATACTGAACACTTCAGAGACAGCATAATGTGACAGCTCTGCCATCAGAGAGACATGAGTATGCCTCCCTTTCTGTGTATGTATGATATCAGTAAGTCATTTTACCTTCCTGAGTCTGCTTCTTCATCTATAAAATAGAAATAATACCAATTTCACTGGTCTTCTGTATGGATAAAATGAGTGAAGGTCTGTAGCAAGGTACAGTCTCATGGTAGGCAGGGGCTAGTCTCACACTCAACCCTGTCCTCTCTCTACATCCATGCTGGCTAGGACTGTTTAACCCTGACACATCACTTAGAAAGCTCTGCCTACTCAGGGAAACTACATACATTTTTTTGTTATGCTGTATTTTTTATCTAATCGAGATTTTTTTTCCTTCTCACATACTCCTCTGTTACTTTGGTCCCTGAAAGAGTAGAGTGCTTGACAGGGATTCACATTTAAGTGATGATTTCTTGATCAATAAATGAACATTGATAAGGAAAATGTTTACTTCTGTGGCTTTTGAATAGGATGAAAAACTATATCATTAAATAAAGTGGATCAGACCATGCATCTTCTTTGAACACCTGAATTTTTGCTTTGCATCTTCAGAGTGTCAGGAGACAAGAGGACTACATTCAGTAAGAAAATTGATACATTTACAACCTCCTGACCCTGTTCTTAGAATTAATCAAAACTCACAGTTTTCCCCCTGGAAAACTGAGAAATTCCTAAGAATGAAGGAGTTATTCGGTTCTTGCTAAGTGAAGACAGTACACAGTCATCCTGCTGACCACCTCTTGGAGCTGATCGTTTCTCAGGGTCATGCAGGGCCCTTTGCTGAAGGGAGAAGACTGCTTTCTCAACTTCCACCAAAGTCTGTAGTAACAGGTTCTGGGATAATTTCATTGAAGGCCCCGCTGCCAAGGAGGATTGAGTTAAAGATCTAAGTCTGGACTTCTAATATCCTGATTTTAAAGTTCATAAATCACCTTTATGTTTCACTGGATTCGATTGTATTTCCTCTTTCACTTCATAGTCATTATTTTTCTTATTCCCTGGGCCAATCAATCTTGGGAAATTTGGAGCACCAAATTATGCTTAAAAAATCTAGTTTAGAGAAGACACAATGGCCTCCCCAGGGGCCTCTGTTTCTGTCAATGTGGAGGACTACGTGACCAGAGAAGTCCTGCTGGTACAAAAGTCACCGGAAAGTACGCCCGCAGAGAAGCGGAGTCTGAAGCCGGCATTGCCTTAATACCTCTGGGTTTAGGACTTGAACTTGATGAGCCATACAACATGGGGATAGAACAAAAATCCTGAAGCACATGCTAGGTGGGAGACTGGGAATAAATAAAACTTGGACATGCACAAGTCAGCATTCTCAGTGGGTGAACAAGGGGATAAACAAAATGGAGCAAATAAATTTTAAAACCTGCACTGAAGACAGAAGAGGAAAACAGTCAGGATTCTGTCCGTTTTGACGTTGGCTCTTAACAGGAAAGACGTAAAGAGAAACTTTCTCATGAGATGTCCTAGCCACAGACCTACTGTCCTGCATACAGGGTGGGAATTAATTCCCCTCGGGGGCCTGAAAATCTATACACAATAAAACTTAATGTGGTCCCATTTTGGTGGTACCCTGAGCCCTTGGAGGAAACAGTTGCAAATTGTCACTGGATAAAACACAACTGCACAGCAGACCAGTGAAGTAGCAGATTAGACTCAACATAGGAGAGGCTTCATGATCTGGTGAAGACATATGAATAAATTAGCTGGAATTCACCCTGGAAGAGAGAGAGAACACAAGGGATGCAAAGACATAGACAGTTATAGAGTCTAATACATAGCTGATATCTGCCTAATATATTTCTAATTAGATTTCCAGAAGATGCTAAAGAGGCAATATTTGAACATGGTTGGGAATTTTCCAGAACTTTTCAAGATACAACTCCTCAGATTCATGAAGTATTGAAGACAAAATATGTTCAATAAAAATCACAAGGATTAAATAAAAAGCAGCTGGGGCTTAGGCTGATGGTAGAAAACCAAACAGAGATTTTTAATTAGCCAGAGGAAAAAATACAGTTTTGTTTTTTTTTTGAGAGGGCATCTCTCATATTTATTGATCAAATGGTTGTTAACAACAATAAAATTCAGTATGGGGGGTCAGTGCTCAAAAAATACAGGTTTTTATACCTACTTATTTCTGTTGTAATAATCTACAATGGAATGACAACTAGATCTAAAGCTGACTTCTTAAAAGCAACAATGAAAATCACAAGACTATGGAAAAATATCATCGATGTGTGAACAGAAAATAGCTATCAGCTTAGAAATGTGTCACCAGCACAGCTATCTTTCAAAATGGGGCAAAATAAAGTAACTTCAAAGAAGCTAAAAACAAAGAGAACTTGCTATAAACAGATAACTAAGGGATTTCTAAATGTCCTACAGGAAGAGAGAATGCAACCACTGAAGACAGGTCTGTGATTGAAAAAAAAAAGGGTTAGCCTGAAATATGGTAAACATGTAGGAATCTAAAAAAAACATTAACTTTGAAAAACAGTATTGATAATGTCTATTTTTTAATTGAAAAAGAGAGAGAACCAAAATATTGAACAATAATGGCATATAATTGTTGTTCCTCAACTATATACCAAGGCACCACAGCATCCCTGTGGACACACATGGGCACCAGAAAATATTAAAAATCTCTAGGCAAACACAGAAACTTCTGTTGGATACAGCATGCAATTCTTGTCCACAGCATTTCCGTTTCAACATTGCATTGCATTGTGTTGCGTTGCTTTCCTTTCAACTACATTGTTCTGTATGAAACTGGGTGTTCTGATAGCTGTTTCTGTGGAAAAAAAAAAAAGCGAATACCAAGAGAAAATCAAAATGAAAGAAGAAATAAGGGTGGAAGTATGTAATTTTATTCCAAGATTTGAGAAGCTGTGTGGTGCCTAACAAGTGCGCATTATGCTATGAGATGATTGTGTTTATTTAAGAATTATTATTTTTTCCTTCAGTTGATGTCTATTACTTTTTTCAAATAGCTACTAAGTTATTAGGATATAAATATGTGGTAAGTGTTTTCCATCTAATTGCTTGGTAAACAAGACAAATGTACTTATTAAACAAAACAAGAGACTCTTTTTGCCTAGGGCACTGAGAAAAATTCTGAAGACATTACAAATACTGAGAGCTGAAAAATTTGGCAACATCTGGTATAGAAATTGGCATGGGGGTAACTGGATAGGTATTAATCAAATTTCTATTTTGTTATGCTAAATATCCAAGTTAAAATTTGTAGTGGATAAAAGAGTAAAATTATAGTTGTGTATCTTCCAAACTAGTAAATATGGGAAAACCTGAATGTGGGAGAATAATTGTCAATCAATCTCAAAAAAGGCAAGATGGGACTTAAAAAAAAAAAAAAACGGGACAAAAAGAGGTACTAAATAAGACAGTACAAATGAATTCAAATGTATTAATAATCCCAATTCATGAAAATGCACCAAATTTTCCAGTTAAAAGACAAAGATATAATAGGGTAAGTCCTGTGGTTTATGATTTTCAAGAGACACACCTAAAACTTAAAGCTTAAAAAGGTTGACTGTATAGGCACAAAATGATGTGTTAAGAAAATACAAATAAAAAATAAGCTAATGTAGCTTTAGTAATGTTAGACACTCAAGACTTTAAAACAAACTGTGTAACTATAAAAATCACTACCTAATAACAAGAATTTAAATTCACCAGAAACATAAAATAATTCTAAAATTAAGTGACAAGCAATGAACAATTTTTAGACAATAAAATTGACAATATTAATGGAGTGGTAAAATTCCTAGAAAATAATGTGTTATCAAAACTTAAGAAAAAGTTTCGACCTGTATTGATTAAATGAATAAATTGATGATTTAAATTCTCACTAAGAAAACAACAGATAGTTTGCAGGTGAGTTTCCACCAGGTATGAAGGATATTATACAACCACTTTCAGAAAATAGGCAAAGAAGGATTACTCTAGCTTACTCTATGAAGTAGTTACTCTTGATACTAAAACTCAACAAGGACAATACAAGAAAGGAAATTGCAGATGGGCCAATCTCACTCATGAAAATGGATTATGAAAATTTTAAACAAAATATTAGCAAACAGGACTCAAAAATTAGTTTGTTCTTGAAATGTAGGATTGGCTCAATATTAGAAAATTTATTCCTCATGTTAACAGATTAATGGAGACAATTTATGTGATCCTCTTAATTAAATGGATAAAAAGAATTTGATAAAAGTCAACATCTGTGATAGAAGTTCTCAGCAAACTAGGAGAGATTCTTCAGCCTACCAAAGTATGCCTACATATGTTGGTACACACATGATAATGAAAAATTAATTGCATTTCCTTTAAATTTGATTATTTAAGAAAAAAATGTTTTCTACTAACACTCCATCAATATATTGGTAGTACTAGTTAACAATATAAGAAAACAAAAGTCCTAAGAACTGAATAGGAAAAACAAAATTGTAATTATTCAGAGATGACACAGTTAATTTCATAGGAAACCAACAGAATCTTAAATGACTCATCACTCAGAGTATTTGCCAGAAATATCAAACTTTTAAAATTAATTTTATTTCTATATGCTACAAATAAAAGGCAAGCTTTGTTTTTTTAAATCCATTTTACCTTAGCAACTACAATGACTGCTTTTGTTAGGGATCAATCTAGTGAAAAATGAGCAGAGCCTTTATGAAAAAGACTAACACTTTATAAAACATACAAATGACTTACATGAATTGAAATTAAGTAAATATTTAATGTAAATATTTAAGTAAAAAGATAATATGGTAAGGGTATTATTTCCGCCTAATAGTGTTTTCCTGAAAATGAACAGGCTGACTTTAAAATTGATAGAGAAGAATAAGGGGCCAAGAACCCCAGAAGACAAAGGACAAGGCAGGGGTGGACCAGGGATCTTGCCAAACAAAACACCGTTACTTATGATAAAGCTGCAGGGATTTTGTCAGTTTGGTGTCAACCATGGGTAGACAAATACACCCATAGGACTGAAAGAAAAGCCCGGAAACAACCCCACATGCACAGAAATGATGGACACAAGAGCTGTTCTTGCAGATTCATGAGGAAAGGAAGGACAGCTCAAAAACTGTTCTAGGAAAAATGAAATTGAATGCTTTTTCACATCATACACAAAATTCAATTCCAGTTTCTTTGAAAAACAAAATACGGAAGACCAGAGTGTTTTTTAAAAGTTGTTAAATAAATCAACTTTTTATTTTGAGATAATTGTAGATTCTCATGCAGTTTTAAGAAGTAACACAGGGAGATCCCATGTACCCTTTGGCCAGTTCCCCAGTGGTGACATCTTACAAAACTATCTTACAATATCACACCCATGATAATGACATTGATACAGTCAAGACACAGAAGAGTTCATTGTGAATGTGTCAATCTTGTCCTTTGATAGCTTTGCACATTTCCCTTTTCTCCACCCTCTATCACTAATCTGCTTTCTGTTTCTAGAGTTTTATCATTCAAGAGTGCTAGGTAAATGGAATCATATACTATGTAACCTTTTGGGACCGGCTTTTTCCCTTCAGCATAATTCCCTCCAGATTGATCCAATTGTTGCATGAATCCATAGCCTGTTCCTTTTTACTGCCTAGGAGTATTCCATGATATGGATGTACCACAGTTGGCTTCATGATTCCTCAGCTGAAGGCATCTGTGCTGTTTCCAATTTGGGGCTATTACAAGGCAGCTGTTATGAACATGCATGTGCAGGTTTTTGCATGAACATAACTTCGTTTTTCTGAGATGAAAGTTCAGGAGTTCAATTGCTGAGTTATATGCAGCTGCATGTCTGGTTTTCTAAGGAACAGCCAAACTGTTTTCCAGAACTGCTCTATCATTTTATATTCTCATCAGAACTGTGTAAGTGATCCAGTTTCTCTTTGCCAGTATTTGATGTCACATTAAAAATTTTTAACGATTCTGATAGGTATAAAACATTATCTCACTATACTTTCAATTTGCAAATCCCTAATGGTTAATGATATTGAGTACCTTTTCATGGGCTTATATGCCATCTGTATATCCTCTTTGGTGAAATGTCTGTTTATGTTTTTTGCCTATTTTCTAGTTGGATTTTATTTATTTATATTTTACTGTTAAGTTGTAAGAGTTCTTTATATATATGTATATATACTGTATACTAGTCCTTTGTCAGATATATATTGCTTCCAAATATTTCTCCTATTCTGTAGCTTTCTCATCCCTATAACATGATCCCTTGCAGAACAATCCAAAAGTTTTCCTAAAATTTTACAGTTTTAAATTATACATTGAAGGCCATGGCCCATTTTGAGTTAATTTTCGTATAAGATGAGATTTAGGTTGAGGTTTTCTTTTTTGTTCCAGTTGTCCCAATACTTCTTTATTGAAGAGGCTGTACTTCCTCCACTGAATCTGCAACTTCATCAGAAATTATTTGGCATATTTGTGTGAATATATTTCTGAGTTCTCTATTCTGTTCCATTGATTTATGTGTCTGTCCCTCTACTAATACCACACTGTCCTAACAACTGTATAATATACCTTAATAACAGGTGGACTGAATCTTTTTCAGTTTATTCATACTTCCAAGGTTGTTTAAGTTATTCTGAGGCTTGTGTCTTTCCATAAAATTTTAGAATAAACTTATTCTATTTCTACAAAAATCTGTGGGAATTTCACAAGAATTGCGTTGAACCATTGATAAATTTGAGGAGAATTGACATCTTTACTATGTTGGTTCTTCAAATCTAAGACTATAGTATGTGTCTCCACTTCTGTAGGTCTCTTTTGATCTTTTCATCAGCATTTGTTATCTGCAGCATACGGAGTCTGTACATGTTTTGTTAAGTTGATATCTAAGTATTTCATTGTTTTAAATAATTTTAATAGTATTTGTTTTCAACTTGCATTCTTCATGTTCACTGTTAGTATACAGAAATGTGATTGATTTTGTGTGTTGGTTTTATATCCTGTGACCTTGAAGAACTCATTTGTTAGTTCTAAAAGTATTTTTTTATATTCACTGGGATTTTCTACATAGACAATCATGCCATTTGTGTGATTTCTTCCATTTATTATATTTCTTTTTCTATATCTTCCTTTTACATTTCTTTATTATTTGCATGACTTTATTCAAATTATGCCTTTATTTCTTGACTTATTGTTGTAGCTAGAACTTTTAGTAGTATGTTGACTAAGAGGGGTGACAGCAGACATCCTTGCCTTGTTCTTAAAATCAGAGCAAAATCAGTCTTTCACCATTTGGCATGAAGTTACCTTTAAGGTTTTTGTAGATGTTCTTTATCAAGATTAGGTAATTCCTCTCAATCCCTAACTTGCTGCGAGCTTTTATTATAAATAGGCCAGCATTTAAAATTTTTATTAGAAAATTGAGGAGAGAATCTTTTTCACCTAGAGTAGGGAAGAATTTTTAAAATATGTCATAAAAGGTACAGAACACAAAGGACAAATTCAGTAAATTTGAGAATGCTGAAATTAAGAACTTTGTTAAAACACCATAGAATGAGAAATAAATCTGTATTTTCAATTTATGTTTTAATGAGGGATTCAAACCAGAATATATAAAGAACTCTTATGACTCAATAAGAAAAAGATAATTAAGCCAATAGAAAAACATGCAAATGACTTGAACAAACATTTCACTGAAGGGAAATATACATGGTTATTAAGCAGGGAAAATATATTCAGCCTCATTAGACATCAAGGAAATGCAAGTTAAATAAGGTATCATTTCATAGTGATTAGACTGGCAAAACCTAAAAACTTTAATAACATCAAAGTCCACTGTGGGCATAAAGCAATGGAAAATAACATTCACTACTAGTGAAAATGGCTGGTAAACCATTTAGGAAGATAATTTGCCATTACTTAACAAGTTGAAGATATAAGTACCCTATACCTTAGCAATTATAGCTCT
Source organism: Manis javanica (assembly GCF_040802235.1). Lineage (NCBI taxonomy): Eukaryota > Metazoa > Chordata > Mammalia > Pholidota > Manidae > Manis > Manis javanica. The sequence continues at coordinate 94,737,813 of NC_133161.1, forward strand.
GGGGATATGCCCTAGTGTAATTGTTGCACAGAGAGAAGGTTACTGTGACAGCATTTCTTGTCATAGTAAAATAACTGGAAGCAATGTAACAGCAGAGTAGATGATAAATTATTATATATTTATGTAATGGCATACTTTAATGGCCATAATTGGCCCATGGCCACATACTTCAAAATGGAATGAATGAATCTCAAAAAAGATGTTAATGTTAAGAGAAAAAGTGAGCCAGAGAAGAATACATATTCATGATTTCATTGAAATCATGGCGGGTGAAAGCAAGCACTAAATTATTAGCAATATACATATGTAGGGTACAAAGATGAAGAAAAATAAGGAAATGATAAAAATAAATTCAGAGTGACTATTTGGGGATGGAGGAGAGAGGGATTGGGGCAACCTTGGGAGTTTAAACATCTTGGTAATGTTCTATTTCTTACACTTTTATTTGTACTCATTAAACCATACATATATGTTATCATACCTCTTTGAATGACTAATATTCAGATTTTTTTAATTAGAAAAAAGAGGGAAAGGACTTTCATGTGCATTAGCACAAAAATAAAGTTTATTTAGTAATTGTTTCAAAAGAACTAAGAAAATAAAAAATGTCAGCATGTGAATCTGATGTTCACCATCTAAGTAAAGTTAGGCATTTATGGGTTCATTTTTTTTCACAAATTTATATGTTGTTTTTGCATTTTTTGTTTTCAGAAACAGTTGAATTAGCTTTTATCATTTTAATTGTATTTTATGCTTTCAGTTATATAACTTTTCAAATATTATTTCAAGGTTGTTTTCCTATTAAGCTAAAGGAACGACTAATTTAATAAAAGGGACAATAAATGAGATTACGTCAATGCTTTTTTGCTTTCTAAGGTATTATTGCATGTTTTGGGAGTGATTTTTCTGGGTTTTCCCAATGAAGAAGAATACTAGGATTATATTCTTCAAGTGTGGTAGATTCACTGTACATGTATAATGCACGTGCCCTTTGTTTCTGCTGAACTCATAGGCCAGCCACCCTTTGGGCTTTTCTTCACTGCTGATGGTCATGATTCCTGCAGTTTCTCAGCATGGCCTCTGGAATGATTTCATATATGCACAGCATCTAGGACAGATTCATGATCATCTGGGAAACTTTAGGAAACTGAAACGAGCCACTTGCCACTTAGTCAATTCAACTTAAATAAATACATACATTTAGTTCAATAAATCCAATAAAATATCACTCAGCATCTACCAGATAATGTTCAAGGCACTGGGTATACTAGCAAAGAACTCAACAGATGCTATTATGTGATAGTAACAGGCCAGTGGATACCATTTAATTTGAAAGTCTTCCTCACAGGACCAAGCTTCTTGAGGGCAAGGACCTTCCTTATTCTGTGATGCAGGTTTTCTTTCACACTTAATGTGTGGCACATTCATATACATTTAGTACTTATTAATTATTAATCACTACTATTAATACATTTAACATACATTTACTGCATGAATGAATGTACCCCTCAGTCATACAGCTCATCCTTGGAGGAGCCAGGGTTTGGATCTAGTCTACTGTTAATGATAAACAGTTGCCATTTATTTTGAGCTGACTCTGTCCAGGGCCCTGTGCCCACTGCTTTATACTCATCATCTCATGGAATCCTTACAAACAACTGAGAAAAGCGTATTGTTACCCCTTTTTATTGAAGAGGGTCCTGAGGGATTAAGCCTCAGAGTACTTATGTGCCTTGAGAAGGTCACCCGCTGGTTCTGTCCCCTTTAAAATCTGAGCTAGGCTGTGGCCAAAATCCTTCCTCTTTTCACAGCCTTTGTATCTGTGGTATTCAGAATATCCTGGGCTATCTATAAGGGAGCAGTTCTGTTTATTAACTAATTGGGCTGCATAGTGCCAAGCAATCTGTTTGGCTGATTTTCTTTCCCCAGTGAATTTACTAATTTTTTGTTTTGCAGAATTGACCACATTAGCTAGTTATTTTAACAGTAAATCAAATTATGCTCTTCTGTATTTTTCTTTCACTAAGTCTCCAACTAGCTAAGAGTTTAGGGTCAGACACGCCTAAATTAAAATCCAAGGTCAGCCATTTATTAATTAAACCTGGGCCAGTCTTAATCTTTTTAAGCCTCCATCTCTTTATCAGTAGAAATGCAGAGAATAGTAATTCCTACCTAGCATGAGAGGATTAAATGGAGATGGTTCTTTAGCTTTGAACATAATGCCTGACCCTTAGGAGTCTTGCTGAGCAATAGCTGCTGTTATTCTGTTTGTCGTTGTAGCTGTTGACCTAATGTTTTATTTCAATCAACTTTGTTCTATGACTTTTACTGACCTCCTTGACTACATCTTTTGGCTTCCTTTCGAGGTGGATAGTTATTTACCTTCTAGACATTGCTGCTTCATCATGGAGCTTCAACTGCATTATAAAAATTGGCTTGGGTCTCTTATTCCCTACTGTCCCTTCTATTATAGGCACTTTGAACACAAATTCTTTCATCTTTTTTACTGCCAGCCCCTTCATATCATCTAGTATATGGTGCTCTGGGATTTTGTTAAATTTAATGAATAGGTCATATCTCTATTTGTGGTACATGGGTAGCTCAGTTCTGTTTTGTGCAGCATTGTTAATGTTGTGGAATGGTATGGTGTCCATTTTTGACATAGTCTTGACATTTATTATATATGTTCATTGTTTAGTGCCAGCATTCGATCAGGCTCTTTTCATTTGAATATGTCTAGCTACTTCTTGTCTTGACTCAGATCTTATGTTTTCCATAGAGATTTTCATTGCGTATATAGTGGGCATCCATTTTTATTTTTTTGAATTTTTTTTACTTGTAAGTGCTTCAACACAGGCCTTTTCCCCCTGCCATTCCTGCCATAGGCCTTTAAAAAAAAGACTTTCTTACTTTCACTTGAATTTTATTTCCCATATCACTTTAAGGTATAGATTTTACTCTTTCCCCCCATCATTAGTACATTACCATTTGACTCTGTCATTAGGCTGTCAATCTGTAAAGCTCTTGAAGAAGAGAGACCTCATTTTAAATAGGCCTGATGCTTTGCTAAAGAGGTTGGTGCACTGTCTACAATTCTATTCTTGTCAAGAAGAGGCTTTTGAAATTTCAAGGAGAAGAAATGAAATTTAGAAGAGCTACCAAACCATGAAGTAGGATCTAGGAAGGATAAAATAATAAAAGAAGGACAAAATCTACTATAAAGTTCTAGGGAAGGTCCCTTGTCTTATTTAAAAATAGCTAAATATGTATCAAATAATGCCCTGAATGGCCAGACTGGAGTTCAAGGCATGACACTTCCTGTAGAGAAAATGCTGTTGAAGGTTCTTAAAGCTAAAGTTCCCATTCCATCTTTTGTGGTCAGAAAATGCAACATTTGAGTGAAATGAAAAATTCAAGTGAAAGTAAGAAAGTCTTTTTTTTAAAGGCCTATGGCAGGAATGGCAGGGAGAAAAGGTCTGTCTATATTGTAGCACTAGCAAGAAAAAGATGCCTTTGAATTTGAATTACTGGCTTAAGGTAATAAGAGATTGAGGTGTTAGGCCTGGATAAGAAAAGAAAAGGGAATGTTTCGTAGCCATTCCCAAAGAAGTGTAATACAGATACGGTGAAGGTGGCAGTTCCTCCATTTCCAACAAAGTTGGGGTGAGATGCCTGAAGTGCAGCAGGAGAGATTGATGGTAAAATTCAGACAGACCGCCTGGGTTCTGAGATTCTCGGGTATGTTACTAAACAGAGCAGGACTTGCCCAACAAACAAGGCTGGAGAGTTTTCCAAGATTCCAAGTCATCAGGCAAGGTTTCCAGGGACAGCGCTGCCACAGCCTCACTTGTTCTCTAGGATAATCTGACCTGATTCAAAAGAAAGCCTATGGAGTTTTACTGACTTCAGACTTTACATAAAAAATGTGTGGTAACCAGGCTGGGGATTAAGTCTGCTCTTTCTGAAGGTGGGGGTTCAAATTAGCCCTCTTGCCTCATGATTGTACAAAAGCACAACAAATGAGAAACTGCAGTTACCCTTTGCCAGACGTGAGAAGAATTTATATTTCTGCTTAGAATTGAATGAATCTCAATGCAAAGGAATCAATACAGTTAGATAAGGTTTCATGCTGGGAATATCCTATACAAGCAGCCACGAGGATAGGGCTGAAGGAAGCACATACTGAAGCTGCTTCCATGAAAAACTTTGATCAGCTGCTAGCTCTTGCTTCACAAAACTTTGACATGCGTCCCTTGACCTTTACCAACTACCCTTTCACGTTTGACACTTAACGTTTCCTACATGATTAAAATTCAGCGTTAATTAATTTCAACACTATCAGTTAAGTTATATTTAGCTAAGAACACTCACTTTTGTCTTTTGTGAGTAGCACTGCAGTGTTATTACAAAGAGGTAGTCAGGAGGGCAATAGAGATATGAGAAGAGAAGAATGATTCAGTGTGCAGATAATTGTTTCGAGTGAAATTTAGCTTGGTATTTTTGTTCCTGTCCTCAGTAGAACTGAGATTTAGCACCTCTTGTTGGCATTGAGCCCCCACCCCCACATAGGAGGAGGCTGTGCGGGGTGGGTGCTGAGAACGAGCCACACCAGAATTAAATTAGAGCACAGTTCTAACACTGGCAAGATTTTTCTCTGGCCGGCTCTCAGGTGCAAAGCTGGTGCTTCCACAAGAGAGGCAAGGCATCCCTAGAAAGGATCGCCATATGGTACGGTGTCCCCCTCACTGCGGGGGTTTGATATGACTGTTTAAGGAGCATCGTGGTGACCGTTCTCAAAGGCAACAGTGGAAGCCAGAGTGTTTAGCCGCAGCAGAGTGTTCGTTCTCACCTGGAAATGTCACCCGTGAGGCTGTCTTATCCATGGTTGATCCCATAATGTGACCTAAAAGCTCACTGGAAATGAATAAAACCTAAGACATTTGACCTCTCCTTGAGACTTCCAAGTGGGAAAATCATTTGTATTAGTTTCTTTATTCCATGCTCTTTTGCTCTGTGAAAAGATTATGATAAAGTCATGGGTATGCAAATCTTCCTTTTACCTGAAGTTCAAAATGCTATAGAGCTGTTACAACTGTTACTGTTTGCGATATGAGCAAGAAATTGTGGTTCCTAACTTTACTGTGCCACTGAATCACTTCTCTTCTTTGGATCCATGTACAGAGCAGGAAGAAGCAACCCTCCATTTGGTAGATAGCGTAGGTAAAGCATGATCCATGTGTAAGTCACCCATGTATGTTTCACTGAAGATATAGTAACAGTAATAGTGAATTGAATTTGGGGTCCTTTGAGACAGAATAACAAGTTAACCTCCAGTTGTTAAAAGCCAAGTTAAGGCAAAGAACTTGGGGGCACTTTCATTTGTGCAGGAGAAAATATTTGCCTCCAATGATCCAACTTTCATTTTCTAGAATCTAATTGCATGCCCTTATGTCATCCTCTGTCTACCATTGCAGGGCACTTGATCCCTGGCAGATTTTGTCTTCTTGTCTACCCCATGGGAAGCACTACAGCCTCTGTGTGCCAGGGATTTAGGTCGTCTGTTCAGTGGTCAAGTGGTCCAGCATCAAGGAACACTTCTGCTGGCTGGGTCCCTAAGGAATGTCCCTGGGCCTGAATCTTCATCTTGAGGTCAAGTCTACCTGGTGTTCTTGATGGGGCACCAAACACCTGTCTTGGTCCCAGTGTGTGAGAGCCTAATCAGCTATCTAGGATGGGGTCTCTGGCTTTTGTCCTTAGTTCTCTGGCCCCCAGCTTCCCCTAACTCTGGGATAGTAGAGTGCTAGTTCTGAACCCTAGTCTTAGGATTAGGGTCATAGTGCCACTGGACACATCTCTGCTTTCAGTCTCCTGCTCAGGCCTCTGACCCGGGCCTTCTGCAGGCTCCCAGTCAGCTGGCTCTGCTCACTGTCACAGCAGCTCTGAATCTGTCCACTTCCAGCAGTCATGGGGCTGTTAGATACTGTGATTCTCCTTTCAGACTGGATTGACTCCCCACACCTTCCTCTGAATAAATTGCCAGGAGCGCCCATGCCACTCCAGTGGGCTCCTCTGCGGCAGGTCCTGGTTCCTCCCCTCCTGCCTTTGTGCAGCGGCGGGCCTTGGCCTTGTCCTGCTCTGAGGGTGAGGCAGGAAGTGGGTGAGCTTTAATATTTAGAGAACCAAGCATAGATGAAAGGAGGGAAAATCATACCCTATATTTAGGATCAAGTAACATTTTTAAGGTGGGAAGACTTTATAAAAAGGTGGTTTGGTAGTCCTTGAGTCTTCTAATTCTTTTTGGCTTCACTTGGTTTAATGCAAGATGGAATGAACATTTTTGCTTCAAATATTTACTTTCACACTAAGGTTTCAAGCAGCTCTATGTTTTGTAATACCTTCCTTCACTGGACTGAATAGGGTTTTTCACATCCCTTGAGACTGGCAATACTTTTATTTTGTAAGTTTTTTTTTCTTACTATTTTTCTTGTTTTTTTTTTTCTCATTATTTCAAGGTGTTGCACAATGGCCTCATTATGGAGATGAAACATCCGACTGTGGGGAAGATATCAGTCCCAGGTTTGAAAATTTTTGTTACTTTCCTTAATACCTTTCTTCCTTAGTTGTTCCCCATGCTGATCATGGCAGGTAGGGGATGATCCCCCCGAACAAATTGTCAAGACGTTATCTAAACTTTTCATTTTGGATAAAAGGGGGATCATAAGGTCATACCCATACATGTGTGCCGAGACTACAGAATTGTCTTCATTCTAATGAATGTCTGATTGCCTCAGTGACAAAAAAAAAATGTTCATATTACCTAACTCCATTTTGTGTGATCATGTACTCACAAAAGTCCATTAAGTAATTGCCAATGGATAGGTAACGATAGATATGGCAGATATTATGAAATTACGTGTGGTTCAAAGGGGAATGAAATGAAAGCCAGGCACGAGAGACACGGCATCCAAGGAAGATGATTTTCTGCTCAGGCCAGGACATTTTTCTTCTGATCCATACATACCCTAAGGTCCATTTTGGGTATGGGTCTTAGCTTTATACATCAAGAAATGACATGATTTCTGTAAACCCAGAATATTTAGAAGTTCTGTAAGTTGACTCATACCCAACAAACTCACTAGAAACATTTTGGCTGAAGACAAAATGCCAACTTTTTTACTTCTAGGGAGAGAGTTCTCTTTCCAGTAGCCGAAAGCCTTGTGTCTACTCCTAGAACATCCAGACTGTAGTGGGAGCTTAGGTCAAACCATCACCCCTGCCACCTACCCTTCTCTAGTGACCATATGGTCACCATGCCTCGGGTCTGCTGTCTCTACTCTGGCTATTGCTGGGAAACCACTCCACCTTCATGTTCATTGTGTCTCTGTTTTCTAGACTATCCACAAAGCATACAACTTTTTTTTTTCCTTCTGGCAGAGAATAATGAAATTAGTTAGGTTATAACTTTGGTCACTGTTTTCCTGAAACTATATCCTGGTCACCTTGCTTGAAATTTGGGTGTTCCTCAAACTCTTTACTCACTTACGTTAAATGGCACAGAGCATTTACTTCTGTAGGTATGGGATCCCATTTCTGGGGTAATCGCTTTTGTTAAGTTCATTCCAGGTTTAATCTAATTCTAAGATTTGGGGTCAGCTTGATAATAATGTCCCAGAGCAGATCAAATCACAGGCAGTGTGATGAATAAAACAAGTTGAAAGAGGAAAATCTCACGTGCAGGAGTATAAAGAACATTATACATCAATTAAGGGAAGTAACCAAGAGAGAGAGAACAGCTATAAGCATATCAGAGACTGGGATCACATGTTTGCAGGGAAATGCTATATGGTGTAAAGGTGGTGAAAAAAGACATGTTGATAAAAGGTAAGAAATTTTATTCATTCATATTATTGAGCATATACTATGTGCCAGGCAACGCTTTGGGTACTGGGAATGCAAACATAAACTGGACAACTCAGCCTCTGGCCAGGTGGGGCTTGTATACTCAATGGAAAGTCAGATAATAAAGGCAATCAACAGATGTTCCTGTAACTATAAACCATGATAGGTGCAAAGAAGGGAGCAAGACAATATGCTGTCATAGAGAATAATGGGGACAGAAGGGACCTACGTTAGTTTGGTGATCAGAGAAAGCCTCTCTGAGGGAATAACTTGGAAACTGAGAATTGAGGAATAAGAGCTGACATTTGAAGAGTAAGGGAAGAGCATTCCAGGCAGAGGGACCAGCATGTGAGAAGTCTCTGAGGTAGGAAGGGGGTGAGTGTGATTTAACCCTGTAAGAAAGATGGGGGAAGAGAAGAGGAAATGAGGCTGTGGAGATGCGGAGCTCAGAGGCCCCCCTACATGCGGTTTTGCTTTAGTTTTAAGCAGGGGAGTGAAATGACACAATTTATACCTAATGCATGGGGTCAAGTTGGGACGTTATCACAGGAGTTCAGAAGATGGTGTCTTAAATTAGGGCCATGGTAATAGAGATGAAGAGAAGGGGGTGGTCAGACAAAAAAACATAATTATGGTGCTTTCACTGTGAGAAGATTTTAAAAAGCATTTTGTCCAGTAGTTTGTAACTTTACCTTTTAAACATTAAAACAAAAAAAATTCTGAATAAAATCTTGATATTTAAAAACAGATCAGAGCAGAGATTTGCTGATTGAAGGTCAGCACTCCAACTGTTCAGTTTCCTGTCCTCCTTCCATCACACCATGTCCTCCAAACCCCTCCCTGGAACAATGGGCCCTAAAGAACAATTTGAGGACCACTGATCTAATTTAATTCCACAAGTTTACAGATGAAGTCATATAGCCATTAATACACATGAGAGGAAAGGGTAAACATTTGCAAGTTAATACAATTGTTAGTACAGTGAGGAAAAGAGTAAGTCAGTGGCCAGCCTAGAATGAACTCACTGGATGTCACACTCTCTCAACCAGATGCAAATTTGCTGATTTTCCTGGTAAATGAATGAACAGTCAGCCTTGGGAAGAGGGAAATATTCTTTCAGTTTCCTAAAGGGGAAAGCACACCCCTTTGGCTCACTGTAATTTATAATGTATCACTTAGCTATTGTCACAGAAATGCTATGTGCCAAATAATCACAGATTTCAGTGGCATTCAAACACAAACATTTGTTTAATCTCAATAATAATAAAGATCAGGTAGGGGATGGCTAATCCAGACAAGGCTTGGCTTGGTGGCTTTGCTTCTAAGGGCAGGTCTGGCAGGTCTTGGCTCCTCACTGTGAGTCAGGCTGAGTTCGGCCCTGCGGGTGTCCCCTGGTCTTCTCAAGCAATAGCAGAAGAGCCATAGGGCTAGCAGAACCACAGTGCTGCTGCTGAAGCTGTGCAGAACCAGCAAACCCTTGCGCCCACATTCCACTGGCCAAAGCAACTTCTAGGCTGTATCCCAGGGGTTGGGGAAATATCTCTCTTTTTAAGAAAAGCTACAGTTATATGTGAAAGCATGGGCGCAGGGAGGGGTCAACAGCCAGAGCCAAAAATCAATTTGCCACAGTAATATTCTTAAATCTACAGCAATCTCTTTTTTCTCCTTAACTTTTATCTTTACCTACCTTTGGAAAATTCTGTTTTTGTTTCTTTAATTTCTATAGGGTTTAGGCATATTTTTGATATGTTTGTCTTACTGACTTTCCTTGTATTCTTTCTATAGAATTATCAACATAGGAAGTCGCAGCGTTGAGGTGAAATGGGTGTGCTTAAGTGATTTTGGAATTAGAGTATGAATGTTTCTTGAGGGCAGCATGTCTGGACTCCCCTTGAAAGGAAAGAGACATATCTGCTCATGGATGTCAGATAAGAAATTGCTATTGTACCTCCTAATTCACTGTCTCTATAAGAAGTCAGATAGGACAAGAGATATTAAATGCAAAGGGAATTCATCAGTAACTAATTAAACATTTTCCTGTGGATTGTCCCTTTCATTGATTGTATTTACCTATGATAGTGCTGCCTTTCTTTTAAGGGATGTCCTCTCTGGGTATCTCAGGAATGCTGTAGAAATAACTGATTTCTCCCACAATGCCTCAATGAGGGGAATCTCCCTGGTGGGGAGTTAAAAATGATCTATTTCACACTGTTTTCTAATTAGCCAGTGGATATACATGTTTTAAATTCAGTAACTGTATCTCTATGGAGTTGCATATATATATGTGTGTATGTGTATGTGTATGTGTGTATCTGTATCTTCACATTTACAGCAGAAGTCCTTGTTAACATTACTTAAAACTACTTATTTATATTTCCTATTTTTTTAATGAACTTGCTGTGAACTGTATTGAATTTTCCATACATTGTGCTAATTTGCCTGGATCATTTTCTATTTTAGTTATACTAGAAACTTGTCTCTTGAAGAAAAGCAATAATTCTTATGTAATATTTATTTCATCTTTTTTAGAGATGTATAAATCCACAGACTTGTAGATTCCCTCAGATTCTCAGATTAGACCTCTCATATAGGAGACTGCTAATTAATTAATACCTTATAGGTACTGGTCAACCATTGTTTAATATAATATACTTTGAACAATGATGGGAAATTATTTACCTCTTTTTAAAATTTTCTTTTGGCTACTTAAATAATTATTGTAAATACTTAATGCATTATTACAACATTTGTAATCATTATTAACATTAAAATAAAACAAGTAGCATGATCTAAACTATGTCCTTACTAATTTATATCTATTGCAACCTATTCCATTTTCATATCATTTTCCACCACTTCCAATCTATGGAAATTTTATTTGTGCACATATCTGTCATAGTTAAAGCATGCAAACTAGCTGCTCATGAATTCTCTCTAAATATGAGTTGTAGTTACCCTAATACCATCATTCTTTATTTCATTAAACTACTCTCACATTTGAGCTTTAAAATCCTTTACAGAGAAAAGTGAAGAGAGGCTATGGAAAATTCATTATTAATGGGGGTTATATGAGAAAATGTATCAGATCTTTCTTTGCTGGGCTTAAATAGTCTGATGTTCTTAGAGTTCCCTAGGAGGGGACTAGTCATTAGTTTTAGCTCAGCATTAGTTTAGCGTCAGCATAGTGGGCACCATGTACCAAGTTGCTTGTAATTAATGTAACCTGGTTCAGTGCCAAAACCTCAAACACACACTCACCCACACCCACACACAAATCAACTCACTAAGCCCATTGCCTGCCATGTGCAGTATGAAGTTCTGGTGAAAGGGCCATTCCCAGGACAGGCCCACTCACTCACAGTACTTGCAGTTTACCAGGGAAGGTGGCGTGGACAATACACACAGAAAATGGGCCCAGTGACTGACTCCTGAAGAGCCAGAGGCTACAGCAGGACACTCTGGGAGCACGGCCCAGGGAGACCTCGCCTAGTGTGTGGCATCAGGAAGGCTTCTTGGGGAAGTGAGATGTAAGCAGACACGCGGACACCCACCATTCATCAGCTGGGCCACACTGGTGTGGGCTGAGAGAGCAATGAGGAGGCAATGGGTTCCAGTGCCTGGTGGGGCCCAAGAGGGAGCAGGTGGAGAAGGAAGGGGGGCAGGCTCGCAGTTACCCTGGAGGGGTAGCTGAAGGCCAGAAGAGTAAGACCCAAAAGAGAGCTCACAATCAAAGTAGCAACAAATCAAAATTGAAAGGAGACCTAATGCGGAGGTCCCCAAGACCCTTCCCTTCTGGGGGTGAGGGTGGGGTTTAGAGGGGCGCTTGGGTACCAGCCCAAGCCAATTTGATTGCTTTGAGGTGGAGTTCTAAAAAACCTCTAACTTGGCTGAAGATTTTTGTAGCACTCGGTACCTGAGGTTTAAAGTGCGAAATTGATGATAATTGGTCTATTACTGAAGTGAATAAGCAGCTACAATAGCGCTCATACTGTGACATTTCTTCAACGAGGGACTGGCCATTATATAAGCATCCCCCTATTTGTGACTTTAGTGGAAAGATCTTCCCTTAGTGATCACATTCCGAAGGACTGCCAGATCCCGCTGAGCCGTTCACCACTTGCTGCTGCTTCTTGTAATCCTGCTGGCGATTGGCCTTTGAGCCTGGAACACGCTGTCCTCCCATGTCCTGTGTAGGTGCCAGACAGCCTTGGTGTGGAGTTCCAGACTTCAAAGGATGTCACTGAAATAGAGTTTGATGTGTAACTCTAAACTTTCTCACCATAACCTTTTTCAGATACCTCCCTGCGAATGTGTGTTGCGGTTATTTGATTCCCACAGCAGTTCTGGGAAGTATTTTAGTGGTGGTGTGTCAGTACTGTGAGAGGAAAGGAGTCTTCTATGCTTGAGAAATGACTTTAAATTGAATTACCCTTGCTGGCTGGTCTCCTGATCTGTGTTTTTCAGAAAGTAGCTCCAACTTCTTTTAAATAAAACTTTTCTGAAGTCCTTTTCCCTATTTTTTTCTGACTATTTTAATATTCAGATTTGGAATCTGCAACAATTTTTAGCTAGTGAGTGTTAGATGCAGAGAGAATTGTCACCCTGTGCATTAACTGTGACTCCAGTCAAATGACTGGAATGTTGATGTTTGGTTTTTATAGTGAATTTTTTGAAAGTTGAGTGTATTTTTTTGGTTTTCTGATTTTTTTTTATTTCTGAATGTTTTGTAAGACTTTTATAAATGATGGTCTAAGACACTTTTCTTCTGCAAGCTCCTGTGAGACAAAGACACGGTCATTTTAAACCTACCAAGCACTCTCTATACCAACCCAGTTCTTAAGGGGCATTTTCTGGATAGTGAATAGGATAAAAAGATATTAAAATAAAGCCATGATTTGTGACAATTGTAAGAAGAATGCGTTTTTTAGTGAACAGACTGGCCACCTGTGGAATCTATCTGAAAGAGATTGATTTTACTTCTTTAGTGTGTTTCCAGTTTGAAGTACATACTTTACACGGAGTGATACCTAGTTTCTTCCTCTTCTATGCTTTGTGATACGTAAACCTTCACATTGCATGTTTTTTTCTTTCCTTCAGATAGAAAATTATTGTTTCTGAAATCATATCCTCAAAGTGAATCATATCTCCCCAGTTAAATTTCTATAATGGATACAGCAATGGGAAAGCTGTCACAGCTCTCACTAGAGGAAAAGAAAAATTAAGAACCAAAGTTTCAGCTTATATCCCTGCATGAAGTTTAAATATGTTGGTCCTCATAAGGAATTCTAAGTCAAACCATTCTGAGAGTGAAAGGTGAGATAAGTTATTTCTTCCAGGTAGAAAAAAAAATCTTTCAGATGGCAACAGGACGAGTATGGAAAGTCTTCATGTTGTGTGTAGTGCATAATCTACCTTCTAGAAAGAGCATACTCCTTCAGGGAGCAGGTTAGGCTGTTAAAAGCAAAAAGAGATGAAAGGAAGGGTGCACAGTCTATCGACAGAATGAGAGAAAGCTGCAAGCAAAGTGCCTTTCAAGTAGACTAGCCATGGTTCTTCTCGAAGTTCTCAAGTATTTTTAAGTTTATTAAATCCTCAGCCCATGGCAGCATACTGAGAGTTAAATAAATCAGTGTATTCTGAGACAACTTGATACTGAGTGCCTGCAGCCTTCTCTGAAAGTCCCATTACAGTGAGGCTGGCTCATACACATTGTTACCATTCAGTGAGAGATGAATTGCACAGTGACTTCCCTTCCTAGGGGAGCAGGGAGGAAGCAGAGGAGGAGTGAATTGTACTCACAGGAATGTCTCTCCATCAGGAACTGGAGAAGCCCAAAGAGCTAACTTATGTCACTGATATGGCTTAGGGATCTCCATCAACTATGCTTATCTGTGCCATGAGGAAGAAGTATTTCGTGAGAGCTGGGCTTTCATGCTTAGGGAATTTGTTTTCCTATTAGTTAGGACTGGGAAAGTGGCCAAGATCTCAGTTGTTCCTCCTCAATACATCTCACCAATCTGGATGCGAAGATAAGTGAAACTGTCTATAGACAGGGCATTCTTGTTTCAGATCAGTCCTAAGTTATCAATGAACTTCTGGGGCACAGAGTTTTTCACTATTAGAAAGTGTTATCTAGGCTAAAGAATTTTCTCGGGTGAATATTTAATTGAATTTATACATCTTTTGGGGTGTCTACTCAAGTATCACTCTGCAGAGTGATCCTTGAGGTTAGAGGTATGTTTGAAATCATCTGAGTGGACCCCTGAATGTTGAACCAAGTCTAGAAATAAAAAAAATAAAGTAAAAACAAAAATAAAAAGCCACAGGAAGAATGGAAGGCTCAATGATGTAAAACATAGTCTGTTGCTTTGTCTTAAAAAGTGAATCAGATATTTTCTGGGATCAGTTCTTGAGTCTTTGGTATATTAACTGTAGCCAGTTTTACACTGTATTGCACATAAATCTATTTAGTAAATAGATTTTAATGGCATCACTGCCATGGAATATTGCAATTTAAAATGAGAGAATGTAAGTGAAGATTTCTTGCATACTTCTCTATACACAGTGTACATGTAAGTCCTTTTATACATAATTTGTTTCATCTCCAGGACAATTCAGTAGGCCATACATTATTATGTCCATTTTACAGAAAAGCAGTTGAGACTTTCTGAGTGTTACAGGCCAATTGGAACCCATGTCTGGGTATGTATGAAATATGTGGGTTTTATTTCTTATTTACTACTGTCTCCTAAAATGGAGACAAAAGGGAAGTTGAGCCAACTACTGAACTTCTTACCTTACAATATTTGTCTCTTATCTGAAGGCTGTGTAATGTATTTTAAATGTTTCATTTATAGACCAGCTTGGAAATGTACTTAAAGAATGTTTAAATTGTAAGAATTTGAACTTAGATTGAGCCTATATCCTTTGGGATTAAGTTAGTTTTTCCACAAAGTCTCTAATTGTGTGTTTATGAAAAAAAAACATCAGAAAATATATTGTTAGGCCATTTTGATATTCTCAAGAGTATATAAGTGTAAATGCACCAAAACATGTGGATTACATTTCCCTCAAGTTGTACTGCTTTAACGCATTAACAGAAAAGCAGTTTGAAAAGGGGAAAAAAAGAGATATTTAGAATATATATATATATATGCAGATTTCACTTATCCAAGGACCCAGGATGCTAAGCTGCCACTCTGACTTGCCTGAATTCTTATCTTTCCAGGAGTCTGCCTGTGGTCCTGGTGCTATGTGGGCAAGTTTCCTCCTGATCAGTGGGACCTCGAAAGTTAGAACCCAATTCCCTCCAAGCAATAGTAATTAAACTGCAAACCATGTTATTATGCTGGTATAATTTAAGATGATTTTTTTTCCAAGTGAGTGGTTAATACGATGGCCAGGGTAAGAATTCAAAAATTAATAGTGACAAATTCTATATTTTACTTATATGAGGTACCTAGAGTAGGCACTTCAAAAGACAGAAAGTAGAAGGGTGATTGTCAGGGCTGGTGGGTGCAGGAATGGGGAGATAGTGTTTGATGGGTACGGAATCTCTCTGGGAACCGGAAAACGTTCTGGAGTGGGTGGTGATGATGGTTGCACAACACTTGATGCCACAGAGCTGTACACTTAAAAACAATTACAGTGACAAATTGTATATGATATGTATTTACCACGATACAAATATGATTACTAAAAATAACTAGCTAACTTCTCTGTTGTTGTACAGGTGGTGGATATGTGTGGTGCGATACGGGACATAGTGGAATGGGATGTGCAGAGGCTCCGACAGGGAGACCTGAGTGCAAAGTCTGGCTCTGCCATGCACAGTTGGAGATAATAGCCTTTCTGATCTAAGTGGCAGCTGTCTTACCTGTAATATGAAGCTCAAACACTTCACTGTGACTTTTAATAATTAAGTCATAGTATGTGCCAAGTGCTCAGCACGTAGAAGGAGTATGTGGAAGCACATGGTAGGAAATTAATAAACTCCTATCTATGGTAGCAATGACTCTTGGGGGAAAATAAAACCAGCCACATTATTAGTTATTTCTCAAACATTAGAAACTGAAATAATCATGCATATTTGTCTAAGAAGTAGGTAATACAAATCATGCTTTTGTTTAACACACATTCATCTAGTATCCACTCTGTGCAAAGTACTGGCTGGCAAGGAGCTCAGTGGTCTAATGGGACATATGATAGCGACCAATCAGGGGAAATGCACTGGAAACAGGGAAGCCCTGGGACAGCTGCTGCCAGATGTGTGTGTGTTAGACCGAACCAGCCCCTTTATGTGTCTTCCAACCAGGAGCTCTTGGATAAATATGTTGTGCGTAAAGTCAGTGGAGACTGTGCAGTGTGGAAGCATCCTCCCAAAACAGCATTGTTCTCTGACAGATCCTGCAGGTGAAAATAACAATTCAGAGATGGCAGCAGAGACTGTAAGAGTTCGTTTAGGGGAAGTTAGAGAAGGACCATGACACAATGTAGCATTTTCAAAATAGGCTGTGCGCACCCTGCCGTTTCTTTAAGTCCTAATAGTTTGTCCCACCAAGAAATGGCTCTGTTGACAAACAACCATGGGAAACCACATTAAACAAAGGTCAGTGAATTTTCTTGACCTTGACATTTCTCAGAACCATTAACATTCTAAGATATGTTTGAGTCTCTAAGAGGGAGATACTGAATGCTGTGCCTCCTGAAGTTATCTGACAGTGGAGCCCTTTTCTCCCCAGGGCTCTTATTAGGATGAAAAGCATTTTGTGGGTCACCCCCCTGGAACATGTGTCCCTTGGAGCCACATGGAACAGGTTGTAGTGGTCATTACTGAGAAACTGGCAAGTCTACACTACCAAAGGCAGGGGAAATCAAGTAAGAAAACTGACCATCCTCCGAGGGTTAGAATTTTCTTGTTTTTTACATCAAGGGGCCAAGGTCCTGAAGAATATTAGAAGGGTTTTTTTTTTTTTTTCTTCTATGAGGGTCGAATGCCCTGGACAGGTGGGCAGAAGAGGGTCAGCCCAGAGCATGGCTGCAGGGGTGTGTGGGCAGCTAAGGGGCTGTTGTGGTGGGGGCAGAGTGCCTCACTCCAAGCTCCCTCAGCTCCCGCCATGACAGCCTCCTTAGGCATGGATTGAGGGGAACACCCAAGTGCGGATCAGGAACAGCTCACACGGTGATGCTCTTGCACTAGAAGCAAAAACTATCCTGGGATCCAAAGAAATCACTTAAGGAGAAGACACTTTCTCTTCATTGCACCTCAGGAAAGCAGCATTAGGAGAATTCTGCACAATTATTAATACTCTAGCTTAGAAAATGGTGTTAATTAAGTAGAAGGAAATTTTTTAAATGTGACAAAGATGATGAGGTGATTAAGGGGTAGGATTTAAGCAGCGAGATGTGGAGAATTTAAGATGTATGACTGAGTAGCAATGACAGTGGGGTATATGATAGCTGCCTATAAATACCCAATTAATTGCCTAATGTGGCAAATGAGAAGAAACAGGCTTTAAACACCAAAAGGGAAACTGGTGTTGAAACCTGTTAGGGCAACAGTATTTACCAGAAAGGGTGATTTGAATGCCATCGAATGGGAAGTCAGTTGAGTTATTTGGATGAAGATTCAGGATAATACTTTTCTTTCTCAGAATATCCTGGTGCCAATAAAGATTTTTCATTAAAAAAGGTGCATACATTTTCATGTGTCTTAGGAGCCAAAATTAAAGAGTAGAGAGAAAGATTTAATTTGCAACAAGGTATCATGAGCTGGTAACAACCCTTAGGGTTGCTTCAAGCCTCTAGCCATGCTTTCTCTTAAGCTGAATTATAGTAATGTGCGTGGTGGTAGGAATCATAGGGGATCTGAGCGTTATGTTACACTGCGTGTGGAGATAAACCTTGTAAGATAATGCGTATAAGGATCATTGGTACAGCGAGCGCTCCGTAAAACTAGCTCTGTAAAATGCAGGAAGCGTAATTACGCTGTAGGTCCTCTACTTATATAGTCTCTGATCATCATTATCAATACTCTGAGGTAGATAGCAGTATCCCCATTGTACAGATAAGCAAACTGAGCCTCAGAAAAGTTAAATAGCCTGACCAAGTTCACACAACTAGTAAGTTGCAGATCCAGAATTTGCATTTAATTCTGAGTTACTCAAATAAACCATGCCCTTTTATTGAGATGTTTTGCTGCCTCCTGAAGGCATTTTTGATCGTCGCTTTTATAAACTTTAGACCAATGGCGTAGTATATATGAAGCACTCCTGAGAGTGAAATGGTTTGGTTCCATTTGAGAGTGGGTGGTCCTCGGGAGTGCCCCCACACTCAGCCCAGACCACGCCAAGACCCCCACGGTAGCTCACAGCTTGCCCAGGGCTGTGCGGCGACGAAGCAGGCAAGGTTAGAGGAGAGCAGAGTGGGCTCCTGGCCCTGAGCACTCAGGCCAGTATCTGTCAGATCTTGAAAACGGCATCCAGATTCGATTATAACTTCTCTTTGAGGTCTTCGAAATCTTTTGTTATTTCTTCCCTTGCTTTATGAAGTTCAGATCTATTTTCACATAAACAGAAATGATTCTTCCGTTCTGAGCACTTCGTTGTTGATGGTACTGTGGAATGTCCTAGGAAGGGGGAAATGGGGCCAGTTAAAAAAGGAGAAATCCTCCTTCGGTTGCATGTTTATATGTAAATGTCAAAGTCACGCGCTGGTGGACTAGTCCCTGCGGTAGAGCCCTCTCCTGACTGTCCTACAGCATCCCTACAGCAGGGGGAGATGATTCCAGTAGATTTGACTAGAAGATGAAAAAAAGTTCCCCCAGAAGTGTTATCCTGCATTCATGAGTTTCACAGGAAATTTAGGAAATCTGCACTTGGGTATATATTTTATTCCAGTAAGAAGTTCCCAAATTATAAGCATCAAAGTGACAACTCAGATCCTAACTGTTCTCTATTAAATATACCTTACCCCAGGTTACCACTGAGGGGTGTTGTCCTTGAACAGAGAGAATGTAGATTGAAAAAAATTAATTTCACATTCCTATTTATAGGACATTTGAGACAAACAGCCCATCACTGTTACCGTTACCTCATTCGCCTTTTTTAGCCATCAGGACTGACTGCTTATGTCTTTTACATTCATGGAACGCATTTCAAATCTAAGGAATTCAGTTCCTTAGCAGGATCATAGCAGAGATGATATATATCATCTTGTTTGGCTATCTTTATAATGCTTTCTTCTTTTCTTATAAAAAAATATAAATGGTATATTAGTACTGATGGAAAAACCAGGTCCAACAGGAAGGTTAAAAAAATAAGTTACCTAAACAATTCTTCTGGAATCATTTGAGTAGGGTGAAGTAGACTCTAAAGACAAAGCAGTATAATCCCAAAGATTATTTTTTTTAAATGAAGTTTAATTGGAGCTGTTTTACCAGATTGAACTGGTCAGGGCATTTTCCCCATCCTCACTCCCAGCCGAGGGAACCCAGGTGCCACTTCCTCCCTCTGCCACCTAGTGTCCAGGGTGGGCTTTGGTTTCCTGGGCATGACCAAGAGCACAGCTGGGACTCGCACCCAGCTCTCCAACACAGCCGCAGGTCGAGCAGCATGCTCTTTCTGAGGAGAGAGCTGCTCCAAGGCAGTGCTGGCAGCTCCTTTGTCTCTATTATTCCAGTCTTACAGGCTCTTTGGGCTTATGGTCAGTAAAGTTAGAATCAGAGTGGCACCATGTGTTTCTTTGTCTCTGCCCGTGATTGGCAATGGCATCCCCAAGTCCTCAGGAAGTGTAAGTAACCGCTTTCTCCGTATCTGCCATTTAAGATCCAGCAACAGTGTTCATTAGTTAGTTACCTTCTCTTTTTTGCAGTGTATTACAGACAACTTTCTGGTTTATTTTTCTGTATCTTTAATTTTGAAATTTTCCTGTAAGACAAAAAAAATGCATAGTTGTTATTTAAACACTTCTGCTTTTAAATTAAATTAAAGCTCTAGGAACTCTAAACCAGAGGTTGCCATTCTGGTTGAAATACCAAGGTATTTTCTGTGGAAAAGGACTCTTTTCATTAAAAAATGAAACAAAACAAAATTAAAATTCAAACTTGCGGGAAGGTGCCTCTTGGGCTCTGTGCATTCATTTGTCCCCAGAGCTCCCTGCCTGGGGTCCAGAGCCTGATACCAGTGCGTCCAGGTGCATGGCATTTTTAAAAAGAAAACAGAAAATTGTGTGTTTCCCCTGAAATGAAAAATAGCCAACTTAACATTGGTTTTCATGTTATCTTTTTGAGTATTTGAGCCAAAAGAAAAACAAACTGTTTAGAATCAGAGGTTTCCAAACCAATCCAAAAAACAAGTTTGACTCCTTTTTTATCATCTGTTTCCTTTGTCTTTATTTAAAAGTGCATAGGTGGTAATCACAAAAAGAGTAAGGGAAGGCAAATAAAGTGGGGAGGTGCAATCCCTGAGTGAAAAAATAAAGGGAATAATGCATATTTGTGCAGTTTCTGACCTGGCCTAAACCTTTCCATCCAGAGCACCCTCTCTCAGAGGCAGGGGTTTTCTCTAACAGCACAGCCTCTTCCTGTGCTTTTCTTGAAGGTCACGTCACCCTCTAACTTCCCAGCCATGTATTTTCTTTGGACTGCACTTCTTTACCCTTATTAAATACTTCACATATATGACAGGAGGTGTCAACATTTAACCTTTCATATGAAGTGAGAAAAGGAAAAAGATTATTTCAGCATTCTTTTATTTAAGCACAGTGGAACTCTGTTGTAATACAACTTTTTATTCCCACATTCCAATATAATATGGCTGAAACTCTGATCCCCCAAGAAATGTAGAAAAAGTAATACATCATCCACACACAAATCCCAGTGTCCATCCTGGTGTTACAACAAAATTCAATCTTGTATTTTTGTACATGTATATTATGCCTGTTGGGTTCCCCACCGCCCCAGCAAAAACTAAATTCCTGTGAATCCCCCAATGGCAACTGGTTTTTGTTTTCTATTGAAAACTGTAAACTCAGTTTGTTAATGACAATTAAATCTTTGAAATAATTTGTCCTTACAACACTCTATCATGATAGATATAGAGAACTGCTGGATAATTTGAAATTCAGCCAGTGTTTGACTTTAGCAGATACACATATTTTAATATAAGCAACCCAATCCTATCCTGCAATTTGAGGTGTATGCGTGTTTGTGTGACATATTTTTAAATGTCACATCACAGTTATGTCCAAATACCATGCAAATGCCAGTTATGTCGTTACAGTACATGACATCTACTTTCTGCTGTGGGAAATTTAGTGATGTTGGATTGAGGTGATGGATTGAAAGTATAGTGTGGACATGAAAACTGGAGTTCATAATTAAGGAGACCTTATTTTAATGATGCTAATTATACAACAGCAATATCTCTACCTCTAACATAAGAAATGTTTGGGTATGTATTATTTGGCTTATCTACTCAGTGTTTGGAAATGTTCCAGTGGCTTGAGTTCCTCTTTCTTTGCAAAAGTCTGTCTTTTGCAAAGAAAGAGAAAATTTTACCTAAACCACAAGACTAAACACAAATAGACCAGTAGGAATTAACCTCCTAATTTTTTTCTTTCTAATAACATAGGTGATCCCTTCATAGAATTTCCTAATATTAACTTCTTTTACTTGAACAAGAAAAACCTTCCTATATACTTCCATACACAAAAAGTATGCTACAGAATATGTCATGTGATATAAAAGAAACCTGAGTAGTATTCCTAAGCCTTAGCACTCCAAAAACTACTTTAGTGGGGGCATTTCTCAAAATGCCATTAGTCCGAAGGCTCTCCCATGGGATCCCGCAGTCTTATATCAAACCACAGAGAAGAGTGGCAGGGTTGGGCACCCCAGTGGGATAGAGCAGCCCGGTGATGTGAGCATTCAGAGCTGGGTGCGTGTGCATCAGAGGGATGGCAAAGGACAGCCTGCCTCTGGGCAATGGAGTGAATGGGTACTTTTCAGGTGGGGTATGAGAACTCTTACACATGGTGGTATATTTACCAAGAAAGAAAGGTGCCTGACAGGTGGTGGACAAACCACACAGAGAGCAGAGGTTCAAGGGACATCACAGAATGCTAGCCGAGTAGTGTGCATTGGACTTCGGGCTAGTCCTTCTGCTTAGCAAGGTCTTGGCACAGGGCTGGTGTTTGGAAGCAGAACTCAAATCCTGGCATGAAGGAAAAAGGCAATGGAACCATTGATTTTCCCATATCCTGGCTAGAGAAGGCAGCCAGAATGGTTTTAGGGGCAGAATTGAGCCCCAGAGAATAAGGCAGAATCTACTTTTCATGACTTGACTGAAAACAGGCAAGAACTGGTTTTAGGGCAAGTTCAAGCACACATGTGGATCTGAGGCACCCAGGACTGGAGCAGCCTTGTGTGTTCTGAGCACCCTCCCTCAGGGTCCCAGGCTCTGCAGAAGTGGGCAGGTATCAAGAGCTGGAGAACCCAGCAGAATATCACCCAGAGAATGCTTTCCAGCTCAAGTCGTGGGCTTTTCCCTCTCTGTTCAGCAGACCAGAGTCCAGAAATGGTGGCCTCTAGCTATTTAACAGCCTATTTCTCAGCACTTTCCACAGCCTCAGTGGGAGAGGCAGTAGCTTCACCTGGTGGGGCCTTGGCTGACCTTGTGCGGGAATCTGGACTGCTTCCCATGCCCTGAACAACTCTGCTGGTGTTTCCAGGGTCCTTGGTGACACCATGGACTCCCCCCAAAATCTCTGCGAAATGTCATGAGGATGTTTCAACTTCCCTAAAACTCCCACTTTGTGGGAGTTACCTTCTGACAAGGGGACAAAGCCACCTCGGAATCTCTTCAGTTTACTGGACAGCTTGATACCAACCCCGATATATTTTAAGGTGCTCCGCCAACCCCCAGCTTCCTATCATTGTTTCTCGGAAGCAGGAATGTTCGACACGACCAAGACCAAATGGTGCTCTTTAAGAGAATACTTGAAGACCACGCTGAACACTTAAAACTGGGCCCTGTAGTCAGTTTATTTACTTTCAAGTAATGTCATATTTGCCATATTGCAATCCAGATGCCTTCATGTTATGGTTGCTGCTTCTGGGTATATGCCATTCCTTTTCCTATATAAATACCTAATCAACACCCTGCACTGCCACACTGCCTTGCAGGGTACCCTGATGGGGGAGGTGTGTGTAACAGTTGTTCTTTAAGGAGAGGGCAACCAGCAGAGTGAGCACCTTGGAATCATGTGCTGTACTGGGCATGTTCATTGGAAGCCTTGAATACAAT
The DNA here is from genome assembly GCF_040802235.1 of Manis javanica. Taxonomy (NCBI): domain Eukaryota; kingdom Metazoa; phylum Chordata; class Mammalia; order Pholidota; family Manidae; genus Manis; species Manis javanica. The sequence goes on from NC_133161.1 coordinate 94,761,017, forward strand.
GGTTAACCTAGAGAAGGCTATCCCTCGTAGGACAGAGCTGAGTATATAGGAAAGGGAATTGGGCTTCGAATAAAGACAAACTTTCTTACATATAAAGCAGTAAAGAAAAGAAGAGGGTGGAAAGAGTATTGATCTTCCTGGCAAAATAGTGAGCATCCATCGCAGCAACTGTAGAGTTAAAGGAGACAGCGAGTGGGCACTTAGCAGGAGTGCTATAATAAGTGTAGACTGGGGAGTTGGCTTAAATGGCTTTTAAAATGAGTGCTTGACCTGGGCTTACAATTCAAACTTCCCATTTTGTAAGGTGGAATATTTACCTGATTACCTGCTGTGACAGGCTGAACAGTGGTCCCCAAATATGCCCATACTCTAATCCCTGGAACAGGTCCATTTTCCTTCTGTGGCAAAAGGGACTTTGCAGATGTGAGTTAGTCAAAGATCTCAAGTTAAGGAGATGATCCTGGATTAGCCCAGTGTGTCTTATATCATCTTGGTAATTTTATAAGAGGGAGGCAGGTGGGGTCACAGTCAACAGAGACAATGTGATGATGGGATTGGGTTGGAGTGATGTGCTTTGAGGATAGAGAAGGGGCTGCAAGCCGAGGAATGCGGGTGGCCACTGGAAGCTGAAAAGGCAAGAAAGTGCCTCCATCCAGAGCCTCCAGAAGGGATGCAGCTCTGCCAGCACCTTGACCTTGGCCTTGTGAGGCCCGTTTCAGACTTCTGACCTTTATAACTGTAAGAAAATAAATTTGGATCATTTAAAACCACTAACTTTGAGATTATTTGTTACAGATTATAGGAAATATATACACCTGCCTTTCCCTAAACTCTGTCTGGGATTTTATTTGAGCTCTAAACAAGCTAGACAAGGCCAAAAGTCTATACTCCAATAAAGAATATATTGCTATCTCATGTTTCTCCCCCAGCCCTGGTTGTGCATTCTTGGATGGAGCCTGTATGACAGGGATTTTTCTTTCTTCATTTACATATGTGTTGGAATGACTTCTAAGCATATAAAATTAGGTCCACACTTCTTAGCATGACATGCAAACCTCTAGATGAACAAGCTTTCTACTCTCCCTTCTGTTTCCTCCTTGAACCCTTGTCATGCTGAACTCCTCAAGTTACCTGAGTGCGCCATGCCTTTTTGCCTCTGTTCTTTTATTTTGCATGTGTTGCGGCTTTTATTATCTGTTTTTCCCAGATAACTTCTAGTTAGCTGTCAGGATTATGTTTGGCTATCACAGAGACTCCAGATAACACAGTTGTAAATAGAAGTTTAATTCTTCCACAATTGGTTGGAAGTGGGCAGTTTGGTGCTGGCATGGCATCTCGGCTCTGGGTTGTCTGCAGGAAATCACGCTCCTTCTAGCTCTTTGCTCTGCCATCCCTGGGGTACGGTCTTTGTCTTCATAGTTCAAGGTAGTGTTTAGAGCTCTGGCCATCACATCTGTGTTCCAGAAAGAGGGATGGAGGAAAGTGTAAGGTGTGAAGGCAGCAAAGGACATGTCCTAGCTATATTTTGGGAAGGTTCCTGAAAGCTGTCAAATTATACCTCTACTCACATACATTAACATATACTTAGAAAGAGGCTGGGAAGTATAGTTATTACTTTGGGGATGAGGGGTGGGATTTGCCTTACTAAAAACCAGATGTTCTATTTCTATGGAAAAAAGAGAAGGAATATTAATGGACAAGGAACAGTATCTATCACATCATCATTTAAAACTCAACTTATATGGTTCCTGCTCTGGGAAGGAACCTAACCACCCCCCACCACCCCAATGGCATTAGTTGTCCCTTCCAAACAGGCTGTGAATAACTTACCTACCTGTGTCAAATGACTTTATTACCTTGGATGTCTCACACTCTACTCTGAGCTTTCTGAGGCAAAAACTCTGTTTGTATCACTGTATTGCCCAGCACAGCAGCTGTAAAAACTTACATTAATGAGTGAATGAATTTACCCTGAGAAGTTTCCAGATGCCAATGTCCCAGAAATTTCAAGATTTGAGCAGGTAATTTAAGGTGCACGGTATTTGTGCCCTTAGAATAGTTTTGTAGGACTCCCTAGGAAATTAATAAAGTGTCTATCCAAACGTAGAGCCAATGTAGCTTTGTATGTGTGTGTGTGTGTGTTTTATGGTGTAAAAAGTTAGAATTCTGCACAAAGTAAGACATACTTAGATTCCCTCCACACTCCTACCCCACCTTTCCTGGTAAAGAAAGTTTAGAAAAATGTAGTCAAGGAAAGTTTATGCACCAGATTGCATGTGGACCACAGTCTGTATCAGTGCAACCAATTTATGTAGGCAATTATAACACTGTAAAATTAAGAGGTGGCCTAATAAATCTATTAATTAAAAATCGATTGAGTAATAAAAATACATAATTTCATTTCTAGCAATTTTTTTTCCTGATATGCCTCTTTTCTGTAATGTATTTGAACAGTGCCATGAGATTATCAACACCAGAGTCAGTATTGTGGTCTGGAGAAACCTAGAATCCTGTAGCAATCTTTAAGTTCAAGCAACTCATTTTACCCTAGAAAGATTAATTCAAGATTAAATGAGAGAATAAAAGTGTAATTATTAATTATTATTTTTGATATCTATGTAGGTCTTTACTTTTCTTAAGGGTACTCTTGACAATTACTGGATATTGTCATCTACTGAAGAAATAAAATACATGAGACTTGAAAGGAAATATAATTTTAAGAAGACCTGATACCTGCTCTTAAAAACTTATAATTTAGTAAGAAAGAGAGATCACACTAAAGATTGTTAGGTGTTGGAGTAGCTACAACCGAGGTTAACCGCAAGAAATGAGTGACCTGACCCAAAGAACTGGGAAACTATTTCTTCAGAGTAATCTCAGGAATACTTTTGTGAATTACCCATTCATAACTTCCCATCCTCCTCTACCTCAAGATTGGCTAGAGGATGATTAATTAGCATAGTATTTTTCCACTTGCTATTTAAAACCAGGGTGACCGTATGTTCCAGTCTGCCTGGGACTGGCTCGATCTATGCCTGGTGTCCCAGCACAATTATTCGTGGTCTTTCACTCTCTGAAGATGTCAGCCAATCTATAGCCCTCTCCTCCATCCTCACCACTGAGTACTTGCCCTCACTTCCTTCTTCATCTTGCCACACCGAAAGCATGTAAGAGTAGAAAAGAGGGCAATGTACTCTCCTCGAAAGCAGTTTCTGGCTTGGGTTCCCACATTCCCATACTGCTGAGTTCCAGTCCACACTCAAGTCTTGATAATTGTTTCAAGATGCTGTAGTTTATAGATAAAAGATAAAAGTCCTTACTCTTTGGAGGAGAACATGCTTCAAAGAACATGCTTCTGGCTTAAAGGAAAAAAGATTTCCATGTTTGAGCTCACAAGCATTTCTTTAAATTACTGTAAGATCACCCAGCACCAAGTATATGTGCTTTCTCAAACTGAGTAATTGGATGTACTGCAGTTAATTTAGCTTTTGGTATTTTAAAAGTATTGTATTCTGAGGGAATGAGTTGTTCCATTGAGGTGAATATTCTGTATAGATTGATCAACCAATCGATAGACAGATGGTAGATAGGTTACTAGGACTTAACTCTTCTAAGTATTGATCCTTTTGAAATGTTTTCCTTATTTGATGGAATTTCATAAAATGACTTGAATACCTACATGGCTTTCTTAATTAATGTGGATTGATGGAAATGAAACATTTTCTGGTTTTATAACCAGTAGGAATGTTAATTATATATTTTACATAAGAAGTAATGTCCTCACAGACAGTGGCATAAGGCATACAGGGCTGTTTGTCCTTTTCTCTGTTTCAATTAGTGTCTTTTTAAAATGTCCTATTCTTCTTGGTTTATTGCTTCTATGAGTCCTTCTTTTCATGTATGGTCTGTTTCTTCTCATCTGCTGTAGGCTCCAACACAACCTCAGTGTAGTGATCAGATCTGTTAATAAAATCAAGGCAAATTTGCTCGAAGTGATTAGCAACTCTCTGATGGGGAAAATCTATGGGTTTTTATGACATCACTTTTGGCTGCACAGATGCCTTTTTTGTTTGCTTTCTGTCTATGTTCCAAGCAGTTGAGTTTGTAAAAGAGTTGACCTCTAGATAAGTAAAGTGTTTTTGTAATTCTATTTGAAAATTAGTGTGGAAAATTAAGGTGTCCACCCCTGTGGAGAAAGTTGAGGTCAAGTAATTCATTCCTGAAGCTGTGTAGTCATAAAGACTCACATACTGGGCTCAGAACTAGCGTTAACCAATAGAATTGCTCCCAGAGGGGTGCTCACTTCCTAGGTCAACTCTTAAAACACTCCACATAGCCATTTTAGGCTTTTTAGGCTTCCAAATACTTACTTGGTGAATGGACAGAGAAACAGGAAATCAAAGTAAAACTGGATGCTGTAAATCTGTTTTGTACAGAAGTGTGTTGAACAACCTTTAGTGAGGGCAAGTGCACTACATCAGATTTTAGGATTCCACAATACTGCCTACTTCATCTGGGAAGCTAAATCTTTCTTTTGCTACACTTCTTTGTTCTAATTTAAGATTTGCCAGAATTGTGTAAAGCTGGTGATTACTTCAGAGTTTTGGAAATCAGTCTTTCTTCCCTTTTATCAAGGGTTATAAAACAATATCTCTGTAAGTCACAGGGAAGATAAGAAAGGTAGATTTAACTTACCTAGTGAAAAACCCAAAAGCTATTATTGCCAAAAGAATGCCTTCAAAAGCAGCAGGCAAAACCTAAAAGGTTTGCTCTGATTTATGTAAACTGACAGTGCAGTGAGTACAACAACACATATGTATCTGTTGCTTTCCTTTTAGGGATAGATGTGGAAAATCATCCTTGAAAAATTCCTAGACAGCATGTCCCAAGAAATTTTTCTGTCATTTTCTCACTTTTCATTGTGGAGATGGAGACACAGTTGATAGTGTGGATTTTTACTATATTTTGGTTTTTAGCTGGCTGTCTAGAACCTATGGGCCAAAGACACTGTGTCTTGCCTGAATGCAATTATATTTCCTAATGGAGTTTTTTCTGGTGCTGATGATATTTGTACAGATTATTATTATAAAGCCTTGCAAAGACTTCTGGGTTTTGATTTTATATTGGTTTTTTCCCTACTATTTACATAGTTTCAATCTACCCCAAATACTGCAATTGTGAAATATAATGACTATAGCAAGAAACCCAAATTTGTCCCAAACATCAAGATACAATGGATCTTGAGGTTTCATGGCCATTAGTGTTCTTTCATTAGTAACATTGAAGGAAAAAGAGGGGAAAAGTTATTAAAATGATTCATATATTTTGAATTGTCAAACAACAACTATAGGCCCTGAAATGGACCCAATGGTTGTTACTGAAAAATGTGTATTTCACAGTAGTGTTTAATACTTACTTTTGGTAACTGCTTGCCATCCCACGCAATTTCAGCTGTGGTATTACTGGGCTTGTTTATACACAGGAGAGATACCAAAACAAAAAGCAAACCAAAAAACAGATGTAAATTTGAGAGCCAAAGGAGTTGCCTTTCTCTGAAGATTGTAAAGGATAAGCCTACTTTGCCACCTGTAACAATTAATGCCGTCTGTCCTAAAGGGCGGTGGTTTAAGGGCTGGCGCACACTAATGAGCTCTGCTTGTAGTGAGTGGGGTGTCCTGAGGGCAGATACATACTGACTTCCCAGTAGATATATTTTATTTCTGGACCTAGCTGTTAGCTTATACCTGAGGTCTTTGGCAGGACATGGAGTTGTATTTTCTCTTCTGGAAAAGTAAACATCCACAGACAAACATTCTCAGTTAACAATAGGAAGAGCTGTATCTGTAAGATAATAGTTGCTATGCCCTGAGCACTAACTCTCTGTCAGACACTGGATCAGATGCCTATCATACACTATTCTAAAAATATTCTTTCATCCTGCATGGTAGATGCTATTTTCTAGCTTTGTGGATTAGAAAACCAAGGTTCAGATAGATTAAGGACATGTTTAATGTCACACAGCTGGTGAGAGGCAGGGCCAGTATTCCAAGTGATGTGATTCTCATTTTAAAATCATCACAGTGTACCTATTTTTTGCTTTATTTGTCCCCAGGGGAGAAAACTTACTCTGATTTTAGATGGATGCACTTCATGCCTTTTAGAGGGCAAGCCCAAGATCTTAAACCGTCTCTGGCTTAAGTGTAAAGTGAGTGGATTGTTTCCTATTTTCTCTCCTCTTATGGAAGTAAAAGTAAGTCAATATAGGTGCAGTCTCCCAAATCTCTTTAAAGAAGCAGCACTGTAAAATTGAGTCCACACATAATGTCAGAGGGAATTGCTCGACACATATTTTGAACACATTGCTTTCAGCAGTGATTCAATTCTGGAATTGTTAGAGCATTCATTCCTTTTCCTGTTTACAAAGTTTATAAAGAATCTCTTCAGCTGAGGTATATTGCCCTTCACCGTCAGCTCATCTCCTGACCTCTGCCCTGCCCATCAGGAGCCTTTACCTGTTTCTTGCTTGGCCATATTGCAGTTGGCCGGGAGGTGCTCAGAACTTGCTTCATCCTGTCACTGTGAAAGGTGGCCAGGGAATCCAGGTGCCTGACGGCTAAAACAAGTCAGCTGCAAATCAGCTGTTTGTTTCTGTGCCCAGAATCTGCTGATTCACCTTGCAGCCTTTGAATCAGTTTTTCCTCTTCACTCTGCCTCAGTTTCTCAGTTATCAAAATAGGGGAAAAAAAGATGTAAAAGCAAATGTATTCTGAAGGCAGAATCCAGCCTTATTTACAGTGAAAGGATTTTTGATTTTTTTAAGATTCAAGCCCAAGTCCATTACATCATTACTTTTTTATTTTTGCATTTTTATGGCTATTTCTCTTTGACTGGAATATGGTTCTTTCATAACATGAGAAACATCCTACTTCCTGGATTGGAGTTTTCATATTCCTCAGGAAGTTTCAGTTATTAATTAGTTACTGTTATCTTTTCAGAACCTAGAAGCAACAAGTTTCATATCAGTGATATTTTCTACATATTCTTTTAGTTTTAAATGTCAACACCTCCATCTGAAAGGGGTATTTGAAGCTGAATAGCTTTATCACTGGGCTCAAAGATGCAGTGTGATAAATCAAACACTTGCTATACATTAAAGGTGTAAACTGAAGTTGGCCAGTGCCGATCATGTCGGCTCCTTTCCCTCCACTGCCTGTGGCAGACATTGCTAATCAAACCTGGCTTCCTTCCCACCAAGCATAGAGGCCACTTGGCTTTGAAGACCCTTGTTGGCACACGGCTCAAACAACCATTTGGAGTTTGTGTGCAGGATAAAATCAGTTTTTCCTCCATGGAAGAATGCCTCATGTAATAAACACCCAGACAGATTTTTTTTCTTCTCAGGGAACACTTTGAAACCCCAATAAAAAGATACTTTGTAGTGGAATAGTGAACCATGGAGCAGGCTTTGAAGTCCTTGTAAGTTCTATAATGGTGCATTAGGGATCTCATCTTTGAAAAGTACTTTGTGAAGAAATGAAGTTTTGAGTTAAAAATCCTACTACCAGAGGCAAGGATGAGAGAGAATTTGATTCTCTTGTGTGGGCAGCCTTTTATTATACTTATTCCAGAGATTGCCCAGATTCATGTCACCACTGATGAAACTCTTATTCTTGTTTCTGGACCCAGATATTTGTCTCTAGAGATAGTTCCTACTTAACCTTTTCTCCTTTGACTTGAGCACAGAAGTACATTATGGAGGTATATATCAGATGGATCACTCATCTTTTCCATGAACATCAAGATAAGCTTCTCATAGTAGTAAGGTAACACATTACTGTTAATTAAATGCTGCAGTTAAAAAGATATCAAAACTAAATTAAACAGCTTTTCCTAGGTATGTTTCCTTTGTGAGATTTCTTTTTTTTAAATCAGGTCACTATGTTTTCGTTATCTTTTAATCTAAGTGTGAGCAATTTCAGTGATACATTATAGTAATGCTGGAGGCAGAATGACCAAATTGCTTAAGTGCTCGCCAGCCAGGAGCTGCACTAGGGGGCGCCCTCTTCCAGGAGTCCGGCTTTGCTGACGTTTAGGGAGAGCTGTGTGCCTGGGGCAGGACATTGCACCGGTAGGACTACCCCAGAAGGTCTTTAATCATTTCCTTGGGGGCCTTTGTTCTTCTCAAGGCTCTTCTGGTTACAAGAAACAGACATGCACTTAAGTTGCCTCACGTGGAGGAGAATTTATTGAAAGTTTGTGCGTGGGAGAAGCTGAATGACCAGCTTCGGAAAGGCAGAAGAAGCTGGGTCTCTGCATCGTTGTGCCCCTGCCTCACTCTCCCCTCGCTTTGCCATGTGGCTTCCTCTGAGCATTCATAGGCAGCACCCCCTCATAAATCCACCAGCACACACTTGAGCCATAGCGGCCACCCCAGCTCTCCTTCCTCTACTTGTTAGGTGTAGCACCCCCAGCGAACTAGTTCAGTGACTTAGCGTCCCAGCTCTCAGTTCCACACACAGAGAACTCGGGCCCACTTTGTCTTTCCAAGCCAACCCATCGATCACATGATTACACCGACTGAAATCCAAGGGTTGGCTGCTTGAGTCAAGGACCTATTGGTTTAATCAGCAGTGGACAGAGGCTGCAGAATCAGACTGTGCCCACCACGGCTGCCTCATCCAGCCTCTTCAGTGCACCCATGCTTCCAGTCCCTCCCAGTTCCACTTTTTCTTATTGCACTGGCTTGTTTCATAATGATCTGGGAATTCTGTCTGTCACCCAAAAGTGAGGTGAGGCTGCTCTGCACCCAGTAAGTGACCAGAAACTCATCAGAGCAGGTGATATAGGCTTGGAGGCTGAGGAAGCTGGGTTAGTATTGTGGACCAACTTGGTATAAAGCTTACGTTTTTCTTACCTTACCTTTCCAATTAGTGAAATATGATGTTAGTGGTAGCTTGGAATCAGACCTGAGAGCCTGGAAGTAAATTCTTTTCAGAAAAATATCTCTGTGGTGGGTATAAGATGAGGTTGAGAGACTGTGGGATTTTTAAGAGATTTACCACTCCATTGTTATTTCCTGGATGGCCTTTACCAAGTATAAATCAAGCCACGATTAGAGGCCATTTATTTGGCCTTTTCAGCCTCCTTCCAGCCACCTAAGAAATATCAGCACGGGCCTTGAACAGCACTCCCACCCCACAGCCTCGTGAAGAAGGGGTGGGCAGCATTCTGAGCAGTGACCTTGGAGACAAAGATGAAACAGGGTAGCTCAGAGATCAGAGATCCTGCTGGGTCCCTCCTGCTTGTTGTCTATGTTTATGCCTTTGCTCTTGAGAAATTCACCCAGTCTCTTTCCAGGCCTCAGTTTCCTCATCTGCAAAGTGGGACTAATGTGCCCTTGATGACCTCCAAGGACCACTGTGAAGTTTGCTTATTAATGATACTAAGAATGCTTGGAACTTATAAATATTTCCTAAGAAGAGCTGGTATCTTTCCTCTTGCTATAAGATTGGAGGAAGTATGCAGCCTCTCCTCTGTTCATCTGTAATTTAGTCAGCTTGTGTACAGACTGCATTGCATTAAACGCTGAACTCCAATCCTAGTGTTTAAACATATTAAATACAAAATATGAGTAGTATAAATTGTGTGAAACACTTTGGTCTTCTACTTGGAGGCCTAACAAGATCTCGATGCAGGGTCACCACAAACATTACACAGACGCTGCTAAGAGTAAGTGGAAGTCTTTGAAACGATGGCTAGAAAACAATCTTACAGAAAAAGCTGTAGAAGCCCATCACTAGGGGATTTATAAGTGGGCCAAGGAAAATTGAGGGCAACCAGTCTGCACTGCTCTTGGGTGGGCAAGGACTGGAGGTATTTGTTTATTTTATTTGCACATTAACTTTTATAATGCTATTCCTCTAGAGTATGAAAAAAAGCTTTACAGATAACAGACTCCAAATTTAAAAGTCTTCATTCCCCCAGCAGTTTTGCACGGGTTTGCTGCTATTGTTAATCAAAAAGAACATCCACCTATTTTTCCCTTTAGAACAGTAAAACTTTAAGACAAGGTAGGTTTCCATTCGTGTTTGGGGATATAGGACACCACCTCATGTCTTATATATCTAAGATCTCAGTTCTGGGTTTTCATTAATAAAAATACCACAAATGTCACATGATGGTTGTGAAGTGGGAGCAGATGCCACCATGGAACTGTGGAGAAGCAGGCCAGGATGAGTCCTGTCTTCCATCGCTGAACTGCAGCTCTCCTGGTTTTTGTTATCCACAGATTCTTTAAGTTTCTTTTCTTTCTTCCATCTTCCAAAAGGGGTCATTTGTTGCCCCATTACTTTTATGTGTATGTAGTGACTCACAGCCTCTGTGTGGCTGCAATTGCATTTCTCTGAAGTCTACTGGACATGGGTTGGGCAATGAGTGAATGTTTATGCCCTAAAGAAATGTGACACTCTTTGACCTTTAACTTTTAATGTCATGCTGTTTTCTGTTTGGTCTAGGCCTGTGTGTGGGTTTTTTTTTTGTTTGTTTTTTTACTGTAATAACCTGAGGTCTTTAATATTTTCCTCGGGGGCAAATCTCAAGAAGAAAGGAACTCTGTGAAGAGGGGTGGAAGCTCTTGGCAAGGGGAATTTGAAAATGGCCATGGTTTGTTGCAGTTTTCAAAAACTGTAAGCTGACACAGAGAAACCTCAGCGGTTACCCATGCCGGCTGATCCCTCTGTCCTCTGAGAAGAGGGGAGAGATTTATGGAATCCACAGGGGCTAGGGCCACATAACCCAGTTTGCGCTTAGAAGGCGCTAGCTCCTCAGTGCCAAGTAAATTTTGGAAATGATTCTCCTTTGCTGACAGTACCCTCATTACTGATTGTGTAGAGTAATTTATCAGGCATTTCTTAAAATAAACCGTTCATTTATACTAATAGGACTTGGCAGGAAGGAAGAATTGGCAGGACTTGGAGTTCCTAGTGTGGGTTTTTTCTTTTTCTCTTTCTTTTCTCTTTTTTATTTTCTTGTCTTTAAAAAATTTGAAAACACCAACATTGAAAAGTTTAAGTATTTTGAGGAAAGTTTTAGGGGCCAGCTTCAAGTTCACTAAAGCTTAAAGAATTACATGATAAATCTTCAAAATGGAAGAAAGGATGAAGGATTTCCAATGATGAAGTTCACCAAAAGAGAAAATAAGCACAATGCCACTGATTTTATCCTTCTGCTTTCTCCAGGCATTGGGTTCCCCGTGTTGATGACTTGATTACTTATTTTTGGTATCACAGGGCTTTTGAAGAAAGTTAATTTCACTTTTTCTTCACTGTGGACAGTTAGAGTCTCCCTCTCCTTGAGGTCTGTTATCAGCTGGCTGTTTCTCTCTAGTTATGCACGTAATGTATCAACGTTGTTTATATATACACGCAAGACAGTTATTCTCAAGGCTTTCTGCTTATCTGTGCATTCTTAGCCTTGGGCCTCTGACAATACATGTCCATCCTCCATTTCCTTGGAATTAAAAGGACACCAAGATTGATAACCTTTTCTCCTGAATAAAATGATAGCCTTGTAAATCATAATAAAACTTGAGTTACAATTGAATCTTCAGGCTGGGGAAAATGCTTCAGCCCTCCACCAGCGCTGGGGATCAGGGATGAGCAAGGCCTGAAGAGCCGACCTCTGGCGAAATGCTCCTGGATAAGAGATCTATGCCAGTGTCTGTACGTATGCACGTACCTATTACATAGACGTAGACTTATTACACATACACAAATCACAGACATATGTATGTGTGTACGTAAGTACATGTATCTCTTTTTTTATTTAAAATAATGAAGTGTGTAAGTGCAGAATGTGTTGAGTCTTAAGCATGCCAGTAGGTTGTGTGACTTTGGATCAAAAAGAAAAGAATAAGTGTTGTTTTCTGAGAATGAATGGAATCCTTTAACTGCAGGGGTCTATTAAAGATCGAATCAATATAAAGAGTAATGTGAACCAAGTGAAATTTATGATAATTGGTTAGCAGTTGTTTTCCTACCATTGAATTAGCAATTCTACCAACTTCTCAGCAAGACAATGTCCTTAGCTGACTTTTTAACATCAAATGGTAGTTATCTGTTGGTTTCCATCTTCTTGCTTTCAAAATATTAGAGCTTCTTATTTGTCTAAAACTCAACAGTTACATTGTTTTGTAATATTCCAACTTTTGCATAATCTATGTAATAAGGTTTATGTCTCCCCAAAACATGTTTGGAAGGAAATACATCAAAATGTGAATAATAATGTTATAATGTTAAGAATAATGATTCTTTCTGGGATGTAAGATTATGGGTAATTTTTAACTTCTTTATTTTACTTAGTATTTTTCTAAAGTTTTACAATATTACTTTAATATTCAGAAAAAGTATTTCTAGCAAAATAAGGAGAAAAGGCCTCTGCCTTATTTTGTAGAGGTACAGGATAAAGGAAGAGAATATTGTTTTGCCTTGAAGTTTAAAGGATGCTCATTATTTTTTCTCAGTGTTTATCATCAGGGTTTTACATGATCATATTATATCCTATATGTCCTTATTTTTTTAATATACATACTTTTAAAATGCACCTGCCTAATTCATCAGTGACTTCTTATACTGTAATTTTCTCAAACTTTAATTGTATGAAAAAACAGTATTTTTTTCTGTTTCTTTTATTTTTAGTAAAATAAGAAATAACAAACAGTATTTTTTTCCTTTATTTTCAGTTTTAGACTGCCTGTTAAGACAAGCATATGCAAAAATTTTGAGATGACAACACCAGTTCGTTTCTATTATCTGTGGTTTATGTTACATAGAAGTTTGATAGTAAATACGTAGACTTTGTAAGCTTCCTTCTTTTCTTAACCATAGATTTCAAACAGAATGTTTAGCAGAACTGCTCCTGCAGTCACCAAATTTAGATCACTACCTTTAGTTCCAAGATGAAGAACTGTCTTGAAACGTTTCAGGGCGACATGTTTCTGGAGTGGCACACAGATTCATTGAGTCTGAAAATAAAGAGAGAATCCAGAGGAAAAAAAAAAAAATCATTGTTGTCCAGGTTGAAAGCAGTGCCATGGGCCTCATTCCTTACCACTTTTCAAATTAAATCCATTTCATAAAAACGCCGATGTTCTTGTTCAGCAAAAGCAATAGGAGAATGGAAGAACACGGTTATTTCATTGTGAAGATCCTCTTTACAGAAGCTTGTTCAATATACTCAGGAAACTTCCCTTTACTCCCTTACTTAGTCTTTCTAACCACAGGTTGCCTTGTCTTTCCCTGCAGTGCCTCTGCGGGAAGGGGACTCAGAGTGCCAAGCTGAGGGAGGGGATCCCTGCCCGTGTGGAGCCCTGCCTATGGGGAGCTGTGTGGTTGTGATATTGTGCAGGACGTTGGGGTTCAGCTGCTTCTGTGCTGAGGCAAGTTCATCTTGAGCACAGGTTTCTTCCTGGTATCACCAGTTCATCAGCCCTCCAGCCAGAAATTGGAATGGAGCTTCTGTCCTTTGTTAAAAACTCTGGGTGGGAATGACATTCTGAATCTTGCCATGTGGAGGCCAGCTGGTCCTGGGAAGAGGACATCAGGCCACCTTGTTGGCAGAGTTGTTTTAGTCCCTGGGATCTCGAGGGGATCACCCCTTTTGGAGGGAATCCCATATGGAATGAGGTAGGGCCCACAGGCCAGCCAGCTTTGACAGAGTCAGAAAGCTTTTCCTAATTAGCTTGCCTGTGTATATAATGTTCTCCTTATTTCCCTTTTGTTCTTTAGTATTTGGTAAAGACAAGTTTCTGAAAGGTTCAGCCCATTTCAACTGAAACTAATGGGCAAGACCAGCTGGTCCATGTTTGTGTCAGGGTGCTAAAGGGAGAGCCAGGCGGGGCCCCCTGGAGTGGGTAAGGAACAGAGGTGAGAGCTCCAACTGGGGAGCAGGATGCAGGAGGGAAGAGGTGTGTGTTCCGACTCCCCTTGCCGGCCAGTAGATTCTCTGTCCAGCGCTAAATTCTGAAGGTCCCTAACCACTATTAAGGGAATAGCTCCTTGGTGAATTATTGAGAGAATGTACCAGTGCTGATGTGGCTATGACTGAATGCCTGCATTTTCAGGCCAGGCATGCTAGATTTGCTCTCACTTTTTGAAATTCTCAGAGATTTCTTAGTTATTTGAACTGGATTGCTATGATTTCCTCAGCCAGGAAGTGTTAGGCCCATATAAAATTGATACTTACCCTTTAAGTTCATACAAAACTAATGTGCACCCAAAAGCCAGTGAGATTCGAAGCTTGAAAGGGCAATGGTGTCTTTATCATTTTTGATTCCTCAGTGCTGAGCATGGTGTGTGATTCAACCACTCCCTGTTGAATGAACGTGTATTAAATTAGTGTGTGGAGAAAGGCTTTTTCCAAGGTCCAGAGATTTCTATTCTTGCTATCGAACTTCTGAGTTTAGCAGCATAACCTGGTAGGTTGGTATTCGCCACATGGTTTGAGCCTGTTTTCAGAGCAAATGGACGCAACGAGTTTAGAGCAGTTGTGGGAGAGGGAGATCCCAGAACTTTGTGAACCATTCTTTCTGCTCCACTCGTCAGCAAATCTTTGTTGTTATCTGAGACCTAAGCTCCTCTGATGGTGTGTCTCAGGGACAGGGCTGACAGCATTCTTCCCAGTCTCCATTTCAGTGTTTGAAGAGGACCATCCTCTTCACATAGCTATTTCTAACACTTTTATTATCATTTACATCCCATATTCCTGTAGATTACATTCAGAGCACTAGCTTCACTTGCTTCTGGGTGGAACTCTCCTAGATTAGTCCCTTTTAATACCCTGCTAATTCCTGATCTCTTGGGCCAGAGAGTTTCTCTTCTTTGACTTCTGTCTAGTTCATCTTTTCTATAGGAAGGACTGGGGAAGAAAATACATTTAAAACAATTTTGAATGCACTGCTAAAGTGACTTCAAATTCCTCAATAATTGTTGGCCCATAGCTGCCAGGTTTCAGTCTGTCAAGCCCTGCCATCACGATTCTCCCCCGTCGTCCCCTGACTTGATACATCTTACATCATCTACATGAATTTTATCAACTAAAAACTGCCTTTTAAAGTGAACCAGAAGGTATACAAAATTGGTATCAATTATTCTTCCATAAGGAAGCATAAACTGCAGGGTTGTCTCTTCCTAGAGAAGAGAACTGTTCTCAGATTGAGTCAGTCTGACTACCTGTTTTCACTCATTCTTCATGGATCGGAACCATGACTAAAGTCGCCCCAGAAAATGAGTTCTGACTATTGGGCAGCCTTCCTGTATCTCGTGACCCATGCCTTACTGTAGCTTCCACTGTGCCAGTTTTACTAATCTCTTTAAAAGACTCAGTCCTAGTTGTACAGTATGCATTTGATATTGAGATTTCTTTAGATACTGTTAGTAACTAGAAACCTGAGGTAGATCCAAGAAAAGCCTCCATGGCTTGGTCACAATAGCTGAGGACTATAATATATTATAAGCACATTTCCTTTCATCTGTAACATGTACACCATTTCCAAAGTAGCATATGAAGAAAAGAGACTTAAGGCATTAAAAACTGCACCCAGGATCCTCTAAACTGGTTGGTTTCAGTGAAAAAATGTGAGGGCACAGATCTTGCCACTGTATTATAGTTTAGGAAAGTCATCAATTACACTTCTGTTTGTAATTTAGTTCAAAGGAAAATAATCTTAGCTGAATTAATGCCTTGAATCTCCCTATAGAAAGCAAATAAGTAAAATATTGATTAAGGCTGTAGTACACACAAACATAAAATTCTTATATGTTCTTGCGAAATTTGAGCACGTGATCTCAGACACACATAATGGTGATAACATACTGTGAATATTATACTTACAGTGAATAATAGAAAAATAAAGATGACCACTGTTAATGAATTTGTAATGGTTATCTCCTATCAGACATGTGTTATAAAGTGTTCTTGGTGTATCCAGCATAACATTTTTGATTAGCAAGAGAAACTTGTTATTTCAGCTGTGAGGTTGGCCTTAGCAGAAGTTATTTTGCTTAACCCAGCAATTATGTCTTATTTTAATTATGTTAATGAAAGGCAAAGATATTCATAGCTTAGAAATTAAAATGAGGTTCATTAGCAGAAACAATTCTGAATATTTCTGCTAATTATATTGTTGCCTATCATCAAATAAATGAAAGAGCTGTGCCAAACAATTCTCTATGGAAATAAACAAGAGGAAAATATAATTAATTCCTATAATAAAGGGAGAAAATGGAATATACATGGCTCAGGTGTATACAGGAGTGGTGTTCAAAATAGTTACAAACAGCTAACCTCTGGCCATCACCAAAAATGATAGGATCCGTGCAATGCAGTAGATGGTGCATCCTAACCAGCTGCCAGCCCTTCCTATTTTGGGTCTTTAGAAAGTTCAAGGGGATCCCAGGGGGGGCAGGAGGATGGAGGGCAGCAATTACTTAGTAATTAATATATTGATATTTTAGTAACCAGTGTGGCTATGCCAGTGCACACAGCATCAGCCACAGGAAATACCTAATAATCCATTAGGAACCATTTGTTCCGTTCCCAATAAGTTTTACAAATGGATTCTGTCCTGACTCTGTGGTCTTCACTGTCAGAATTAATTGGTGAGCCCAGGGCAGGTACAGAAGAAGAGAATGCCAAGGGAAGTGCTATATAAAAACCCGTGTGTGCTATCTGAGAGCTCCATTGCTGGAAATAGGAAGAGTAGCTCTAGTATATCAACCCTTCCAGCAAGGACACTGAGAAAAACTGGATACTTTCTTGAAATCTGTTTGAAAGCAGTGAGGAACTACCAAGAAAGCTAGGACTTCAGAGGCCAAATTCCAAAGAGAAGGGAAACACGTTGAAGACAGCCCTATCCGTCCCTCCACTCCCCGCTATGTAGAACAGTACCACATCTTGAAACCCAGCCTAGAGACCGACTAGCAAGTGGTGAGGTAGAGCATGCACCAGTTCTGCTGGGTTTGGGTCTAGGGGCACTTACGGCAGCCAGGACTGAAGGGGCCAAGGTCTCCAACAAAAGTGGATATTAGAGATGAAAATAAGAAGACTCCAAAAGATGGAGAAATTAATAAGGCAAACCAGCTAGAGATATTTGGACCTATGGATTGACATGGTATGAGTTTCCTGGGGTTTCTTTTTGCCACATATGCCCCAAATTGGGTGTTGGAGAAGCTGGCAACCAAGAAATTCAAGACAGAAAACAAAAGGAAGCCCTAAGAAATGCCTGTTGTGTGTTGTCTCTTTTCAAAGGACCAGGAAAGGTGCAAGCTAAAATGACAGAGACTGTTAGATAACACCTCCCTACTTCAGTCAAACACCACAGGGAATGACTACAGCCTCATCCCCACCTCTGTCAGCAAATAAAACAGGAGGATCCTAGCCTTTGCCCTTGCCCAGCTAAAATGAGAGCCCCCTGCACTACCAACACCCACCCACGCTGGCATGGTCTCAGAGAAAACCACATGGGGAGCCAGGAGCCAGCTGTAATGAGAACAACCCCATGGTGGAGTGGAGACCCTTGGGGACAGTGGACTTCCAGTCTAACTCCTGCCCCATGGTAACAAGGCCCTCATCCCCATCTATGCTGTAGCTGTCAGAGGATGCCCAGTGGAAAGCCTAGACTTTCATAACCTTCTAGTAGTGGCAAGCCACTTACCCTACCTGCTGTCTCAGTGGGAGTCATGCAGGTAGGAATAACCAGATGCTCCTTTCCCATTACCAGACTGGTGTCTTCAGAGGCTTAGTGGGGAATCTGAACACTCACCCTGCCCCGTAATACATGCATACCTTGTTTTATTGCAATCTGCTTTATTGCACTTTGCAGATACTGTGTTTATTATAAATGGAAGGTTCAAGACTTCAGTAGGGGAGGTAACTACAGATGTGGAAGTAGCAAGAAAACTGAAATTAGAGGCAAAGCCTCAAGATGTGACTGATTTGCTGCAATCTCACGGTCAAATTTGAATGTAAAAGTAGTTGCCTCTTATGGATGAGTAAAGAAAATGGTTTCTTGAGATAGAATTTACTCCTGGTGAAGATGCTATCAAGGTTGTTGAAATGACAACAAAGGATTTAGAATATTACATGAATTTGGTTGATAAACAAGCAGCAGGTTTGGAGAAGACTGAGTCCAATTTTGAAAGAAGTTCTACTGTGTACAAAATGCTATCAAACAATGTCACATGCTACAGAGAAACTGTTTGTGAAAGGAAGAGTCAATCAATGCAGGAAACTTCATTCTTGTCTTATTTTAAGAAATTGCCACAGCCACCCTATGGTTTCTTTCATCAACCACCATGCTAATCAGTCAGCAACTATCAACGTAAGGCAAGACTCTCCACTAGCAAAAAGATTACAGTTTGCTACAAGCTCGGATAACGGTTAGCATTTTTTTAGCAATAAAGTATTTTTAATTAAGGTATGTACATTAGTTTTTCAGATATAATGCTATTGCATACTAAATAGACTATATCATAGTGTAAACATAACTTTTATATGCACTGAGGAATCAAAAGATTCATTTGGCTCAGTTTATTGCAATATCCACTTTATTGTGGTGATCTAGAACTGACCCTCCAATATCTCTGATTCTCTGAAGTATGCCTGTATTGAGGAATTCAGCCACCACCACTACCATGGGGCGTGAATGGGGACTGAGCAGGGAGCCTGAATTTTCCACCACACCTCGTAGTACTGAGGCAGCCCTCCCTTTCCCCTGCTAGCACAGAGTCAGAAGACTCCCGCTAAACTGGATTTAAATAAATTACCGAGTCTCATAATACCCAGGATGTCTAGGACATAATTGAAAATCATTCTCCATACCAAGAACCAGGAAAATTTCAACTTGAATGAGAAAAGGCAATCAACTGATGTCAACACTGAGAATGCACAGATACTGGAATTATATGAGAAAGAATTTAAAGCAGCGATCATAAAAATGCTTTAGCAAGGAATTACAAACACATTTGAAACAAAGGAAAAGGTAAATAATCTTATCAGTGAAACAGATAAGAAATAGAACTATATAGTAGGATCACATGGAAGTGATAGTACATGTTGAGCCTATAAAGTCTCCATTCTCTTCAGATGGATCTCTGTGTGGGCTAGGGCATACATTTAAAGTTCAGACATTTCTCAAGTTTGTCTTAACTTTTACTATCCACTTGGCCCTCTCATGTCTTTTCTTCCTCATGAGAGTTCAGATAGGGCTGCTACCGCTCACCCTAACCCCTCAGCCACACCTAACCATCACCCAGTCCTAACTCTAACCCACTCCATAACTTCATCCTAAACCTAAACCTAACCCTTACCCTACCTGTACCACCCCTCATCATCACCCACACCTCACCATAACCCTAAATCTCAATCTCCCACTTACCCTGACATTAAAGCCAGACCCTAACTCTGACTGTAACCCTATCCTCCCCATACACCTAACCCTAACCCTCTCACCCCTCACCCTCATACTCACCTTTACCCACACCTAACCATAACCCAATCCCTACACCCAACCCAAACACTGACACTGAATCCTAAACCTAACTCTCTCCATAACCATATCCTCACCCTACACATATCGCTAACCCTAACTCTAATCCTATCCATTAGTCCATAAACCTCACCCTCACCTTCATTCTCATGGAACCATAACCATTAACCTAATTCTCATGCCATCCCTCAGCCTAAAGCCAAATTTTAACTCTAACCCACACTATCACTTCAACCTAACCTATGGAAACATGACTTTATTTATTGCATTTTCCTAGCCAGAGTTTAGTGCAGGATTAGGCACATAACCAGTTCAAGATAATGAGAAAATTCTGTAATTCTTGCTGGAATTATTGAGAAAGGTATCTCTTTCTCAGCTGGATTTGCTCAACTGTTAGAATGTAAGCAGAGGCTCTCAGTTGCCATATTTGATACCACTTGGTGGGTGTCTGCTTGAGGTGAGTCAAGAGAAAGGAAAGAAGATACAGTGAGAGTTAGGGTCCTGGTGATATGGTTTGATCACCTAGATCTACCAGGACTTTGTTGAGTTAGGTTGCTTCTTAAAAGGCCCCAAGAAATAGAGAACCCTAAAGAGAAAAGCCTGTTTTACATTACCATCTATGGATTAAAATATGGAAAGGAGCTGATTTTTATTGTGGACTTACTTTGTTTTCAAAGCACTCTTCTAGGTTTTTTGCCCATCAACTCATCTAATCCTCATAAAACTCAATGTGATGAATGCAATTACCACATCTAAGAAGTGAATAAAGAAGGAAGCCCAGAGAGATTAAGAAATGTGCTCAACTTCCCTTCACTAGTACGTGCTAGAAGGAAAATTCAAAGTCTGAAACGGCTGATCGCATAGACTGCCTTAAATCAAAATTTGTACATATATGAGGAAGATAAAAATGTTTCACAAATAATTTCTCCATCACTGAATTTTCACTGCTGTAGTACAAATTTTATATGTACATATATGTTAGCATGAAAAAAATAGCAGTGAGCCAACAACAAGGAGGAGAGTTTTATTAAGATACCCTTTCTCTGCAGTTCTAATTCAGATTTAAAGAATGATTCTAGTGGATAATAGAATAACAGGAATGGATTATAGAAATTATTTGCGGACAAATAAAATTAATTTCAAAGCAATAGGGAAGTAATTTAAAAATATTGTCACCAAATGTTTACTTATGTCTCCATAATCATTTAAACTCTGATCACTTTACCTTGGAAAAATAGAAATTTGTGGTATTATTGGTGATTTTTTAAGGAAGGGACACTTTAACTTATAAAGCAATGAATGAATTTTTCAGGGTGATCCATTTTGGATATAGTATTGTATTCTGTCCTTAGACAATGACTGATGTTCATTATTTCCATCTGTACGCAATGAGTTAAACTGCCGTTTTTGGTGCATTCCTTTTATTTGCTAGTCAAAGAATACTACAAATGATCGAAAGGATTTGTAAAATGAGGTGGCGAGATTTGTTCTTATTTGCTTCCAGCTGAAAGCATAATACACTTAATGCTTCCAGGATATGGAGGAGCTAACAGATGTCAAAAGAGCAGAGAAAGCTATTTTGCTAAGACTGTTCAAAAGCCAAACAACAATCTTTCCTTTTACAAAATTTGTAAACTTTATTTGTCAGACATTAATTATATTTGACAGAAAATGCATTTGCTGTTTACATAAAATGTATCTTTTTCCTTTTCAATTAAGAAAGTAAAGTTGTTATGATGAAGGTAAGACCACTGGATTAAAATTAGTGTAACTTAAGTTTGTCTTCATCAAATAACTATTATGGTAAACTTTATCTTTGTAACTCTTTCCTGTCCATACAATGTAGACAAATGTTTTTGCTTAACGGTGAAAACAAAATAATTAAAAATCAGAGAATGTTTTCACTTGCTATTTTGTTTAACCAGCTTTCTAACTGATCTGAGATTCCAGGAACTGCCTGTTTAATGCTGGATATTTTTTGTGGATTTGCTTTCGTGATCAGAGGTCTGTAAGGCTTGCTAACTGGGTCAAATTGGTATGCTTGAAAGACTAAGCATAATGTTGCACGTTAGACTTTTAAGAGCAAGATGGTAGTTTGAAGGAATAAATTGCTTATTTCTGTTTCCATAGGCCCCATGTAAACAAACAGTAGAATGGTTGGCAAGGTTTTGCAATCAAGGCCAGTGTTTAATAAAGGCAGGAAGGAATAAAAAATGGAAATATTATTCCTGGATTTATATTTTGTCTTACCTCTGTCCAAATTTTTAGTGTTAAAACAATCCAAAAATATATATATAAGATCTTACCTGGGTTGCCATCTTGCTCTTATAAACATGTTACTTTAACAAACTGGTTTGTTTCTGACAGATGCTCCCTTTGAAATTAATCAAGAATTACTATGAATATAGCAGCTCTTTGGCCTTACACACATCTGTCTGATTTCCCTCTTTTGTTGGCCTTGCTTCCCTTTTTTCTGGAGAACTCCTCCCGCACATGGAGTTCAAACAACCATTTTGCCCCTTTGGCCATAACTGGCTGGTCAAAGCTTGACCTAAGGTAAGTGAATATGAGGCATCACCACAGAAATTTTGTAATTGTAATGGAAGAAAGAGTTCCTATCTGGTGGCTGAGGCTGTGTTGATTTAATTTTAAAAATGTCACATTAAATCTTTACATCTGTCTTAAGATACATCTTGACTTTGGAAATATGAGCATGTGCTTGTATCTTAGAATAGAAAGGAACAGTGTATATTTAAAAAGTTTTAATCTGAAACAGGGCTAGAGTGGTTAGCCAAGGAGTTTTACAGAGGCAGTGTCATCTGTGCACATCCCAGTCCCATCCAAGTACTGTCAGCCCCATCATCAGGAGGCTCCTCACGACCTCATCCACAGGGCTGGTTGCTGTCAACAGCCCTGCATATTCCAGTCTCGTGCTAAAACCATCCCTATGGTGGCAAGGGTATGTCAATGGATCTTCAGTATATCTAATGCCCCTTATTCTGATTCCATGTTCACCAGCAACCTATTAATTCCCAAGAAGATGATATGCTGATGGATTATACTTGATTTAATGTAGCTATTTGGTCCATGTGACAATGGCTGCTGATACAAATAGTTAAAGTCTCTTCTTGCAATTATTTTTCCATGTAGTTGACTATTGGTCAAGAAGAGGTCAATCATGGAAACATGAATATTTGTGCTTCATGTGACAGCTATATACATTAAGGAG
This sequence comes from Manis javanica, assembly GCF_040802235.1. NCBI lineage: Eukaryota > Metazoa > Chordata > Mammalia > Pholidota > Manidae > Manis > Manis javanica. The sequence continues at coordinate 94,783,789 of NC_133161.1, forward strand.
AGGCATTCTGTTTTCCATTTCAGTCTTAAAGTCAGTTTGATTTTGAGGGTTTCAGCTTTCATCGTACTGAGAGATGAGAAGAACCAAGTTCTGCGTCTTAAAAATCACATAGAGAGTTTTTCAAAAGGACAGATTCCTGTTCTTGAGATGCTGATTCAGTAACTTGGGCATAGTATAACTATTCACATTTTTAAAAACACTCCCCAGGTGGTTATAATGCACAGCCATGTTTGGGAACCACTGTTTTAGACTCTATCTCCATACAACATTCAGATGTGCCTTTTTTAAACTGATTTTTTTAAGCCATAATTAGATTTTCTGAGTTGCTACATTTGTCTGGATTATACTCATAAATTTGGCTCTAAGGTGGAATTTCTTGTTGAGTAATCACAGTACACATTTCTGAGTTTATAGAAGAGGTTAGGGGGTGGGGGTGGCAACAAAAATGTGAAGTAACAGTGGCATCTTCGATGTGGTAAATAGGCAGCAAGCTCACTACCCCCTTTCCTAGAGACTTCAGTTCAGAAATGATTAATGATGGCTCTACCTTTAAGGTCGATGATATCTTTTCTCTAGTTAGTCACTTAATTCATTAGTTTTTTATCCTTTTTTCTTTGTTTCCATAATGATAGACTATTAGTGAGACAATTTGCATTGAGTAGTGACATCTATACCTTTGGCTTCATTTTTGCTGTTGAAGTCTCAGTTTTCTAACTAATTTTGTTCATTTGTGGATTATCTTCTCTCCTTCTCTTTCTATTGCTCAATATAAACTTTTCTCTTGGATACATTTTCTCCCAATTTCAATTTTACTGAGATGTGTCTGGGAATGGATTTATTGATACTTTTTATTAATTGACTTGGAATTTGTTAGTCCTCCTGAATCTGAGAATTCATGTCTTTCATCAAGACTGGAGAGTTCTTCAAATGTTGACTCTATTTTCTCCTTCTGGGATTCCAGTTAGATACGTGTTTAACTTAAAATGTTATCTTTCATATCTTTCCACTTCTCTTCCATATTTTTTAACTCTTTGCTCCTGTTGCATGCTGAGTAGCATCTCCAGTTCCATTTGCAGTTGATTGAATGTCTCTTCAGCTGTGGCTAATCTAATGTCTACTCTTTTCATTGAGTTTTTAATTTAATGATTTTATTTTCATTTCTAAAAGCTATGCTTTCAAGTATTTCTAATTATTTTTCCAGACTTCCATTTTTTTCTTGTAACTTTGATTCCTCCTTTTGTTTCTTTGAATATACTTATATGTTTGGATCTGATAATCTAATATCTGAAATATTTGGATATTTTATTCTTTGTTTTGCTCTATTTCATGGTGACTTATTTCCAGGTATGCTTTATTACATGTATTACATTCATTGAACCTTTATCTGTCAGAATTTTTTGAGGCTTACATTGAGAGCGCATTCCTTTGTGTCTATGGACACTTTGAACATCTATGACACTTCAAACCTAATGACTCTTTATGTTTCACCTTAGAGATTTTGTGACCACCAAAATGGTATAAATTAGAGTCCTAAATATGAGGACTAACTTGTGGTTATATATTCTCAAGGAAATTATTTTATCAATCTTCATTCGAATCAGAGTGAGACATAGAATTTTTCTCATCATTGTGCCATGGGAGGTGGATTTTATTTCCAGTTTACCGTATCACTGAGGTTATAACATTTTTTGGGGGGGGTCTCCACATTGTGGGGAGAATCTCAAATATGACTTCTTTTTTGTACAACCCTTAGGCTATGTCTTCTAATTTCCATGCAGTCATTTATACCGTAACTGTTAAGTTTTTAAACATTGATAGATGCTCTCATGGCAGCTGTTGGCTTCAGGATGCACTTAATTAGATTTTTGTGATTTTCTAGGTCTGTTGGGTCCTCCCAAACTCCTCCCAGCACTCACCACCACCCAAAGATTTCTTTTACTTTCTTGTTAACTCCACCATATATTTAAAATATTTTCAAAATATATCCTAACATTTTTAAATGTCTTGGACTAAGAGGATTTTTCATGATAGTTGATCTACTGTATTTCCATAAACAGAAGTTCCATGTTCTTCTAAAAAATTAAATAATAAAAAATTTTAATTCTCCAATTCTCATTTCATGCTACAGACATTTTGAATAATCAAACTATATGGAAGTTTATAGCGATCTTAATATACATCTTTTCCAATACCATCCTATTTTTTGTTCTAAGAGTAAACATCAACTTAGAGTAGCACTTCCCAGTGTGAGTTCCACACAACACTAATTTATAGTTTACATGGTCAATAAGCTTGGGAAACACTAGGTTAAACAAAATTGCAGATTCTCTTGTTAAAGAAATTGTGTGGGGAGCAATATACCTGTATATCTTTGAGAGTGGGATGATAACTCAAGACAGGTACCCTTCCCTGAGGTACACTTGAGGAAAGCTGGCATAGATCTAAAAATGAATTCCCTGAGGCCATGATGACAGTTAGCAGCAGATCCAAGACTGGAAACTGAGTTCTAACTCTCTCTTCCTCTTTATCATCACAATGACACATCTTACAAATAGCTCCTTGTAAAACTAGTTCCAGTGGTACCCCATCTGCAAAATGAAATGTGTATGGAGCCCACCTTCTTACTCTAAATGAAAGTTGACTTCTCTCCTAAGAACAGTTAAATGGGAATGCTCCAGAAGTTCTTCAAGGAAATAAAATCCGAAGCAGAAAAGAAGAGGTTCCAGATCTTGACCTGAAGTAGAAAATCGACGTATTCATAGGGCTTCAACACAAATCAATGTGGAGATACAGTAATCTTCTCTGATTTTTTAGAGGTTTGTGCTCTCCTGAAAGTCATAGTTTTTAGTTGGCAGAGAACAAATTCCCAAGAACAAGTTGTGACAGCAAATTTTTTTAAAAACTACTTTTGGATTTCAACCAGCAGAATGTGCAGTTTCTGTTAGTAAATTCTTCCCCCATTACCCAGAAAGTGGACTGTGGGAACCTGGGAAGGTGAAGTGCAATGTTATTTACATTTTTGTGCCAAAAAGTTATGAAGTGAAATAGTCGAACATGCGGAGTGAGTGCAGCTTATGAAAATTAATAGGAACACTTTGAATATGTGATATTTTACTTGAAACGATATAAATGAAGAGTTCTGTCCAGGTACTCTTTGACCTCTTTTAAATGTTTCTTTCTTTTTTTTTTTTAACACTCTCTGTTGTTTATAAGAACCCCTTTGGAGCCTAGACCTCCAAGTTCTTTCCTTTTAGAATTTCCTTTTCTCTGTTTGTCTGTGTGCAACAGATGCTTTTCAGGGAAAAAGCACAGAGCCTTGAGTCTACTACGTAATCAGTTAACCATGTCTAATAGCATTGAAATAGGACAGCAAGGGTGAATATCCAAGGGTTGGTGTCCCATTTAGTCATCAATCTTTGAAAACAAGTAAATATATGCAAAGATATAGAAAGGGGATGAGAACATTAGAGATTATCTAAGGAGAGAATTTCTAATTGAAGGCTAACGTGTGACCTAAGCATTTCTGAGATGGTGCCTTGTAAGATGGCAACTTGGTAGAATTTGCACTAAGAAGTGGCATATTATGGAGAGTTCATAATAATGAGAAAACAGAAGAGAAAAGGAAGAAGAAGTATTGAATTTTTATTCCCTGTTAAGTACCAGGTTAAGTACTGGATACATATTATTTTATATTATTTTTGTATCTCAAAGCCAGAAGGCAGTGTCTATTATCATCTCTGTTTTACAGATGACACTTAGAGTGCTAACAAGCTAAAGTAACTTGTTCTCTTACATCATAAGTGATAGATTGAGACTATGAACCCAATTTTCTTCTGCCACCACATCCCTGGTCTTAATTACTAAGCTGTCTTGCCAGAGGTATGGCTATAGGTTATGGCATTTTTTTATCTCTGCCATTTTGGAAGTAAGATTTGATTTTATGACATGAATCTAAACCAGTGAAATTCTGGGGCCAACTGTTAAGCCTAGTGGTATGGGCATGAGCAAAGTGCTGAGAAAGAGGATGATGGTAAGTGGGGGTCAGCAATGGATAAGCCTATGTATGGCTGGTCCCTGGGGACAAGTCAGGGGCACCCTGGTTGCTGAATGTCCAAAGAGCAAGGCAGGGTAGAGTTAGAGTTGACTGCTTATGAACAAAGTAGTTAATGGATCAGGACATTTCTGAAAAAGCATTTTCTAGTGGTCATGACCAGGTTTCCTCAATCTGGGCATACCGAAGGGGCTCATTTAGGCGTTGTGATAACTTTTCACACGTCTAATGGACATGAGGAGAATAGATGATGCACAGTTTAATTCCATGCATCTTAGGTTACGGTTTATGAACTAGCACAACATGAACTCATTTTTTAAACCATAAAACTGACCTTTGTTATCAGTATTTAACTTAAAGAACACAGCACTTCATAGTTACAATAATAGCTCAAGTTGCATTTTTACTTCACACAAAAAACTGCATCTGAGGCAGGTCCTTATAAACCAATCTTTCCTTTGGAAAATGTGGTTACTCTCTTCACAATACACAGCTCAGTTATTCCAGTTTCCAACTCAGAATCTCTCAGACTGCATTGGTTATCTAGCCTCTGAAGTCCTTTCCTCCTCTTTTATTTACTCTCTGAATTATTGGCCCCATCAGTTTCCATAGCTGGAAACTTACATTCAACCCTAGGCTGCTTCTTCCTCATCCTACCCATCCTTCTGGCCAAAAGAACCCTCAGTTCCAATACATGTATAGCTCTCAAATGTATCCCTTCCTCTTCATTCCTAAATTCACCATCCTATCCACCTTATAGGCCAATGAGCTTTTTCATGTCCATTATTTGGGTCAGGCACTGATTCTCAGCCCAGTTGACTGTTGTCAGGCTTATAGAATCTCATGAGCAAAAGCATGGAACACAAGAGGAATGGGCAGGGGCTGCTTTGCTTAGAAGGGGCAATGCAAGGGATGGGTGCTTTTAGGATTTGGGGCTTCTCAGTATTAGACTCACACCCTGTATGGCCTTTGCATACAGGCTAGAATCCAACTTCTGTAGCTTGGAATACAAAGACTCCACAACTGGGACGCCATCCTTTCCCTAACTCTTAAACTCATGTCTTTATGTGCTGGCTACTCAGACATATTTGCAGTATCATACAGTTTCATGGTTTCATGTCATTTCCTCTGCTTGAAGTGTGCACCCTTGTCATGTCCACCAGAAGAGCTCTAATCCCTCCTACAGAATATGAAGATCAGCAACTTGATGGAATCCTCTGCCACACACAGATTCTCCAAGCTGCTCTACACCCCTATTCAGGTACATTTCTTAGCATTTATCACACTATGTCATAATACTACTTTGCTATTATGTATTTCCCTCTACCCAGATACCTTCTTGAATGCAGACCCAAATTTCACTTATATTTTGTTCCCAGCCCCTTGCATAAGGCCTGGATCAATAAATGCATATTTTGGATGAATGATTGTGCTAGGATTAATTGGTTATGACAAAGAAATGACTCTGGCCTTTTTGATTCAAATTCTGTCATTTTTTTTGCGGTGGATTTTTGTGAGATATTTTGAGAACTGTATAGATGAATAAATATAAATAAAAGCAAAAGCGGTGTTTTGGATTGCTAAGTTAGAACATCAAGATGTTGAAAAGATATAGGAAATGTTTTTGAGTTAATAGTTGCAGAAAATAGAATTCATTGCTCGCTGATGTAGCTTTAATCAAGATAAGAAGTGAACTTCAACCCACTTTGGTGTATCCTAGTGCTACTGGGTGGTATTTCAAAGTATACTGGTGTCTTGGATTTTGAATGAAAATATCTTGTTTTCTTTAATGCTCTAAGGTTCAAGTACTACCACTTATTTTTTCTGTGTCCTTCATGCCTTGTGCATGCTCCTTAACCTCTCTGAACAACATAATCCTTACCCTGAAGTGTAGGAAATTATCTCCCATAATTATCATAAGGGTCCAAGGACATAAAACACCTAAGATCCTGAAATACTGGCTACCATAGTTAGCACTCGTAATAAATGTTGATTCCTTTCTCTTTTTTTTGTTGGATGGACTCTACCTCAAAATTGTCGGTTCACAAGTACACAATGACTTCTTTCTTTACTGCAAGGTGAACCATCCTACACCATTGTAAATACCTGCAGATCTTTGTTAGAGGAAGATTGTAGAGGATTGTAAAGGAAGATTCATCCATGGATGAACAGCTTTGTTTTGTTGGAGGCTGAGGAAACTCATAGCCACTTTGGGCAAAGGGACTTCTTTGAGGCAGAATGGATTCTGGGCCCCAGCACATCTCCACTCACATCTGAAAGCCCTGACAGACTTCTCCCATGCCTCTCCCATGAGTGGAGCCTGGAGCCAACCCCTCCTACTGTGCACTGGGAGGCCCTTTGCACCCACTAACATTGGTCCTCTTATTTATCCACACACTCAAACCAACACGGGTTTTTTTTTTAAATGAACATCAAGGTTATTGCAAAATTTTGATAGTTTTGCTTAGGAATAGCATGCTACTTTTGAGACTTTCTGAAGAAAGCATATTAAAAATATCCTGTATGTTTTGTTTGAAAAATTGACGGAAGTATGTTTCTTATAAAGCAAATTACCCAAACAACCAGAAGAAAAGACAGAGTAAAGGGATAGACAAGGGTTGGTTGGTTAATGGTTGACATGTGAAACCCTTTACTGTTCATAAAATATTTAGGTTATTTGAGCTAAGGAGGAAATTGCTAAGGATTAGGTTTACAGCCCTTGACCACGTCTCAGAAGTGCTACTCTGTAAAACTTGTCAAAAGACAAAAAAAAAAAAAAAAAAAAGCAAGCAAGCAAGCAATCCCATTAGGAAGTCTGGGCTTTGCATCCTGTCGTTTATTAAATTTGTCAGTTGAAGCAGTGAGGATTATGGCAGTAGATTTATTAATTTTTCAGAAGCCCTACCCTTGGCACCAGTCTGGAAAATGTGGTGAAGGAAGTTTGTGAAACAAGCAAAATGCTAAATACCTGCCGGGAAAAAAGTCATCATCGTAGCAAGCCTGTCACAGACCAAGACAGGTGACCAATTTCAGAAGGGCTCTCTTCCTGAAAATCAGCAAGATTTTATTCAGAATCTTTTTGTAGAAAGGAAAATTCTTTCCCAGCACAAGTGATATGGTGGCTCCAGTAACTCTGGGCCTGGAAAATGACTCTGTGCTCCAGGCAAACATTTGTTTTCATTTCTGACATTCAAGAGTCATTGTCGTGAATGCCCAAAGATTCATTCTTGCTTATCCAGCCAAAAGGCAGGGCTCAGCTCTCTTCTCTTCACATAGGATGGGTGCTGCAGTGCTCAGGGTGGCTCCCGCTGGTGGTCCCTGCCTGGGGCGATGGGGTAGCCTTGTCTGAGAGTGGCTGTGGTCAGGGGCAGACCTGGGATGGGCTGGGGAGTTGTACTTGGGACCTTTTAAGGTCTTTGCTGTTCATGCTGAATACCATAGAAACAAGGTTTCTGTTTTCTCTGTCACTGCTCACCATAAACCCAAGTTTCTCTACCTAGGAAGGTATAAAAGGTATACAGAAGCTATTATTTACAGAAGTTGAAGCTACAGTGCTCTAAATTTATGGTGGCCACAATTATAGAGTGTCATTTGCTATATTCCAGGCATTATTTTAATAAGCACCTTACAAACATTAATTAATTGAGTCATAGAATCCTTACACTAGCCCATGAGGTAGGTGCTATTACTACTATTTGCTGGATAACAACACCAAGACAGAGATCTTTAGGAAGCTTAGCTGAGTCCCAAAGCCAGCAAGTGGTGACTGGCTGGCTTCAGGTTGAATCACCGTGCCACGCTGGTCCATAGCAGTCGTGCGGTGGTGATAGACAATGGACATCACGTAAACCAGATCAGTCTGTCCCCAGGGAGCGGAGGCTCATTTGGAATACTTAGAGGTAGAAAGGGAAGACAGGTGTAAGGAAGGGGATAAATATCAAAAGTTTGTGAACACTCTTCTGGACGGAACACAAAGGATTAGAATCCTTGGTCCTCATATTTCCCATGCATATACATCACCTGAGGCATTCATTAATTTTGCTCCCCATCCTGTCCCCCAGAACTTTCTGATCCAGCAAGCCTTGGAGCTTGGGGTCTAAATTAGTGCCAGCACTCCCCAAACAATTCAGAGCATCTCGAGGGTGTCTGAGAAATACTTCATTGGAGACTTTTACCTTGTGCCCAGATTTGGTGTTATTTCAGGGAGGATGGAAATGTACTAAAATCATATCCTGAACATCTTCTCTTGTACCCTAGATAAGAAACCTTGTGGGTGTACCAATTTACAGAGAAACTTTGTAGAACTCAAATTCATCTTCCTGGGCAGATTTCAACTGAGCAGTGAAGAAGAGGTTTGGAAGAGTTGGCAGTAGGGATGTAGTCTAAGATCCTATGAAGAAGATGCAAAAGAAGACCAGAGTATTTTTCAGGAGAGGATGCCCCTTCTCCTGGCAGGCACAGCGGATGGCAGTGTACTCCTCTGAGGGAGTGAGGTTGGAAACCAGAACCTGTGGGGCATTGCAACATTGGACTGAACTTTGAACTCATATTTATGTACCTTGGACATAGGAATGGGGAAAAAAACTCAATGTTAAAGTATGTAATATATGATTTATCAGATGTGCTTCAGGCCCTGTTGGTCAGGGTGGATACAACTAAAAATGCCCTCACAATTTTACTGGATGAAGATTTAATCCCACAGACCAGCCAATACAGCTCTTCTGAACAAGAAAAGAATCTGTGTATAGTCTTGCATCCCTTCTAGTAAGTGGCAGGCATGGACACAGAGGATTTAACCCAGTCATTAAAGTGAAAAGAAAACATAAACTGTTTCCTGTGACATGAATTTAAAGGACAGACTGACTTTTTTTTTCTATTGAATAGAAATAGTGAATTGAAGTGAAGTAAAATTAAGCTAAATAAGAGGAAACAGTGAAATTTTGTAGATGGTGTAATGGTCTCACTGGGAACATTTTGGAAGCCCCATCACTTAGTCTTTTCAAACTAGACCAGACAAATGACTTGAAGATAAGCTGCAAGAGGCAGGGTTGTAGAGGATGGATGAAGAAACATTTTTTTATCCCCTATGGAAATTTCCTCACTGGTGTCAGCTCTCATTTCCCTCTCCTGCTCTCTGTCTCTGTCTGTCTGTCTGTCTGTCTGTCTGTCTGTCTCTCTCTCTCTCTCTCTCTCTCTCTCTCACACACACACACACACACACACACACACACACACACACACACACACACACAGTCATTTACTTTTAAGTAGTCTCCCTTCTGACTTACCTATTAGAACATCACCAAAACAGCATTTAAACTGAAAAAGCCTCCTCCTTATGCTGCCCTTCTGGTCTATTGTGATCCCCATTTCTATCATTATGGGTGAGGTTTCTGTTCAGACTATAAAATCCTTACAAGTTCCCCTTTGTCATCTTTATGGCCTTGTAAGCCCCTTGCCCAGTGAGCCTAGTGATTACAGGGAGTGAGCCCAGAGCTTCCTCTCTGAGACTCCCTGGAACAAAAAAGATGACCTAATTCCCATCAAATGGGGATATACAGAAACTGCCTGTTTCATCAGGCTCACTTTACCCAGCCACAAAACCCCTGAGCATTCCTTCCACCCCTGAGTCACACATACTTTTCATGGATAGCTGGTAGAAATCACAACCCTGAAGAGCCAACTTCTTGCAAATGTAGAGCTGAAATTGGGGATATTAAGTATAGCCATCCCTCCTTTGCTGTTCTTTAGAGTTTATTTAGCCCACTTTGCAGCAGAAGATATATAAATGACTCATTATTTATTTATTTATTTATTCCATTTTGTGTTTGCTACAATAAGAAATCTGAAACTTAAAGACTACTACTGACTTAGATTTTAAAATGCTAACTTTTATTCCCTGATCATGGGAAATTAGGAATTAATTACATGTTTCTTTAAAAAAAGAAATTTACCTGTTCCAGGTAGTTGGCCACAATGACACAAAACAGAATTCCATTAATTCCATTTTTTTTTTCAAATATAATTTTTTTGGGGGAAGCCAAACTTTTCTATTGTACTTTAGTATTTATCTTCTTTTTTCTCACAGTCAAGATCAAACAAGATTCTCCACCTGGCCTTGTGACATGTAACAGTAAAATAAAATAATAACAATCATAGTAATAATAATAATAAAAACTGTTAATAGAGTACTCACAGATAAGCCAGGCCTGTACTAAGCCCTTCATAGATATTTTGTTATTTTATTTTATCCTCACAGCCCTGTTAAGTAAAATGTTCCCATTTACTGATGGGAAGGCTGATCATAGAGAGAGGTACAACTGTGCCCCAGTCTTAACAACTGGTGTGCAGCAGGATTCAAGCCAGTTTGTTCTGACTTCAAAACCTGTTTCTTTACCTGCCATAAGCCTCAGAAAAATACATTTTCATTTAAATCTTGAGGAAGCCATTGTGTTTCCTGTGGTTTTCCCTTCCCTCATTTGTGTCTTCTTACTCCATCCTCAAGAAGGAAGCAAGAGTCCATCTTCAAAAATAGTATTTTCTAAACCATTAATAATAGCAGACACTATTATTATTAATTTCACCAGCTATTAAAAGAGTCCCACAAATAATATGATCGTGCAACTAGGGATGGATCTTCGGCGAACCTGAAGAAATCAAGCAGTGGTTTTAAAGAAAATCATATAGTAAATTGCAAACCACATTTAGTACATTTATGCAGCTGCAGTTGGTCCAATTTCAGGTTTTCTTTGGAGTATAAAACATAGTTACAATCCATAGTAGGAAAGGTAGTGCATTGACTACCTTTGCTTTTAGAAGTGGAGAAAAAGGGTGACTTTATATTACTTCTTCTACCTCATCATCTAAAAAGGTCAGCTTCACAACGTGAAGTTTATTACTGACTTGCCACATGAAAAGCAGTCCTTCAGAGTAGGGTGACTAAACGGAACACAGGATTTTGAGACAATACTATTTTCTTCATTGTTTCAAAGATGCTGATCAGAACCATCTAGGAATTGACGATTGCCCCAGAAAAAATGTGGCTAGACTTCTTCCTGCCCCCCAAAAGCTTATCAGTTTTGGCAGCATTATACATCTGTGCTCAAATGTAACACTGGACATAAAACTAGAGAAGAGATGTTTACCAGAAATTTAAGGAAATGCAAATGCAAAAATAGCAAATGAACAACAAAGTGTTGATATATTTGTATATGCTCTCCACTCCAAATAGGATGCAAGCCCCAAGAGGGCAGATGAGGTATTTAACTGCTATCTCTTTGCACCTTGAAAAGTACTTGGCACATAATAGATGCTTAAGAAGTATTTCTTAGATAATGTGAACTCTAAGAGAAGGAATCAAGGGTATCGTGCACCTCTCCCTGCATCCATTTGTACATCTAGGAGGAGGAATAGTGGGATTGTCCCCTTTCCTCTTAAGAATATCACTGTCCCAGCCATTACTCTTCTCAGAGAAAGAAAACTTTCTTTTGGTATAATCACCATTGTAGGTGATTCAAGGACTGAATATCTTAAGTGAAAGCATCTGTTTAGAAAACATGATAAGCTACTCAGGGCAAAGTCCTTGTCATTTCTATGTTCTCAATGATGCCCAGCTTCCCGGGGTAAGCACTGAGCCCTAAATTGCCATAATGAAAGATCTCTGCCACTGTCCTAGAAATACACTTGTGTTTCTTCCAGCCTTAGCACAGAAAAAATGTTGGCACCACAGGACTGATGTTGCACCCACATGGAATAATGCAATTCCATTAACAATGCTAGAAATGTTAAGAAAACATTTTTAGGGGGAAAAAAAAGGCAGACTATGGGGGCATGCAAAACCAGCTTTTTCATCTGTACTCCAAGATCCATTTGTTTCCCATTGCTTGCTGTACTTATTCGGGGTCTGTTTTCACTTTTATTTGTGGTCAGGTTCAATATGTCTACACGAAAGCACACATCAGAAGTAAAATGACTCTGTCTTTTTATAGTATGACTTCAGACAGTTGGGCAGTCTTAGGGTTCACTGGCTCCTGGATCAGTTTTCCCATGCTGACTTGAGACAAGCTAACTAATATACTGCAAAGAAACAAAGCATTGTCTTTAGAGGCACATGAATCCAGCCCATTGAACTAGGTTCGGTGCTCCAACCCTGCTCCTCATGCACAATCCCCCAGCTGAATTCTAGCCCTCAGAAATTCTCATGGAATTTTCATTGACTGCAGTGGGACTCATCCGGGTCTGTCTGAGTGCAGGATCTGGCTGGATGCATGTCACATACTGTTTGAGTTGAGGCACAAAGCTGAAAAAGTATTGTGTGCCATTTATACAGGCCTTTACCAATGTCTGGACACCAAAAGAGATGAACTCACTGTTACTGAATAACTCATTCATCCAAACAGACATAAACATTTTTCTTCTTTGGGTTTAGTTAGAAAGAAAACCTTCGCTGGTTCATTGTCCAGAAGCCAAAATATGTTTGGGGTTCTTCACTTCAACCCAGGCTGACAGCCCTCAAGCTGACACTTTGAAGCAAGATGACTTGCTTTTATGCAGAGCGGCATATGTACAAACACTTGTGGCCATGAGGGTATGACAGTGACACTGAGACGGACTTGAACCTTCTTGAATCTTTCTTGCTTCCAAAGTTCAAGTTATTGGAAACCATTTGGGGAGCAATCACTTTGGCATTACCCCAACATGGATGCAGTCTTGGATATTGCTAATGCCTCCACTTTCAGGAATCAATATTTCTTCTCCGTAGTTGTCATTTGTTTTATGTCTTTGTGAAAAGAGCACATATTCCTTGGGGGTGCTTTTTAATATAAAAATATTTGTGCTTCGCTTTTGAACATATTAAATGGTTTCATGTGTATTATCAAGCATAATATAATTATCACTGTAGTAGCATAAAATGATGGTGTTGCTCTGACTTGGTCTAAAATCATTGTGTGTGTGTGTGAAATGTTATTTAATATGCCTCAGAGACAAACACCGTAAATGGAGAACAGTGAGAGGAAAAGACTCCTTGAAATAGCGCATGCATGTTGGAAAGCACTTGGGGAGCCTCCTGGGAAGCAATGGATAGATACACTTCCAAACCCTCAAATATCAAGCATCCAAGTGAAAATCATTAAGCTTAATGAGATTTTTGTCTGTAAAAGAAAACTAAAAGCTTCAAGAAATTTCAAGTTTACCTAGGGCTAGACATTTTGGTCTAAATTCCAGCTTTTAACAGTATGGGTGTCTAAACCCTCTAATATTAATGAGGTTTTGTTCTCAGAGGGCTTTAGGTGGTCCTGAATAGCAATTTCAGTTTCATCAAACTCATGGTCAGGACTTGCAGATGTTCAACCTCAAATCCATCCTGCTTTCCATCTACTTTATCCTGTCCATTCTTCTGTGAACACTGAGAGGAACTTTTTTCTGAGGAATTTTTGAACACAGATTTTACTCAAAATAGGCACCGCCCTCTCTTCTCAACCATATTCAACTTAATCCTCATCTCTAAAATGGGAATGATGATTGAATTTTTATAAAGATTAAATTTGATAATGCAATTAATTCCTCTCTGCTCCTCTTTGTTAGTCTTCTCTCTGAATTTTATGTTATTAGAGAAACTGGTAGTTCTGATGAACCTTGCTGTCTTATACCCATCTGTGGGGGATTTTACCCTGGTTTTGTTATTCCCTCCCCTTTTCTTTATTTTGTTAGGAAAAGCATCACTATAAATGTTTATCTTGAGATCAGGTTCTAATGTCTACAGATTTGAATTCAGAGTGGCTCCATCACTTACCCAAGTTGCTTAAACTGATGTTTCATGATACGTTTAATGTCATGTAATACATTAAAGATGATGATATTTGTACAGTTGCTAGGATAAGAACCCTGGAGTAAACAAATGGGACTGCTTGGGCCACAGGCCAGAGTCTGGTCCAGCTGCCCTAGGGGTGGGGTGACCTCTATCTTTGAAGACCCGTAATGTGTCCATGCAACGCTGTGGCAGAGCAGTTGGGCATCTTTGGCTTCAACTCATTATATATCAGTTTCCTAATCTATAAAAGGAAATAAAAGGGTATCAACCTGTCTTTTAAAGCTGTGAAGATGAAATAAGTTCATAGGTGTAGAGCATTTAGCACAATGCCCATCACCCAAAAGATGCTAATTAGGAATGGTAGTGGTAGGTTAGCGGCAGATGCAGTAACTTTGTTTCTTTATAATCTCCTAAGTGGGAGAGAATCCTTGACAAGCCATAGTCCAATTCTATTAACTTTTCAAAGAGCAATTATATTATTTGATGCTGAATGTTACAGGATAGGAAATCTTGCTGTGAGGCCTCACATGATAGATCTTCCAAAAGCCGAGACCAGTGGTGCGGGGGGATCTGGAGAACAGGTTACCAAGGCAGGTAGACTCTGGAGGAATATACTTAGTTTCTCAGCAGAAAAAAGCAAACTGCCCAAGGACCGGCCATATAACTAAAATTGAGTCAATAAGCTGACATCTAGGAAAGGACTACGGCTCTTGAGGAAGAGTACGCAGGAGGGAGCTGGACAAGCAGATGGGGGCTTGGTGAACTGAGGGGGCTAACTTGGGGTTACTTTCAGTTATGATGGAAGAGCCGTCTGGTTACACTGGGCATGTCCCCATGTCACCCCATCCTTACCCTGTTTGCCAACAAGGGAAACACTGGAGCAGCTGAGGGCAATCCAGGAGTAGGTGAGGGTTTAGCAGGGAATTCCAAGCCTGAGAAAGCTGAGAAATTCCAACCTGATTCCAAGGTGCATCTGAAAGGTGCCCCTCTTGAAACTGGCTGCTGGCTTCCCCTGCAGATCGAGGACATCAGATATCCAGCAGCAGAGGCCTGGGTAGTCTGAACAAATGGGAATGTCTGGAAAACTAAGAAGCTTTGGATTTGCAAGAACTTTACTCAGCCAAGTGTGGATTATCTCCTGCGAGGCACGTGTAGCTTGGGTACTGTCTCTTTCCTCACTGCCCCGTGATCTACTTGCAGCCATGCTCCCTGGGGACATTGCCGCCATTCCCCACGCTTTACTCTTTTGCAATTTCACAAAGCCTCCTTGGTTTAAATTCTTTGCCCTTCCATTGTCCAAGCCTAATAAGGAAGGCAGTCGGCTGTGGGTTGGGATAAGGAGCTGGTGGTGAGGAAGAACATTCCTCCAAGGGCCTTTTGATCTTTAAGAGGCTATAAGTGGCCCAATTCCCTGCTTTTATGCAAAAATATCTCTTGTGTGTGTCATTCAAACAGACTGTTTTCCTTCCCATGAGTGTTATTGTTGTCTCTTGGAGATTTTATAAGAAACAGAATGCAGTCCAAGCCAAAGTCAGGCAGAAAAGGAAAGCAGATGACTTTATTTTGCTCACCTCCCAGACTTGTCTTTCTTATTCATTGATATCTGTCTTCAACAGTCACATATTTCAATGACAAGGCAAGATGACTCTAGGCAGTTCATGCCTAGACCTAACAATGTCCCTAACCAACTGTGTGACCTTGAACAAGCTGTTTCACACTTTTAGGCCTCAATGTTCTTAACTGGAAATTGAACAAGTTGTACTTTATCAGGTAAATTTGTTAGGCAGTGTATTGTTACTTTTCAAAACATGATTTTGAAGATGAGTATACCTGATTTTAAATCCTGGTTCTGTTACTTTGCAAAAGTGACTCAAATACATCAGAACCTCACTTTTCTTATCTATCAACAAGGTTGTTACAAGGAATTGTTAAGATAATGCTTATAAAATATTAAATAAATTTTAGCTCATATGATTATTTTTTCACCTATAATTTCCCTTGTAGGAGTAAATTGTATACAAATCTGTTATTCTGTATCATATATGCTAACAGTCTTTTCTAGTATGGGCAAATTAAAATGGGCAATGGTGACACTATCTTTTATTCTATACATACAAGTACATTTGTGCACAAACATGTATTCACTCTTCCTGTCTTTCATACACACGTACAAAATGGTAACTGGATTTCCCACCATCAGCAGAATCCAGGGTAATCTCAGTTGTAGAAGCTTTGGTTCCCCACACTCTTTCACAAATCCTTCCTTTGAGCCAATGTGTCATGGGAATAACAGGCCAAGTTTTAAAGCCAAGGAGCTTGTTAAGATCATTCTTCAGCAATCCTACCATGTGCAGAAGTAAATGGCCTCTCTAATATGGGATGAACACAGTCTTGATGAGCGAGGTCATTACAAGTCCACAGTATTAGCTTTGGCCAGTAACCTCAGATCCTGGGTCTGGTTTGGTAGGAGTACACAAATAAATCAAATAAGAGCTGCATGAAGGTCTTGTAAAGTTGGAAGCTGAGAAGGGGATGGGAGTGGAGTGAGGGAGAAGTATTTGTCTCTAGTGTCTTTGCAGAAGAGAGGTTCTTTTGAGAGGAGATGTATGGAGATCATGGACAAGCACCGCTGTTCAGTATTACATTTCTCTTTCTTAGTTGAGTGGGTTTTGATGAAGTTAGGAGTCTGGAGCTTCTTTGTTTCTGGGTATAGCACAGGGAAGTCTAACTTTTTATTTACTGATTCATTTACTTATTATCTACTCAAAAGACATTAATTTGTACCTATAGTTTTCTGGTATTGTGCTAGGTGGTAGATGTAAAAATGTGACTAAAATTGGATTTCTACCCACAAGAAACAAACAGTCTTAGACAGACGAGGAAATCAGCCTTCTCACTACAGTGGACGGGTGCTAGGAAAGAGGTATATAGAAGGTACTGCGGGAATGCAGAGGAGGAGCCCTGAAACCACTGAGAGTCAGAGAAGGAGGCCCTGAAAAAGGCAGCATGGAGGAGGGCAGTGGTGGCCGTGCATCAGAGAGACAGTAAGGCCTGCAGGAGGTGTGGGTAAAGGGCCTGGGTACAGAATCAGATTTCTGGCTGGAGCTATTAGGGTAGCAATGGTATCATCTGCCGATGGAGAGATGCAAGACAAAGAGTTGTTTTGTGCAAACCAATGATGAATTTGGTTTTACCAATGTGGGATTTGAGCATCTTGTGGGACATGCCATGAGGACAAGGTGTCCAGCAAACAATTATCATTAGAACTTAACTGGAGGTTGAAGCCATAAGTATGTATGTACTTCTTCAAAGGGAGAGTATATCGATTTAAGAAAAGTAGATCACAGTATGCCTGAAGAATATCCATTTTTAAAGGTTGACATGATAAAGTAGAGGTGGTGGAGAAAAAAGAAAAGGAATAACCATGCAAATAGGAAAAACACGAGGAAGAGTTGTATGCCATAAGTCAAGAGAGAACTTCTAGAAGGAGGTGGTGATCAGCAGGGTCAAGTGTCAGATGTAACGATTTCTAGGTGTCTCTAGTACTTATGTGGGCTTTTTACTAGCAAAGAATATGTTCATTAAAGTTTTCTTAAGTAATGGTGACTTTATTGTTTAAGTACACACTCAGAAAATGAAGTAGACAGAAACCCTATTCATGCCACCAGGTTCTGGGGGAACGGGAACTACAGGAAAGTCAGACCTTGTAGAGCATGGCGTATGCTTCAGAAACTGGAAATTTGTTCAGGCTACAACACAACTCTTGTAGTCGGGACATTTTGTTGCCTCCTGAAGATACTGTGGGAACACAGAGGAGGATCCATGATCCGTCTTAAGCCTGCTGGCCACCGACCTGACTCTTTGCTTCTCTCTGGAGGCTGGATGCTTTGGCTCCGTTGCCATAGGCTATCTCCAGCCAGCCTTTCAAGGACAGAATCCAACTGACCCAGTTCATCCCCATGTTTGTAATTAGAGAGGGACCTCATAGTCCATAGATTGATAGTCCTTGGGTCACTTGTCTGCCCCTGTTCCCTGGGGTCCAGTCAGCTATAATCAGGGAGGCAAAGCAGTATGACATTAGAACATGACTACCTATTTACAAAGAACCACCAAGGACTGCCTTCCTCTTCAGGGAGCCGTGGCCCTGGGAGATGCTTCCTGTTTTAAAGTCCCTTCTTTAGTATCATGGACATTTGTGATGCAAAAGTATTGGAAAACCAGGGAGAATAGTTTCAATGGAGCAGTGAAGACTTTTGTATTTGGGAGCTGGAGTGTGAATTTTAGTAGATTGAGGAGTAAACAGGAAGTGAGCTAGCGGAGACAAAGAATACAGGTGAGTCTTTGTGGAAAGGAAGGTAAGGAGGTCAAGTACCAGAGCTAACAGGACATATGCTTCCAAGACAAGACTATCCTTTAAGATGGAAGATTCTTCTGACTGTTTATATAGTACTAGAAAAGAGAGAGAGAGAAACAAAAGGGACTTCTGCATGGGAGAGAATAATTAATAGCCTTCGGTCCCTGAAGAGCTGGAAGGGAGCCAGCAGCGAGTGCTGTCCGCTCATGCATGTGTCCATTCTCAGTGGGACCCCCTGTCTGCAGCAGCCTGATGCTTCTTGTTGGGTGTGGAGAAGTCCTGAGAGAGATATTCAAATGGACTAACATGTGAGAGTGTTAAACAGAGAAATGCCATGTCAGTGGGCAGCTAGAAAGACCAATGGGAAAAGGAAAATAAGAGGGGAAGGTCAGAGAAAGAGAAGAATCAGTCGGCAAGAGTTTGGTCACACATCTCCAAGGGACAGGTATGGGTCCCCCTGTGTGTTCTGATGATTCTAAGGTTGGGTTTATGTCTCTGGCTGCCAGAATAAAGACAAAAGCAGGCCTTGGATGTGACGTCTCTCATAACTCACTACCTTAGTAGGCAAGTTCCCAGATATTTTAGAGCTTCTTATTTTGCATCAGTAAATATTTAGTGCTGTTGTATCACCTTAGTGATGATTTTTACCATACATCCTGTCTGAATTTCTTGGAACAATCCCTTTCCAAAAATTTTAATACCAGAAATAATCCCAGCGGATAAGCCAATTAGATCTTAAAAATAGAACCTTTGTTAAAAAGCCATTAGGATTCCTCTTCTGGTGTTGGGCTATGTCATTGATAAATTGCCCCCAGGCTCCTCTCTTAACGTCTTAGGTTAAGACCATCTCTAGTACAGACAAATACCAGAAACACTAAGATTTTTTCATTTAAAAATAGATCCAAAGGCAAACATATTTCAAGTGGATTTCCTATGGCAGGGATCTCAGGAACCAACACTAGAGAATGAAGGTGGAAAACAGTCTTAGGTTCGTACCGAGCAAGTGCAGTCTGTACCCCCGTGGTTCCCGTTTCTTCCACCAGCTCTGCCGCGCTGCTCACTCTAAGGGTCTGTGTAAGGCACAGATTTGGGAAGCACTTGAGACCTCTGCTTTCCCCTCTGAGAGGGAAAATGGGATGCCTACTAAGGTTTCCTTTCCTTTTCTTCCTTGTCTTTCTTTTCCTCTTTCTTTTCATTCTCTTTCTCCTTCTCTTCCTCCTCCTTTTTCTTTGGAGAGAAGGAAAAAATAAAGAGAAGCTATTTGAAGGTGGATTAAAGGTGGACTTATAGTTAAAAATCCATTCCCTTTAAGTGTCACATTGATTCAAATGATGGTGTTAGGACTAAAGGCCAGGCCAGGCAACTGTGCTAGTCATAGGAAATTGCCCTAGTTCTTCTTGACAGAGTTGATGCTGATTTGTTTCCTGGTTTATAATCTTATCACTAAATAATAGCTGATATTTTGGGAGTACCTAGTAGGTGCCAAATACTGAGACTGCAGGGAATAAGCATTGGTTCCTCTCTGGAAGGTTCACACTACAACTGCTGGGTAGTTGCTGTCTTAATTCAGCAATTCTGGGAAAGTGGAAGTTGAGAGAAAATGACAGTGAGCAGTGGGTATAACATCTGTCTCTCTTATTCAGGCTCATGACGAGCAGCCAGCTATATCCTCAACTTCACTCTGTGACTGGAGAGAGCAAAATATACTCCTTGTTCAAAAAATGTTCCCTAAGGAAAGAACCTTGCCTATAGCTATGAAGCTGATTCATGTCCTTAAAGCCCAAGGAGTCTTTGCTGACAGGCCTGCTTGCCATTTCAAAGTTGAACAGGGGACATATAAAGGGAAAGGTAGGTGTGTGTGTGTGTGTGTGTGTGTGTGTGTGTGTGTGTGTGTGTGTGTGTGTGTGTGTGCTGAGGATGCAAGGACAAAGGAGGGAGAAGGTGGGGAGACAGGAGAAGAACTTGTGTGGATGAAGTCATTTTCCTAATCATTTTCCTAATTTTTCTCTTAAAATGGTACTGTGACTGAGGCAGGAATAAGTAACTCTGAGAACAGCCATGGTATGATGTGGTGTGCATTAGCTGTGATACGTAATGCTAGCTGCTTTAACAAGCAAATCCAAAGTCTCAAATAATTATTTCTTGTTGGTCCCTGTCACAGTCCAACATGGTCAGAGGGAGAGGACATCATCTTGTGTAGTCTTTCAGGAAGCCAGGAGCTTTCTATCTTGTAATGCGACTGGCTTCAATATGTGCTCCCAAGGTTACTGTAAAAGGGGCAGAGAGATGTTGAAGACTCTACGAGAGGAGGGAGGCTTGTGGCCAGGCCTGGAAGTGGCGTACAAAACTCTCACTCGCATTCCACTGGGTAGAAGTCAGACTCATGGCCCAAAACTAATTGTAAGAGAAACTGGGAAATGCAGGCTTCCTGTATGCCCAGAAGGAATATAAATTGTTTTTGGTGAACATATGGCATTGTCTCTGACATGTGGTAGTACTTTCATCAAGCTAAAACTGACAGTGATAAGAGTCCTAAAAAACGCAACAAGTGAGGTCTTGCCCTTGTTGGAACACTGGCTGCTTTGTATCGAGCATTATGTAGAAGAGTCTGAATATGTGTACTTATTATTTATATCTTTCCATGGTATAAGAACAGAACATTTCTACGGTTTCAAATTTTCTGATGAAACCTAATTTGAAGTGCATGGAATAGGCTAAAGTTTTCTTTCTGTCTCTCTTTCATGTTAGATATAATCACTGTGTCAATTCTATGCAGGAAAGGGACGAGGAGAAAAAGAAAAACCTGACTTTTTAAAAGTACTCCACATGGGTAAGGGAAACTGGAGGATGGAATCAGAAGTCTATTCAGTTTGAAGGAGATACTTTCCTCCAGCTGTGACTCTCAGAGTCAGCTCAGCTCATTAAGTAGGATAGGCAAGTGCCCCATCCTGCTCAGCTATCTGATGGTCAAAACAGACAACCTTCCCAGTTTGAGGAGCCATCCTGGATTAAGATCACATAGGCCCTTGCATTCCCAACTAGAACTTCCACAAGAGCCCGCGGCATAGGGACCTGCCTTTCAATCTTAGCATTGCTGTTAAGATGATTCAGTGGTTATTGTAGAAATAATAAGGGAAAATAAATCACTTAAAAGTTTCAACACTGTATGTATAAATTGCCTTTTAAATTTCTGAAAGTTCATTAAGTGCTGCAGGCAATATAATTAAGAAGACTTAAGCTCAAAGTGTGAAATCATATTAAACAATCTAAACAGTGTGTATATTTAAATCCTCAAGCGACAGAGCTAGTTAGTTGTCTCTTTAAGTTTTAAATGGTGGTTGCTAAGCATACAATCAAGGATTACCTTTAGCAAAACAACAGCCGGCTTTGAAATTAACTTGAAAATGAATGTAATCTCTAATAGGTACATATACAAGAGGTGAAGTAATTCCTGGCGTCCTTCAACCGATACACTGTCTTAAAGTTTAGGGTAAAGCATTCAGTATTCAGGACAATTACACATAAGATTGTAGTGTTTTATGATTTTTTTCCCTGGGAGTGTACAAACAAGCATGGTCAACATGCTATCCACCTGTAAGACCTAGCATTATGGTAGGTAACTGGGGAATATCCACTATACCAGAAAGACATCTGCATAATGAATCAGGCAGAGAACAGCTGGTGGAGAAATCAGATGGAGACTCGGTGTAATCTGTGGAAGGTATTTGAGTTCACTGTAAACATTTTGCAAGTGCAGGGTGAAGAAGCTGGGCCTCTGGGCCTCGCAACCAAAGCCGGGGCTTTCTGCAGGCTAGAGGAATGGTTTTCAGAAAGCATGTAGCTCAAGACAAAGAATTAACATCTAAACAGTGTGTGGGGAGGGCTGGTCCTTCTCAGTCAGGATGTTTTGGAATCACCCACAAGGCGTCAGTCTTTTTTCCACTGCTACCAATAAGTGCCATCACTAGGGAAAGAAACGGGATTTAAGTACAAGGTAAGTGATGAGCACGAAAGAGCTTCGCCTCTTCCTTAAGGCACAACGTAAGAGCACAGTGGGGAGTAATTGAGAACTTGGCCAGGAAAAGAAATATTTTGAGGCTTGGAAAGGGGGGTGGAAGTTCGCTCTCCTTCGCACCCAGTTCTGCTAGATTGTCTCTTATTTTCTTTCGGCACCCTTTACTTCAAATCTCTGTGTCATGGGTAGTTTATAAAATCCCCCAAGCCAGATTAACTAACAGGCAGACAAGGGCAGATGCTCAGTGAGCTTGGGCCACAGGAAAAAGGAGTGGTGGGCAGGGAGGGGAAGGCATAGGAAAGAAAAACACAAAAACGCAGATTTCTGGAGTGAACTCAGAGTGCCGGGTCCAATGAAAACCCACAAGTGCAAATGCCAGAGGATCAGAGGTGAGAGGGTGTGTGGGTAGAGGTCGCTGCCCTGCTCTGGGACACTCTGTGGTGGGAAAGTTCCCAAGGACTCAGGCACCTGCTGCTTCAAGCCCAGAGCCTCAGGAAAGGGAGAGAAGCCGTGAGTAGCATATCGGGAAGAGAGCCGGAGCACAGAGGTTGCTGTGGGTCAGAAGCAGGAGACACACTGAGCTGCTCACGTTTTCAGGCCCAAGCGTTGCCCCTCTGCTCGCCAGCTTCAGCTTCTCGCGCGGGGCTACCGGGTTGCTCTGCAGTCAGCTGACACGTGACAAGCTCTTCATTCCAGTGAAAGATCAGGCAGAGGAAGCTTAGATCTGTTACTAACCAGGAGGATCATTCCCCCTCCAGGGTGTGTTCAGGCTTGAAGCGTCAGGGCTGATCCCTGCTCCTGGCTGAGGCAGGGGACTAGAGCTGCTGTAAGGTTGTGCCCACTGTCAGGGGAGTCTTTACCATCCAACTCCCCTTCCGTCCTAAGCAAGGCTGGCAAAAGGGAGAAGCCACGAGAACTTAAACTTCACAAGAACAACAGCAACAAAATTTCCACCCCCGCATCAGGAGAAGCATCCAGCCACAGAGGGGCAATTTGTCTTCTGGCGGTGCTGCTCCGCTGCGGGCAGTGTACAGGTGGCCATTCCATCCCGCACTGGCAACAAGGTCTTGAAAACAGTCCTGTCCTCCAGCCTAAACTCAAGGATGAAGGTGGTTAAATTGCCATTTTGAAATCCCTGCCTGAATCCTCATATGGAATGCATCCTCCATCTACTCTCATCCCTTTAGAGCTTAAATCTAAACATTGCCTGATCTGGTAAGACTCTGAAATAATAAAACAGGTAATTGGAATATGAGAGCACAGGACAAGAAAAGTACAGCTTCTATGTTCAGTTTTTACTTTGCAAATGTATTCCTCAGGTCAGTAATAAAAGGAGGCTGCCCAAGGGTTATGAACTCCTTGGGGTGACTGTCACCACTTTACGGCTCCTCATCTGGGATCTTGGAGTGGAATGAGCTGGGATCTACAGGATCAGATGATCTTTAGGTCTGCCCCTTGGCCTGAGTATCTATGAAGCTAGCACTTAATATTGCTACAGCATCATGGGACCACCTTCCTCTGCAATAGCTGCACAATCAAGGAGAGACTAGAAGGTTGGACAAGGGGTGCGGGAGAGCTAGTGTGTACATGGGCACTTCCAAAGCACCTCACCTTACTCCCTTTGCAGAGACTTTGTTCCCTCCCCCATTTCTCTTGTTTTCTAAGCTGTGTTTGATGCAATAGATGAAAAAACAACATCCCAAGAACACAATGTTGAGTGAAAAAAGCCAGGTACAAAAGAATATAGTACAAAAATTAACCATTTATGTTAATTGAAAAAAACATGAGAATTGTACTATATGTTGTTATGAAGATATATTTTTTATGTAATAAAAGCTAGAAAACATGTGAGAAGCACATGTATCTGCATAATAATAACAATAACCTCCATTGCACCACAGTACCTGACTATCAATTTCCACTGATGGAGTGTGTGCCCCAGTGACATTTTTAAAAAATTGATGTATAGGTGATATATCATATTGGTTTCAGATGTACACTGTGATTCAGCAATTGTATACATTATGAAACACCATGTTAAGGTAGTTACCATCACCATATAAAGTTATTACAGTATTATTTATGCTGTGCTTTTCACCCCTATGAATTATTTATCTTATACTTGGAAGTTTGTCCCTCTTTATCCCTTATTTCTCCCACACCTCTCACCCCCATGGCAACCTCCAGTCTGTTCTGAGTGTTTCAGTCTATTTCTGTTTTGTTTTTTTTAGATTGTATACATAAGTGAGATCACACTGTATGTATGTTTCTCTGACTCATTTCACTTAGCATAATGCCTTCTGAGTGCATCCACATTATCATGCAAATAGCAAGATTTCATTCTTTTTTATGGCTGAGTAGTATTCCCATATATATATATACACACACACACACACACACACACACATATATATATATCTGTATGTATATGTATGTACCACATATTCTTTATCTATTCATCTATTGATGAACATTTAGGTTGCTTCCATATCTTGGCCCCTATGGACCTTTAGATCCTCCCAGGTTGGGTCGTGGTTCTGTCCTCTTCCTTGTTCTCTACTGATTCCCCAGACAACTGCATCTGCTCCCATGCCTTTTAGACTATCATCCTGCCAAAGCCTCCACAGCATCTGTCCCAGGCTGGTGCCCTTCCTCATATTATAGAGCCTGCCTTACATCTCCACACAGGTACCCAAAGACTGTATCAAACCCAAACTGCTAAAAAGAGGGCACTAATTCCCCACAAACTATTTCTTCCACAGTTCATTCCCTATCACCTTTAGAGTAACAACAATAACAATTTTTATTGGAATATAGTTGAAATACAATATTATGTTGGTTTTAGATGTACAACATGTGATTCAGTAATCATATACTGAAATCAAATGCTCACCACAGTAAGTGTAGTTGCCCCTGACTACCATACCAAGATATTACAATATTATTAGTTATGCTCTCTATACTGTACTTTAATTCCTGTGACTAATTAATTTATAATCTGAAGTTTGTTGTTCTTTTTCCTGTTCACCTATTTCTCCCATTTTCCTGTCACCTCACTTCCTCCTGTCACTCACCTCCCCCATGGTAACCAATAGTCTATTGTCATTATTTATTGGTCTATTTCTGTTTTATTTGTTTTGGTTTTTAGATTCTGCATGTAAGTGAAATCATGTTATTTGTTTTTCTATGTCTATAGAAAGACACCTAGCATAATAGCCTATAGGTTTATCCATATTGCCACAAATGACAAAATTTTCATCCTTTTTGTGGTTAAGTAATATTCCATTGTATGTATGTACAACATCTTCTTAATTCATTCACCTATCAATTAGAACTTGGGTCACTTCCATTTCTTGGCTATTGTAAATAATGCTGCAATAAACATAACTGTGCATATCTTTTCAAATTAGTGATTTTGTTTTCTTTGGATAAATTCTCGGAAGTGGAATTGCTGGGTTATATGTTATTTTGATTTTTAGTTTTACAATAACAATTTGATTCTGTCTCAGCTCCCTTCTTTCTGTCACTTTTCACAACTAACCCATCAGCAAATATTACTGACTCTAATTTCAAATTGCACATTCAAACAGAACACATCTCAGCCTCACAGCTTCTGCCCCCCACCCCACCCAGTTCCAGCACCATCATCTCTGGTCTGCACCACTGGCTGCAGGGGCTTCCCACTATGCTGGCTTCCACCTTGCACCACTATAATCTCTTCTCCATGTGGCTTCTTTAAAACCTTCCCAAGGCTTCTCTGTGCTCATAACTAGGTAGAAAATCCTTTCTGCAGTCTGCAAGATGCACATCAATGGGCCACCAGTGCTCTCCAGCACCCATTCTTGCTCCTCTCCCTCCATTATGGCCATGGTGACCTTCTGAGGAATTCTTCTGTGTCCCCAGTCAGGCCCATGCAGGCCCCAGAGGCCTGGCCATTAGCCTTGCTCTTCCTTCAGCCTGAACACCTCTTACCTGGATACTTTGGTGGCTCTCTTCCTCCCTTTCTTCATTCATGTCTCCCCTCAAATCTCATCTATTCATAGAAATGTCCCTGATCACCCCATCCAACAACAGCCCTGTCACCTTCTTTCTCCTTGCCCGATTAATTTTTCTAGAACGGCACCTGGCCCATCATGGGCACTTAACACACATTTGTTGAAACATTGACTTAATACTTCTTGAGCACCAGCTGTTTGCAGGCATTCACACATACATTAACTCATTTACTACCCACAAGGTGACTGAGGAAGTCAGGGCTCAATGGCATAAATGACTGAGACTCAGAGGACATGCATGGGCTCTCGCCATGCCCATTCTGAAAGTGGAGTTCGAGCCCCTTCTTTTTGCTCCAGGCTGCCCTTGTACTGCACTGCATCTCTCAAAAGAGGAAGGCGAGTTGAAGCAAATTCACCTTCTGCCACATGCAGAAGGAGACTGTGTTGGTTACATTTACAAAATTATTTTCATCTTTACAAATACCTTGAGAAGTAAACATTACCTCTATTTTAGGGATGAGAAAACTGAACCTTCTGAAAGGTTAAATATTCAGCTTAAAATCACCACTTCTAGTTACTGACAGAATATGCCCTGGCTTTCTTAATGACATCCATCCTGCTTGCCTACATGTTGCCTTTGTGTTCCCATAAAACACCTTCTTCCCTGTGGCCTGTCAATAGTGTAGGCTTCCCAATCCTTGCCATCGCCTGAAGGATTCCAGCTCTGTCTTCTTGCCTCTCCTCACTCCCTCTCTTTGCTGCTGGGACCTTTCCCCAGAACTTTTCACCTTCTATTCATTGCTCATGCCTGCTGTACTCTCAGAGGAGGAATAGTTTTCATGGGCCACCCAGAAGTTGGACATGAGAAAACAGGTTAGGTCGAAGAGGGCGAGTGGGAGAACATTCAGTGCTGGAAGACATATGGTGCCCAACCTGCAAATGGGTTTGTTTTCTAAATTTTCTTGGAGGACTGTCATACGAAACTTGAAACACATTTCCCCATGGAAACAATATTATCAATGATGGATAGGCTCTTGGAGTCTTCCATGAAGCCCTGCATAATGTAAATGTCAAACCAAGACACTAGTAGATACTTCTAGAATTGTTGAACATTACTAGCATGTTGGCATCAGTCACGTGGATTCTCTGGAATATAGGATTTTGTGTTCCAACTGGGGACATCAAGAACACTTCTGTTCACACTATTCCTGTATCTCTGTGAGCTTCTCTAGCACTGTCCCCTACTCCAGTTGTAGTTGAACAGGGCTGTTGGTTGACCTCAGGTAAGAGAAGATACTGGCCATTTGAAGGAGGTAGGGGTAAAGAGAAAATAGTTCTCCCAATGTATGAATCCCCTAGCCAGGCAATACCCTGCATTTAGGACCTGTATATAGTAGGGACTCAGGATCCTGCTCCAATGTATGATGGGGGGCCCTTCTGCGATGTGGTACAGTGACCTGAGCAGGCAGTACTGACAGAATGGTAGTGGTAGGGGGCAGTCATTGTTTAGAAGGCACAACATATATAGATGTGGGGCTATTCCC
This sequence comes from Manis javanica, assembly GCF_040802235.1. Lineage (NCBI taxonomy): Eukaryota > Metazoa > Chordata > Mammalia > Pholidota > Manidae > Manis > Manis javanica. Next base: position 94,811,559 of record NC_133161.1, read on the forward strand.
TGTGCATACATATCCTGACGTTTGTGGAGAGACTGATGAAATAGGTGGCTGTGCAGAGTTGTGAAAAGTGCCCAGAACAGCAACCAGAAGCCCCTGGTCCTTGCTCCACTTCCCTAATTGAAGACTGGGGGCCAGCATGTAGTCTCTTTAGAGCCTTATTTTTCTTTCATGTGAGGTGAGAAAAATAATAGTTAATATCCACTCCACAGGGCTGCAGTGAGCATCTATCGTGATATGATTGTGAAACCACTTTCTATCCCATTCAATACTATCTTAGTATTATGTTTAGCATTACAGAATAGGCCACATGTTCTCCAAAAATTAATATTCTTCTGTGTTCTGGCACAAAACAACTAAGAGAGGGGCATTATACAAATTTTCACCTATCCACTATGGTATTTTTGGTTTGTTTGTTTAGTACTCCTAGCAACAGAGAATCATCTAATGACAATTAGACATCCAGAAATGTCTTTTTTCCAGACCTTCTCTGTTTCTTGCCACTCCTACTTTTGATCCTCCATGTCTGCTTGCTGCAATCAGTGATCTTTTTGTCCTCCTAGGGAAGAACCTAGTAGTTAATCTTAACCTCCTAATAACAACCAAATAGATCACATTTTAGTTGCAGATTCCTGGAAGAATAAAATTTTTTATGAAGGTATCATTGATACACAATTTTATGCTCAAGTTTTACATGAGCAACATCGTGGATACTACATTCACCGCTATTATCAAGTCCCCACGACATACCCAATTACAGTCACTGTCCATCAGCATAGTAAGGTACTATAGAGTCTCTACTTCTCTTCTTTATGCTATACTGCCCTCCCTTGCCCCTCTATATTATGTGTGCTAATCATAATACCTTTTAATCCCCTTATCCCTCCCTTCACACCCACCTCCCCAACCCCTTTCCCTCTAGTAACCAGTAGTCCATTCTTGGGTTCCATAAATCTGCTGCTCTTTTCTTCCTTCACTTTTTGCTTTGTTGTTACAGTCCACAGATGAGTGAAAACATTTGGTATTTATCTTTCTCCACCTGGCTTATTTCACTGAGCATAATACCCTCTAGCTCCATCCATGTTGTTGCAAATGGTAGGATTTGTTTTCTTCTTATGGCTGAATAATATTCCATTGTGTATATGTACCACATCTTCTTTATCCATTCATCTACTGATGGGCACTTAGGTTGCTTCCATTTCTTGGCTTTTGTAAATAGTGCTGCAATAAACATAGGGGTGCATATGTCTTTTGGAATCTGTGATCTTGTTTTCTTTGAGCAAATTCCTAGGAGTGGAATTCCTGGGTCAAATGGTATTTCTATTTTTAGTTTTTTGAGGAACCTCCATATTGCTTTTTACAATGGTTGAACTAGTTTACATTCCCACCAGCAGTGTAAGAGGGTTCCCCTTTCTCTGCATACTCGCCAGCATTTGTGGTTACTTGTCTTTTTGATGTTGGCCATCCTAACTGGTATGAGGTGATATCTCATTGTGGTTTTAATTTGCATTTCTCTGATGATTAGTGATTTGGAGCATCTTTTCATGCACCTGTTGGTCATCTGAATTTCTTCTTAGGAGAAGTGTCTGTTCAGATCCTCTGCCCATATTTTAAATGGGTTATTTGCTTTTTGGGTGTTTAGGCATGTGAGCTCATCATATGTTTTGGATGTTAGCTCCTTATCAGATGTGTCATTTATGAATATATTCTCCCATACTGTAGGATGCCTTATTGTTCTACTGATGGTGTCCGTTGCTGTACAGAAGCTTTTTAGTTTGATGTAGTCCCATTTGTTCATTTTTGCTTTTGTTTCCCTTGCCTGAGGAGATATGTTCATGAAAAAATTGCTCAAGAGAATTTTATCTATGTTTTTTTCTAAGAGTTTTACGGTTTCATGACTTACATTCAGGTCTTTGATGCATTTTGAATTTACTTTTGTATGGAGTTAGATAGTCATCCAGTTTTATTCTCTTACATATAGTTGTCCAGTTTTGCCAACACCAGTTGTTGAAGAAACTGTCATTTCTCCATTGTATGTCTGTGGTTCCTTTATCATATATTAATTGGCCATATTTTATGGTTTATATCTGGGCTCTCTATTCTATTCCACTGGTCTCTGGCTCTGTTCTTGTGTCAGTACCAAATTGTCTTCATTACTGTGGCTTTGTAGTAGAGCTTGAAGTTGGGGTGCTAATCCACCCTGCTTTATTTTTCTTTCTAAGGATTGTTTTGGCTATTTGGGGTCTTTTGTTGTTCCATAAGAATTTTGGAACTATTTGTTCTAGTTCATTGAAGAATGCTGTCAGTATTTTGATAGGGATTGCATTGAATCTGTAGATTGCATTAGGCAGGATGGACATTTTGGAAATAGTAATTCTTCCTACCCATGAGTATGGGCTGTATGTCCATTTATTGGTGATTTCTTTGATTTCTCTCAAGAGTGTCTTGTGGTTTTCATGGTATAGGTCTTTCACTTCCTTGGTTAGGTTTATTCCTAGGTATTTTATTCTTTTTGGTGCAGTTGTGGATGGAATTGTCTTTTTGCTTTCTCTTTCTACTATTTCATCATTAGTGTATAGGAATGAAACAGATTTCTGTGTATTAACTTTGTATCCACAAATTTGCTGAATTATTAGATCTAGTAGTTTTAGAGTGGATTCTTTAGGGTTTTTTTATGTACAACATCATGTCATCTGCAAACAGGGACAGTTTAACTTCTTCTTTACCAATCTGGATGTCTTTTATTTCTTCATGTTGTCTGATTGCTGTGGCAAGCACCTCCAGAACTATGTTGAATAAAAGTGGAGAGAGTGGGCATCCTTGTCTTGTTCCTGATCTTAAAGGAAAAGTTATCAGCCTTTCACTGTTAAGAATGATGTTGGCTATGGGTTTGTCATATATGGCTTTTATTATGTTGAGTTATGTGCCCTCTATACCCATTTTTTTGAGAGTTTTTATTGTAAATGGGTGTTGAATTTTGTCAAATGCTTTTTCAGCATCTGTGGAGATGATCGTGTGATTTTTGTCCTTATTATTGTTGATGTGGTAGATGATGTTGATAGATTTTCAAATATTGTACCACTCTTGCATCCCTGTAATAAATCCCACTTGATCATGATGACCAATCTTGTGATGTATTTTTGAATTCAGATTGCTAATATTTTGTGGAGTATTTCTGCATCTATGTTCTTCAGGGATATTGGTCTGTAATTTTCTTTTTTCTGGTGTATTTGCCTGGTTTTGGTATTAGAACAATGCTGGCCTCATAGAATGAGTTTGGAAGTATTCCCTCCTCTTCTACTTTTTTGAAAACTTTATGGAGGGTGGGTATTAGGTCTTCTCTAAATGTCTGATAAGATTCAGCAGTGAAGCCATCTGCTCCAGGTGTTTTGTTCTTGAGTAGTTTTTTGATTAACAGTTCAGTTTCATTGCTGTTAATTGGTCTGATCAGATTTTCTGTTTCTTTCTGTGTCACTCTGGAAAGGTTGTATTTTTGTAGAAAGGTGTTAATTTTTTCAAGATTATCCTATTTGTTAGCACTTAATTTTCATAGTATTCTCTAATAATTTTTTTATTTCAGTAGTGTCATAGTGTTTTTTTCTTTCTCATTTCTGATTCTGTTTATGTGTGTAGATTTTCTTTCTTTCTTGGTTAGACTGGCTCAGGGTTTATCAATTTTGTTTATTTTCTTAACAAACCAGCTCTTGGTTTCATAAATTATTTCTATTGTTTTATTCTTCTCAATTTTATTTATTTCTTCTCTGATCTTTATTATGTCCCTCCTTCTACTGACTTTGGGCTTCATTTGTTCTTCTTTTTCCAGATTCCTTAATTTTGATTTTAGACTGTTCATTTGGCATTATTCTTATTTTTTTAAATAGGCCTGAATTGCTATATACTTTAGAACTGCCTTCACTGTGTCCTACAGAAGTTGGGGCATTGAGCTGTTGTTTTCATGTCTCCATATATTGTTTGATCTCTGTTTTAATTTGATCATTGATCCATTGATTATTTAGGAGCATGTTGTTAAGTCTTCATGTGTTTTTGGGCCTTTTTGTTTTCTTTGAACAATTTATTTCTAGTTTCATATTTTTGTGATCTGAGAAGTTGTTTGGTAGGATTTCAATCTTTTTGAATTTACTGAGTCTCTTTTTGTGGCCTTGTATGTGGTCTATTCTAGAAAATGTTCCATGTGCACTTGAGAAGAATGTGTATCCTGTTGCTTTTGGTTGGAGTGATTGTAGATGTCTCTTTGGTCCATTCTAATGTGTTGTTCAGTGCCTTTGTGTCCTTACTTATTTTTTTGTGTGTTTGATCTGTCCTTTAGAGTGAGTGGTATGTTGAAGTCTCCTAAAATGAATGCATTGCATTCTATTTCCTAGTATTTGTTGCACATATTTGGGTGCTCCTATGTTGAGTGCATAGATATTTATAATGGTTATATCCTCTTTGTGGACTGACCCCTTTATCATTACATAATGTCCTTCTTTGTCTCTTGTTACTTTCTTTGTTTTGAAGTCTATTTTATCTGATTCAAGTATTGTAGCTCCTGCTTTTTTTCCCCTATTGTTTGCATGAAATACCTTTTTTTCCATCCCTTCACTTTAGTCTGTGTATGTCTTTGGGTTTGAAGTGAGTCTCTTACAGGCAGCATATAGATGGGTCTTGATTTTTTATCCATTCTGTAACTCTATGTCTTTTGATTGGTGCATTCAGTCCATTTACATTTAGGGTGATTATTGATAGGTATGTTCTTAGTGCCATTGCAGGCTTTGGATTTGTGGTTACCAAAGGTTCAAGGGCATCTTCTTTACTATCTAACAGTCTAAATTAACTAGCTTATTACACTATTATAAATACAATCTGGTTATTCTTTTTTTTCTTCCCTTCATTTTCTTCCTCCTCCATTCTTTATGTTGTATGTCATATTCTGTACTCTTTTTGGATCCCTTAACTGACTTTGTGGGTAGCTGATTTAATTTTGCATTTGGTTAGTAATTAATTGGTCTACTTCCTTTAGTGTGGATTTATTTTCTCTGGTGACAGCTATTTAGCCTTGACACACTTCCATCTAGAGCAGTCCCTCCAAAATACATGGTAGAGATGGTTTGTGGGAGGTAAATTCCCTCAACTTTTGCTTATCTGGAAATTGTTTAACCTCTCCTTCGAATTTAAATGTCAATATTTCTGGGTAGAGTATTCTTCGTTTGAGGCCATTCTGTTTTATTGCATTGAATATATCATGCCACTCTCTTCTGGCCTGTAAGGTTTCTGCTGTGAAGTCTGATGATAGCCTGATGGGTTTTCCTTTGTAGGTGGTCTTTTTTTCTCTTTCTGGCTGCTTTAATACTCAGTCTTCATCCTTGATCTTTGTATTTTAATTATTATGTGTCTTGGTGTTGTCCTCCTTGGGTCCCTTGTGTTGGGAGATCTGTGGGCTTCCATGGCCAGAGAGACTATTTCCTTCCCCAGATTGGAGAAGTTTCAGCAATTATTTCTTCAAAGACACTTTCTATCCCTTTTTTTCTCTCTTTTTCTTCTGGTACCCCTATAATGCATATATTGTTCCATTTGGATTGATCACACAGTTCTCTCAGTATTCTTTCATTCCTAGAGATCCTTTTTTCTTTCTCTGCCTCAGCTTCTTTGTATTCCTGTTCTCTAATTTATATTCCATTTTCTGTCTCCTCTATCTCATCTAATCTGCTTTTAAGTCCCTCCATTGTATGTTTCATTTCAGCTACTGTGTTTTTCAAGGTGTCTATCTTCTGAATTTGTCCCTTAGCTCTTGAATATTTTTCTATAGCTGCTTTAGCATGCTTATGACTTTTATTTTGAATTCTGTTTCAGGAAGATTGGTGATTTCAGTTTCACTTAGCCCTCTTTCTGGTGTTTGAGGGTTTTGGATTCAATAAGGTTCATCTGATTTTTCACAATCTTATTGGATAATGAGAAATATTAGGTTTGTATAAGCAGTGCCCTCTATTGCCCAGAAGCTCTGCTTTTCAGAGCTTCCCGGCACCTGGAACGATGGTAGTGATTGCAGGCGAGCATTGCTGGTGCCTACCCTAAAGCTCTTTCTTGCTTCCTGGCCCACAGTGCCTTTCTACACTGTCAGGGCCAGTGAGTCACACCCACATGGAGCAGCTTCTATGTTAAGCTTCCAAGCTTCCATAGGCAGGGATCCCCTCCTGCTGGCCTGGAGCAATGGCAGGATTGCAGGTGAACCCCACTGGTGCCTGCTGGGAGGACAGAGCTCTTTGCTGCTTCCTGGCAGCTGTTTCCACTGTCGGACTAGATAGCTGTGCATGCAGGGAGCAGCCTCTGCACAGGGGTAAGTGTAGTTGCAGTAGGTGGGGCTGCCCCCTGATTGGCCTGGCATGATGGCAGGGGCAGCAGCAGGTTTGCACACAGGTGCTGGCGGGGTGTAAGGAGCAGCAGCCTGCTTATCGCAGTGGAGATCCTTGGTGCTGCTTTGCCAGCTAGGGGGATGGAATGTCTGAAACCCCTGAAAGTTCCCAACCTGCTGGGCTGAGTGTGCTGGGATGATTTTGTCCACCTGTTCCTTCTCCTGAGCAGCAAGCTCTGTGTAATCTGTGCCCCTTTAGCATCCCTCTCACTGTTGGAAACTCTTTCAAGTGCCTGCCTTTCTTTTGTTCCAGAGCAGCAGGTTGTGGGAACCTGTTCTCCACAAGCAGCTGGAATCTCGGTCTCTGACTTTGCTTTTCAACCCCTCTAATCTCCAGAACATCATGCAGTGTGGGTTTGTGCTCCTGGAGTAGATTTCTAGGGCTGGGTATTTAGCAGTCCTGGGTTTCTATCCCCTTCCCGTTCTGTTTGTCTTCCTCCTGCCAGTGAGCTGGGGTCAGGGGAGTGCTCGGGTCCCACAGTAAAGTACACTGGTGGTCCACTTTGTTACTTTACCCTTTTCTGTGATGTAGATTTTCCATTCTCTTTTCCTAGATGTAGACTGGCTGGTGCAATCTTATTTCTGGGCACTCTTTTAGGAATAGTTGTATTTCCTGTATTCGTATTATATGTGGTTTGGGGAGGAGATTTCTGCCTCACTTCCCATTCCTCTTCTTTGCTGTGTTTTTATTTAGAGTGTATAGTATCCAGGTACTGTGTTCATTTTTTCAAACCTCCCCAAGGAGCCTCTTCAGATTGATCTGGAAGAATAAAATTTTTATCCATACTCCAAGCATAGGAATGTTGTTTTCCAAGATTGTGCATTGTAACAAGAAACATTAACAACCCAAGGAGGGTCCCTATTTGGAAAGCATTTACCTGCTGAATTATTTTTCTCCAGTTTGTGATATATTTCCTATGTGGAAAGTAAACATTGACTTGACAGATTCCTTTTAATCACCATTTTTCTGTAGGGGAAGTCTACCCATTTAGTGCCTTGCTGTTTCAACATGTGTTCATAAGCTTATCAGTTAATTTGTCATATTCTCTGTTTTCAAGTACCAGACTATTGTATTTTTGAAAATTGAAATCATGGACACAAACCATTTTCAAGCCGGAGAGACATTAAAAATAATTATGTCCTGCAGTGTTTCTCTAGAACCTTGCCTTTCAGAATCTTGGCACATATTACATCATTACTGTAAAGCCACCTGCTTTGAGATCAGATACTGCAAGTTTTCCTCTATTTGTCTCTGGACTGAATAAGTACATAAGAGACTTGGTTGTAAAACATCCCAGCTGGACAGTGGTGAAGGCAGCATTTTGTATGCTGAGTTCTCCTCTCTCATAGCCAGTTCAAATATTTTGTAAAAGAGGTACACTTACGGGGGAGGACCATGGGAAATAACAAACTCACTAGAATTCAGTTCAGCAGGCCATCACCTTTATTATTGTTTGAAAATCAATAAAATCATTAGAAATTACTCTCAGCGTTGTTTTAATATAAAATGCTACAGTTCCATCTGTGGGGTGCCAAGAATGTAAGTGCATCCTCAGTTCTCCAGGGCTGATGAGTTCTCTTTCATGCTGCTGAAACCTCCCTAGTCATCTTCAACTTAGAGTTGTCAGCATCTCTGCTTAGCTTTGGGAAAAGTGAAGTATGTTGCAGGAAATTCAGTAAGATCTAGATTATCAGTTATTTTTTTGTGGGTGAAATAGAGAAGCATGTACTGAATACTACTATAGTTGGACTGACTTGAGAATAGTTTTATCCAAACTCTGATAATTACTGGGGTGCGGGTGAATGGTCATGAGAGTTGACTATTGTCAACATTTATGTCACTTGCAGTAGGAAAGATGTAGGAGGCCACATGTTTGCATCTGATACCTAACTAGCAGTGTTAATGAATTTGCCACTTGAAGTATTCAAAAGTACACTGGTGGTCCACCTCATAGAGACATTATTAGAATTAGGATACTAAACACTTCAATTAACTGGAGCAATGGGCCACAGTAGCCAGATTGCTGGGTTATTTGACCAAAAAGTCAATGCAAATAAATTGACTAGGGGGTTTGCTGGAAGACCCCTTGTGATTTTAGTCTGTAAAAATAGGGACAATGTCTAGAATAGGGGAAAAGATCAGTCTTTTATACTTTGAGCACCTGAAACATGCACTTAATTTTGGCACAACAGTTACTTGATTAAGGATGCAAATAAATCAGAATCCAGTCTGGTGTGCAGCAATGAAGAGCCAGAGTGATGACAGTCCTGAAGCCATAGAATAATTTCAAAGAACATAAATGTTTCTTATAATTTGAAAAAGAATGAAGTAAATAATAATTATTTACTATAGAAAAGGATGTTCAAACATGGACTAGACAGCCAGAAAATTTGAAGCATGTGACAGGTGTTTTGGCACAATGAACTTAGGGTCCTTTCCAACCCTGCTCTTCTAGGAGGTCAAAATGTGTTCGTAGGAAGGAACTATCTTGTAAAATTGTGTCTTTTTTTGAATAAAAGAAGTTTTGGAACTTTGGTGTATTTTCATCAATCATCTAGATTGGGGCTGTCTAGTACTTTATTGAAGTGGTGGAAATGTTTCTGCATTGTCCATTATGATAGCCACTAGTGACATGTGGCTACTGTGCACTGGAAATTCGCTAATTCCACTGAAAAACTAGATTTTAATTTTAATTTAAATACCCACATGGGAGTGGGCAGCACAGAGCAAGATATTGCCTCTCTTTTCCATTTCACCTTGGTAGTGACTATGGAATTTGATTTTTTTGTCTCATCCAGATTCACCTAAAAGATTAAAAGCAGAAAAATAAAAGAATTAAAATCTGATTTCCAGAAATGTGGACTTTTAAAAATGATTCATTGAAGCTATTTCCTAAGTTCCATATTCAAGTTCTTCAAATATCATCTTATCAAATGAGATCTGCTACAGAGCACCTTCCCCCATTTCTTGATTGTTGAAATACCGATTGTAGAAATGAAGTTCTGTTGGTCCCTTCCTTTTAGCAGCATCCATATTTTATTGCCAGATCTTCAAAAACATTGTTTTCCATAAAGGACTGGCATTGGTTGCCCTCAGCCCAGTAAAAACTGACTTGTATGACATTGTAGGCAATCCCCAACAGGACATATTCTCATTTTGTTTCAAATGTTAAAGAAGATAAACATCATTGTGGATTTGAAGCAAAGTTTATTCTTGGTTTGATGTGAATCTTTATTAACCTATTATTAAGCCCTCTGGTTCAGGAAAATCACTTTTCTATTCCCCCCAGTTCAAGATCCATCAAGTTAGGTTAGGGAGATAACCAAAATCTTCTGTCTGGAGGAAATCATTAGTTCCTTCCATTTTATTAGAAATAAAATAATTTGTAGTAAAAAATGAAAAACATTAATCATATGTAAAATGTTGCTCTTTTAATCGCCTTTTTATGGCTTTTGAAAACTGTTTTATTATATTTTAATTATAGATTTACATGCAGTTTTATTTTATTTTATTTTTATTAAGGTATTATTGATATACACTCTTATAAAGGTTTCACATGAAAAAATAATGTGGTTATTACATTCACCCATGTTATTGTGTTCCCACCTATGCCCCATTGCAACCACTGCCCAACAGTATACTAAGATACCATGGAGTCACTATTTGCCTTCTCTGTGCAACACTGTCTTCCCATGATCCCCCACACACCATGTGTGCCAATCATAATAGCCCTCAATCCCCTTCTCCCTCCCTCCCCACCCCTCTCCTAGACCCCTCCCCCTTGGCAACTGTTAGTCCCTTCTTGGAGTCTGTGAGTCTGTTGCTGTTTTGTTCCTTCAGTTTTGGTTCACTGCTATACTCCACAAATGAGGGAAATCACTTGGTACTTGTCTTTCTCCGCCTGGCTTATTTCACTGAGCATAATATCCTCCAGCTCCATCCATGCTGTTGCAAATGATAGGATTTGTTTCTTATGGCTGAATAGTATTCCATTGTGTATATGTACCACATCTTCTTTATCCATTCATCTACTGATGGACACTTATGTTGCTTCCATATCTTGGCTATTCTAAATAGTGCTGCAATAAACATAGGAGTGCATATGTCTTTTTGAAACTGAGAAATTATATTCTTTGGGTAAATTCCTAGGAGTGAAATTTCTAGGTTAAATGGTATTTCTATTTTTAGTTTTCTGAGGAACCTACATATTGCTTTCCACAATGGTTGAACTAGTTTACATTCCCACCAGCAGTGTAGGAGGAGGGTTCCCCTTTTTCTACATCTTCACCAGCATTTGTTGTTCTTAGTCTTTTTGATACTGGCCATCCTAACTGGTGTGAGGTGATATCTCATTGTGGTTTTTATTTGCATTTCTCTGATAAGTAGTGATGTGGAGCATCTTTTCCTGTGCCTGTTGGCCATCTGAATTTCTTCTTTGGAGAAGTGTCTGTTCATATACTCCACTTATTTTTTAATTGGGTTATTTGCTTTTTGAGTTTTGGGGCATGTGAGTTCTTTATATATTTTGGATGTTAACCCCTTGTCAGATATGTCATTTACAAATAGATTCTCCCATACTGTAGGATGCCTTTTTGTTCTGTTGATGATGTTCTTTGCTGTACAGAAGTTTTTTAGTTTGATGTAGTCCCATGTGTTCGTTTTTGCTTTTGTTTCCCTTGCTTGAGGAGATGCATTCAGAAAAAAGTTGCTCGTGTTTATATTCAGGAGATTTTTGCCTATGTTGTCTTCTAAGAGTTTTATGGTTTCATGACTTACATTCAGGTCTTTGATCCATTTCGAGTTTACTTTTGTGTATGGGACTAGACAATAATGCAGTTTCATTCTCTTGCATGTAGCTGTCCAGTTTTGCCAACACCAGCTGTTGAAGAGGCTGTCATTTCCCCATTGTATATCCATGACTCCTTTATTGTATATTGATTGGCCATATATGCTTGGGCTTATGTCTGGGATCTCTAGTGTGTTCCATTTGTCTATGGGTCTGCTCTTGCACCAGTGCCAAATTGTCTTGATTACAGTGGCTTTGAAGTAGAACTTGCAGTCTGGGAGGGTAATCCCCCTAGGTTTATTCTTCCTTCTCAGGGTTGCTTTGGGTATTCAGGCTCTCCTGTGGTTCCATATGAATTCTAGAACTATTTTCTCTAGTTTGTTGAAGAATGCTGTTGGTATTAAATCTGGATGGCATTAAATCTGTAGATTGCTTTAGGCAGCATGGCCATATTGACAATAGTTAATTCTTCCTATCCATGAGCATGGGATGTGTTTCCATTTATTGGTACCTTCTTTAATTTCTCTCATGAGTGTCTTGTAGTTTTCAGAGTATAAGACTTCCACTTTCTTCATTAGGTTTTTTTCTAGGTGTTTTATTTTTTTTGATGCAATTGTGAATGGAATTGTTTTCCTGATTTCTCTTTCTGCTAGTTCATCATTAGTGTATAGGAATGAAACAGATTTCTGTGTATTAACTTTGTATCCTGCAACTTTGCTGAATTCTGATATTAGATCTAGTAGTTTTGGAGTGGATTCTTTAGGGTTTTTTATGTACAATATCATGTCATCTGCAAACAGGGACAGTTTAACTTATTCTTTACCAATCTGGATGCCTTTTATTTCTTTGTGTTGTCTGATTGCTGTGGCAAGACCTCCAGAACTATGTTGAATAAAAGTGGAGAGAGTGGGCATCCTGTCTTGTTCCTGATCTTAAAGGAAAAGCTATCAGCTTCTTGCTGTTAAGTATGATGTTGGCTGTGGGTTTGTCATATATGGCCTTTATTACATTGAGGTACTTACCCTGTATACCCATTTTGTTGAGAGTTTTTATTCATGAATGGATCTTGAATTTTGTCAAATGCTTTTTCAGCATCTGTGGAGATGATCATGTGGTTTTTATATTTCTTTTCATTGATGTAGTATATGATGTTGATCAATTTTTGAAAATTGTACCATTCTTGCATCCCTGGCATAAATTCTACTTGATCATGGTGGATGATCTTTTTGATGTATTTTTGAATTCAGATCACTAATATTTTGTTGAGTATTTTTGCATCTATGCTCATCAGGGATATTGGTTTGTAATTTTCTTTTTTTGTGGTGTCTTTGCATGGTTTTGGTATTAGAGCAATGCTGGCCTCATAGAATGAGTTTGGAAGTATTCCCTTGTCTTCTACTTTTTGGAAAACATTAAGGAGAATGGGAATTAGGTCTTCACTAAATTTTTGGTAAAATTCAGCAGTAAAGCCTACTGGTCCAGGAGTTTTGTTCTTAGGTAGTTTTTGATTATCAGTTCAGTTTTGTTGCTGGTAACTGGTCTGTGCAGATTTTCTGTTTCTTTCTGGGTCAACCTTGGAATTTTGCATTTTTCTAGAATGTTGTCCTTTTCTTCCAGGTCATCCAGTTTGTTAGCTTCCAGTTTTTCATAGTATTCTCTAATAATTCTTTGTATTTCTGTGGTGTCTGTAGTGAATTTTCCTTTCTCATTTTTTATTCTGTTTATGTGTGTAGACTCTCTTCTTTTCTTGATAAATCTGGCTAGGGGTTTATCTATGTTGATTATTTTCTCAAAGTGTGAGCTCTTGCTTTCATTAATTCTATTGTTATGTTCTTCTCGATTTTATTTATTTCTCCTCTAATCTTTATTATGCCCCTCCTTCTACTGACTTTGGGCCTCATTTGTTCTTCTTTTTCCCGTTTCATTAATTATGAGTTTAGAGTGTTCATATGGGATTGTTCTTCTTTCCTGAGGTAGGCCTGTGTTGCAATATACTTCCTTCTTAACACAGCTTTCAGTGCATCCCACAGATTTTGCAGCATTGAATTATTGTCATCATTTGTCTCCATATATTGCTTGATCTCTATTTTTATTTGGTCATTCATCCATTGGTTATTTAGGAGCATGTTGTTAAGCCTCCATGTATTTTTCATTTTATTTGCATAATTTATTTCTAGTTTCATACCTTTGTGCTCTGAGAAGTTGGCTGGTAAAATTTCAATCTTTTTGAATTTACTGAGGCTCTTTTTGTGTCCTAGTATATGATCTATTCTTGAAAATGTTCCATGTGCACTTGAGAAGAACATGTATCCTGCTGCTTTGGGGTGGAGAGTTCTGTAGATGTCTGTTAGGTCCATCTGTTCTAATGTGTTGATCAATGCCTTTGTCTCCTTACTTATTTTTTGTCTGATTGATCTGTCCTTTGGTGTGAGTGGAGTGCTGAAGTCTCCTAGAATGAATGCATTGCATTCTATTTCCCCTTTTTATTATGTTAGTATTTGTTTCACATATGTAGATGCTCCTATGTTGGGTGCATAGTTGTTTATAATGATTATATCCTCTTTTTGGATTGACCCCTTTATCATTATATAATGTACTTCTTTGTCTCTTGTGACTTTCTTTGTTTTAAAGTCTATTTTGTCTGATACAAGTACTGCAACACCTGCTTTTTTGTCCCTATTAGTTGCATGAAATATCTTTTTCCATCCCTTCACTTTTAGTCTGTGTATGTCTTTGGGTTTGAAGTGAGTCTCTTGTAGGCAGCATATAGTTGGGTCATGTTTTTTTAATTTATTCAGTGACTCTATGTCTTTTGACTGGTGCATTCAGACCATTTACATTTAGGGTGATTATCGATAGGTATGTACTTATTGCCATTGCAGGCTTTAGATTCATGGTTACCAAAGGTTCAAGGGTAACTTCTTTTCTGTCTAAGAGTCTAACTTAACTCACTTAATATGTTATTACAAACACAATCTAAAGGTTCTTTTTTTTACCTCCTTTTTCTTCCTTCTCCATTCTTTATATATTAGGTATCATATTCTGTACTCTTTGTCTATCTCTTTTTATTACCTCTGGTGATAGCTATTTAACTTTAGGAACACCTCCATCTATAGCAGTCCCTCCAAAATACACAGTAGAGATGGTTTGTGGGAGGTAAATTCCCTCAACTTTTGCTTATCTGGAAATTGTTTAATCCCTCTTTCAAATTTAAATGATAATCTTACTGAATAGAGTATTCTTGGTTTGAGGCCCTTCTGCTTCATTGCATTAAATAAATCATGCCACTCCCTTCTGGACTGTAGGGTTTCTGCTGAGAAGTCTGATGTAGCCTGATGGGTTTTCCTTTGTACATGATCTTATTTCTCTCTGTGGCTGCTTTTTATAGTCTGTCCTTATCCTTGATCTTTGCCATTTTAATTATTATATGTCTTGGTGTTGTCCTCTTTGGGTCCCTTGTGTTGGGAGATTTGTGCACCTCCATAGCTTGAGAGACTATCTCACTTCCCCAATCTGGGGAAGTTTTCAGCAATTACTTCCTCAAAGATACTTTCTATCCCTTTTTCTCTCTTCTTCTTCTTCTTCTGGTACTCCTATAATACCAATATTGTTCCATTTGGATTGGTCACACAGTTCTCTCAATATTCCTAGAGATCTTTTTTTCTCTCTGTGCCTCAGCTTCTTTGTATTCCTCTTCTCTTGTTTCTATTCATTTATTGTTTCCTCCACCATATCTAATCTGCTTTTAATACCCTCCATTTTGCTCTTCAATGATTGGATCTCTGCCCTAAATTCATTCCTGAGTTCTTGAATATTTTTTTCTGTACCTCTGTGAGCATGTTTATGATTTTTATTTTGAAATCTCTTTCAGGAAGATTTATTAGTTCAGTCTTACTTGATCCTTTTTCTGGTCTTGATATTTTGCTTTGAACCAGGTTCCTTTGACATTTCATATTTGTATGTGGTGACCTCTAGTGCCCAAAAGCTCTGCTCTCTGGAGCTGCTTAGCCCCTGAAGCAATGTCGGGGGTCGCAGGGGAGTGGTATTGGTGCCTGTGGGGAGGAAAGATCTGTTTCCTGCTTCCCAGTTGCTATGTCTATCTCCACTACCAGAACCAGTGGGCTGAACACATAGGTGTAAGCCTCTATGCTTTGCGTTGATTTACATGCAGTTTTAAGAAATAATTCCTTCTCCCAGATTCTCTCTGTGGTAACACCTTGCATATGATAATACAATATTGCAGACAGGAAATTGACATTAATACAATCCAGTTATCTTATTCACATTTCTTTAGTTTTACATGACTCTTGTGTGTGTTTAGTTCTGTGCAATTTTATAACACATGTAGGTTCATGTGAATACCACTATGGCCAATGTACAGACAGTTCCATCAGAAGGATTCCTCATACTACTCTTTATAGTCATGGGCTCTTCCCACCTTCTATAATCCTTACCAACGTTTAATGCTCTCCATCTCTATAATTTTGTCATTTCTAGAATGTTATATAAATGAATTCATACAGTATATAACTTCTTGATTTTTACTTTTTTCATTCAGCAGAATTTCCTTGAGATCCATCCAAATGGTTACTTGTTTTAATAGTTCATTCACTTTATTGCTGAATTGTCATATAAATGTTTGTTTAACTATTCACCTGTTGAAGGACATTTGGTTTTTTTCCAGCTTTTGCTATTACAAATAAAGCTGCTGTGAGCATTTGTGAACAGATTTCTGGGTGAAAATCAATTGTCATTTCCCTTGGATAAATATCCAGGAGTACAAATACTGGATCATTTATTAAGTACATGTACAGTTTTGAAAGAAGCTACCATACTCTTTTCCAGATTGGCTGTAATATTTTACATTCTCACCACCAATGTATAAGTGATCCAGTTTCTCTTCATTGTCAATAGGACTCGGCACTATCACTCTTCTTTACTTTAGTCATTCTGAAGTGGTTTTAATTTACATCTCCCTGAAAGCTAATAATATTGAAAGTCTTCTCATGTGCTTATTAGCCACCTATCTATTTTCTTCAGTGAAATGGCTGTTTATGCCTTTTGCTCATTTTCTAATTAGATTGTTTGAAGTTTCCTGTTTTTTATTTTTCCAGACATGTGATTTGCAAATATTTTCTCTGAGTCTACAGTTCATCTTTGTTGATCCTCTTAACATGCTCTTTCATAGAGAAAAATGTTTTTAATTTTGAGGAGGTATAATTTATCAATTTTTCCTTTTATGAATCTTGCTTTTTTTTTTTGTCAAGTCTAGGAACTATTTATCTAATCCAAGGTCCCTAAGATTTTTCTCCTCAGTTTTTATTCTGAGTTTCACATTTTCCACTTATTTCTGTGATTTATTTTGAGTTAATTCCTTTAAAGGGTATGTGATATAGACTGAGGTTACACTGTCTATGGATGGTCAGTTTCTCTAGCATCATTTGTTATAAAGGCTGTATTTCCTCGATTTAATTGATTTTGCACCTTTGTCAACATTAGTTGGGGATACTTGTGAGGGTTTCTATCTGGATTCTCTATATTCCATGATCGATGTTTTCTATTTCTATCACTCCACTGATACCTCTGTCTTGATTACTGTAGCTGTATAGTAATACTTAACATTGGGTAGAGTGATTCCTCTCATTTTCTTCTTTTTTCTTTCCAAAATGATTTTAGCTATTCTAAAATGGTTTAAATGGATATTGTGTCTTTCCATATAAACTTTTATTTGTATATGAAAAACAAAGAAAAACACAGTATCTTGGATTTTCATAGTACTTGCATGAAACATACTTATCAATTTAAGGATAATTGTCATTTTTATTATATTGAGTCTTCCAAACATGAGCAAAGTATGTCTCTTCATTTATTTATGTCTTCTATGATTTCTTTCATCAGCATTTTGTCATTTTCAGCATACTTATTCTGTACAAGAGTTGCTAAGTTTATCCTATTTCATTTTCTTTGAAGCAATTGGAAATGTTGTGAATGTAATTTCAGTTTTCACATTTTCCTTTTTAGTGCATAAAAATGTAATTGACTTTTGTGTTTTCTTATATCCTACAACCTTGCTGAAGTCATTTCTAGCTAGTAAACCTTGCTACAAGGTATTTGTTTATCTGTAGATAAATTGGGTCTTTTTTTAACATAAACAATTATGTCATCTGCAAAAGGGACATTTTAATTTTCTTTCTAACTATCTTCTGTCTTCTATTTATTTTTCTTGCCTTACAGTTGTGGCTAGAACTTACAGTCCTTTGCTGAATACGAATGGTAAGAGGAGATATCCTTGTCTTGTTCCTAATCTTACAGGAAAGTAATCAATCTTTTACCATGAAGTATGATGGTAACTGTTGGGTTTTGTAAATGTTCTTTTCCAAGTTAAGGGAATGCCCTCTATTCATACTTTGCTGTGAGTATTTTTTGCTTAATGCTTTTTCTACATCAATTGATACTGTAATGTGATTTTTCTTCTTTAGCCTACTGATATGGTGGATTGAATTAATTTTCAATTGTTTAACCAGATTTGTATAACTGGAATAAATCTCACTTGGTCATAGGACATATATATATAGATGTAGATATAGCTATTTGATATATTGCATTTTACACATTCAGTTTGCTAATATGTTGAGTAATTTTAGATTAAAGTTCAGGAGAGATATTGATCTCTGGTTTGCTTTTTGTGAATTATCTTTGTCTAGTTTGGGATTAGGGTAATACTCATCTCATAATGTGAGGGCAATATCCTCTTCTATACTCTAGAAACAGCTGTGTAAACTTGGTGTTAATTCTTCTTTAAGTTTGGTAAAATTCTCCAATGAAACCATCTGAGTGTAGAAATTTATTCTTTGGAAGACTTAAAATTTGAATACAATTTCTTTATATCCTAGGTGTCTTATTCTTTTTGACACAATTGTAAATGGGATTGTTTTCTTGATTTCTCTTTCTGATAGTTTATAGAAATGCAATGGAGTCTAATATATATATTTTTTAATTCTACAACTTTACGGAATTCATTATTTCTAACAGCTTTTTGGTGGAGTCCTTAGAATTTTCTATATATACTATCAGGTCATTTACAGGTCATTTACTGCTTCCTTTCTAATTTGGATGCCTTTTATTTCCTAATCTTACCTAATTGTTATTACTAGACCTTCCAATACTGTGTTAAATAAAAGTGGAGGGATTGGGCATCTTTTCCTTGTTCTTGATCTTAAAGGAAATCCTTTAATCACCAATTAATATGATATAAACTGTGGGTTCATCCTATATAGTCTTTATTATGTTGAGATACATTCCCACTATACCCACTTTGTTGAGAGTTTTTATCATAAATGGATGCTCAATTTTGTCAGATGTTTTTTCTGCATCTATTGAGATAATCATATGATTTTTATCTTTCATTTTGTTAATGTGGTGTATCATGTTGATTGATTTGCAGATGGTGAACCATCCTTGCATCCCTAGAATAAATCACAGTTGATCATGGTATATGACCCTTTTAACACATTGTTGAATTTCGTTTGCTAATATTTTGCTGAAGATTTTTGCATCTGTGTTTCTCAGGGATATTGGCCTATAATTCTTTGTGTGTGGTGTCCTTATCTGGTTTGTTATCTGTGTAATGCTGCCCTTGTAAATTAGTTTAGAAGCATTCCCCCCATCTTCCATATTTTGGAAGTGTTCAAGAAGGATAGGTACTAAACCCTCTCTGAGTATTTGGTAGAATTCACCAGTGCAGTCATAGGGTCACAGGGTCACAGGGTCACAGACTTTTGTTGTTGAGAGGTTTTTTTAAAATTATTATTATTATTGACTCACTTTCCTTACTAGTAATCATTCTACTAAAATATTCTGTTTCTTCATAATTCTTTCTCAGAAGATTGTATGTTTCTGAAATTTAGCCATTTCTTCTAGGTTGTCAAATGTGTTGGCATATAATCAATTGTTCATAGTAGGCTCTTTGATCCTTTGTATTTCTGTAGTATCAGTTGTACCTTCTCTTTCATTTCTAATTATGTGTATTTGAAACCATTCTCTCTTTTTTTTTCTTTTTGGTGTTTCTCACTTAAAGTTTGTCAGTATTGTTTATCTTTTCAAATAACTAGCTCTGAGTTTCAGTGATCTTCTCCATTGTCTTAAATCTCTATTTCATTTATATTTGTTCTGATCTTTATTTCCTTTTTATCAGTTTTGGGTTTTGTTCTTCTTATTCTAGTTCCTGTTGGTTTAAGGTTAGATCACTTATTTGAGATTCACCTTCTTTCTTGAGGTAGACCCATATGCTGTCAACTTTCATCATAACTGCATTCGCTGCATCCTATAGACTTTACTATGTCATATTTCTGTCTTCATTTGTTTGCATTTTCTTACCTCTCCAATGACTCACTGGTTGTTTGGTAGCATGTTATTTAGTTTCCACATTTTTGTGCTTTCCCATTTTTCTTAGGTAACTGATTTCTAGTTTCATACCCTTATGGTTGGAAAAGATCCTTGAAATTACTTAAATCATCTTGAATTTATACAGGCCTGTTTAGTTGCCTAACATGTGATCTGCCCATTTCTGCCTAAGAAGAATGTATAATCTGCTTTGGGATTGAATTTCTGCATTTTTTAAAATCCATTTGGTCTAATGAATCATTTAAGTTTGATGTTTCCTTATTGATTTTTGGTCTGTATGATCTATCTATTGATGTAAGTTGGGTATTAGAGTCCTCATATATTATTGTATTGTTTACTGTTAATTTTTCTCTTTGTTCTGTTAATATTTGCATTATATATATTGGTACTCCTATGTTGGTGCATATGTTTTTATAGATGTTATATCTTCTTATTGGATAATCTCCATTACCATTATGTACTGCCATTCTTTGCCTATTATTACAGTCTTTGTTTTAAAGTCTGTTTTGTCTGACATGAATAAAGTTATGCCGATTTTATTTTCATTTCCACTTTAGTGGAGTATCTTTTCCTATCATTTCATTTTCTGTTTCTGTGTTATTCTTACTTATAAAGTGAGTCTTTTGTAGAAAACATAAATGAGACTTGTTTTTTTAATCCATTCAGCCACTCTATATCTTTTGATTGGATAATTTAGTTTACTTACATTTAAAGTAATTATTGATAGGTATGTGCTTACTGCCATTTTACTAATTGTTTTCTGGATGTTTTTGTCATTCCTCTCCTTTCTTGTTCTCTTCCTCTCTTCTCTTTTTGTTTGATAACTTCCTTTAGTGTTATATTTAGATTACTTTCTCTTTTTCTTTTGTGTATTTGTTGTAAGTTTTTGCTTTGTGATTACTATTTGGTTTACCTGTATCACTCTATGTATATAACAATCTGTTTTAAGTTGATACCAATTTATATTTGAACACATTTTAAAGCTCTACATTTTTCCTCCTGCATCATGTTTTATGTTTTTGGTATTACATTTTACATCTTTTTATTTTATGCATCCTTAACTATTTTTGTAGTTTTAATTCATTTTGTATCTTTTATCTTTTGACTTTCATGTTAGCTTCATAAGTAATTAATCCACTACCTTTACTATATATTTACTTTTTCTAGTGAGATTTTTACTTTTTTATATCTTCATGCCATTAATCAATGCCATTATTTTCAGCTTAAATAAGTCTCTTTAACATTTCTTATAAGACTGCGTTAGTGGTGATGAACTTTAGTTATTGCTTATCTGGAAAACTCTTAATCTCCTCTAGTCTGAATGGTAATCTTGCTGTGGTTGGAAGATTTTTACTTTTCAACACTTTGAATATTTCATACCATTCCCATCTGGCCCCCGAAGTTTCTGCTGAAAAATCCACTGCTAGTCTTATGGGTTGTCCTTTACATGTTGTTTTTCTCTTGCTGCCTTTAAGATTCTCTTTTCAATATGGGTATTGTAATTTTAACGTGTTTTGCTATAGATCTATTTGGGTTCATCTCATTTGGTCTGGGCTTCCCAGACCTGGGTATCTGTTTTCTCCCCCTGATTAGAGAAGTTTTCATCCATTATTTCTTTGAATAAGATTTCCCCCCTTTCTCACTCTTTTCTACTTCTAGGATCCCTACAATGTGGATGTTACTCTACTCGATGTTGTCCTAAGTCCTATTAGCCTATCTTCACTTTTTAAAATTCATCTGTTTTCTTTTTGCTGGTCTGGGTTCCATTGCTTTGTCTTCCAGCTCATTTACCTGTTCTGCTTGGATCAGTCTGGTGTTGAACCCCTGTAATGTATTTCCAGCTCGTTATTGTATTTTTCACCTCAGTGACTTCTGTTTGGTACTTTCTTATATTTTGTATATCTTTGTTGAAGTTCTCACTGTGTTCATCCATTATTCTTTTGAGTTCAGTGACAACCTTTATGACCATTATTTTGGACTTTTTTCAGGTAGATTACTTATCTCTGTTTCATTAGGTCTTTTCCTAAGGTTTTATCTGTTCTTTCATTTGGAGCATATTCCCCCATCTCCTCATTTTGCCTGATTTTTTGTGTTTGTCTTTATGTAATAGGTGAAGCAGCTACATCTCCCAGTCTTAAAGGAGTGGTTTTGTGTAGGAGATGACCTTTGGGGCCCAGAACTGCAATCTCCCTTGGCCCAAGAGCCAGTCACTCTGTGTGGACTGCATGTGCCTACCAGGTGTGACAATGCCATTGCTGTGGCATACAGGGTGGCCAAGGCACTCACCCAGCTGGCTGTAACAAGGCTGCTGTGCAGAGGTTGGCACATGCCCAGTGGTGCTAGCAAGTTAGAGGGAGCTACCAATAAGGCGCTCTCCAGCACCAGCATTAGCCTGGTAGAACAAAATTGCAAAAATGGCTCCTGTGTGCACTTCCATCTTAGGAGTGCTACAGGTTCTTGCCTGTCTAGTAGTTGCTTTATGATTAGTAACTGGGTCTTCTTTACATATGTTCTTTTCAAACTACTGCTTTTGTTCTGGGTCCTGGGGTAAGTGAGTCTACACATGAGTCCTTGATGGGTGAGTTCTCCTAAATATATTATGTTAGTTTTCAAAGCCAAACACTTTGGGGGCTTATCATTCTGATGTACAATCCTAGGGCTCACTATTCTGATATGGGAGATCGAACACTTTGCTCCACAGGGAAAAGTTACTTTTATACAAATCCCTTCCAGTTTTGGGTTGCTGTACCTGGGGTGGAGTTTTGGGCATGTCTCTTCCTCTCCTACTCATTGATGCAGCTTTTTTATCCTTTGTGGTGGAGATGATGTTCATCTCTTTTTCAGAAATTTCTCAGAGGAATTTATTCCATGTATAGCTGTAGATTTGTTGTGTCTATGAGAGAAGGTAATATCAGGATCTTCCTACACCACCATCTTGAACCACCTCCCTCTACTGAGCACCACATTAGATGGTGTTACAATTTTTACTTCAATCATCAAATATAACTTTTAAAAATTGACACAAAGAATGACAGTATATTATGTTTACCCCAGTTTTACCCATGCTGATATTCTTTCCTTTTTGAAGCTCAAATTATTCTTCCATTATTAGTTCCCTTTAGAGAATTTCCTTTAACCATTTTTAAGGGTCAGTTTGCTATCAACAAATTCTTTTAGTTTTCTTTTCTTCTGAGAATATCTTTATTTTCTCTTCATTCCTGAAGGATATTTCTGTCAGATATAGAATTCACAGCTGGCAGTTCTTTTCGTTCAGTAATTTAAACAGTGCCACATTCTGTCCTCCAGGGATTCTGATGAGAAATCCTCTGTCATTCTAATTGTTTTTTTCTCTAAGGGTAAAGTTCTGCTTTTTCTCTAGCTGCTATCAAGATTTTTTCTGTCTTTTGCTTTCAGAATTTTAATTATGATGTGTCTTGGCATGGATTTCTCTGGGTTTATCCTATTTGGAGTTTCTTCAAGTTCCTACAGCAGTGTATTTATGTCTTTCACCATATTTGGGAAGTTTCTGGTCATATTTATTTCAAAAAGTCCTACTCTCTCCCTCTCTTCTGAGTCTCCAATGAGAGAAATATTAGCTCTTTTTTTGTCTTGGTTCTTTCTTCATTCTTTTTTCATTGTCTTTTCTCTCAGTTATTAGGTAAATTCTACTGATTTGTCCTCATGTTCACTGACTCTATCTTCTGTCATTACTATTATGCTATTGAGCCCATCAGTAAGATTCTTATTTTGGTTATTGGATCTTTCAGTTCTATAATTTCCATTTTGTTCTTTTAAATAACTTATATTTCTTTCTGAGATTTTACATGTTTTCATTTGTTTCAAGAGAATCCATAATTACTTGTGAAACATTTTTATGATGTCTGCTTTATAATCCTTGTCAGACAATTCCAACATTTGATTTATCTTGGCAATGGTACCTACTGATTATCTTTTCTCATTCAAGTTGTGATTTTCATGATTATTGTTACAATGAGTGGTTTTGGGTGTTATATTATAAGGTTCTGTATCTTATTCAATCTTGTTTTTTTCTTAAATAGGCAATACCCCTGTCGAGGTATAGTATTAAGGCCAGGTAGGTCTTCTCACTGGGCTTCCCAACCCCACTCATCTCACTGCTTGATTTCTATGATGCTATCTTGATAGGGGAATTAGAGTGCCATCTGCTCCACTGGATGGGGAATGAGAGATCTGCTGCTCTCTTGGTCCTGCTGACCCACAGGACTAGGAAATCAGAATGCCACTACCTTTTTCTGTTGGACTAGGGTAGAGGTTGTAGGGTAGAAGATCAGCTCTTGGCTTGGCCCCACTGGTTGGAGGTGGTAAAGGGGCTTCCTATTGGTGTTAGGCAGAGTATGGCAGGTATTCACAAAAAATATTTATTACTCAGTTAGAACACCCTTTTCCAAGTCCTTTGACTAGGAAGAACAGGCTTTTCTTGACTTTTATTTTGTCTATGCTGGAGACTTCTGTAGTACCCTGTCCAGGATGAATGGGAGGCAACAAGAAAAGCCAGAAAACTTCCTTAGTGTTTTCCTGAGGAAATTTCCAGGATCGCTTGGCTATCACCTTCTTCTTTTCACCTCTCAGAAATTTCCTATGATTTTTGTTGCTCTAAAAACATCCAGAGTTTTTTGGTTGTAAAAGGTGGGGCTTGGGAGGAATGGTGCTATTCCGTTTTGGCCAGAACTGGAGGTCCAAGGTATTGCTTTTTATGTAATTTTTTTTTAAGTTTTCATCTTCCATTTCCTAATGGTAAAATAAATAATCTCCCTTAAGAAAAAGTCTCTCTGCCCAGATTTCAGACTAGATACTAAGTAAGAGTTGGAATCACTGTTGTTTATCATGAAGCAAAAATACATTTCTCAGATCTTGCTCCTCAGACCCTGCAGTATTAATTACAATAAGAAGAGTAAGAAGAACCAACTATTTTCAAACATTTGTATGTGCAGGTTCTGGGTTAAGTATTTGGCAGGCATTTTCTCATTTAATCCTCCAAAGTAGCCCATGGGGTAGATGCTGTTCGCTGTTCTCACCTTCATGTTCTAGATGAGGACATGGAGGCTAAAAGAGGCTAAAAACATTTGACACCAAGTCCATATAGCATGGGAGTGGCATGAGTTTTCCAACAGTAATCCAAAACACTTCTGATGTGCTTATTTAAATTCAGATAAGAAGCCCTACTCCAGGAAATTCTGATTTAGTAGGTATAAGGCCAAGCCCAGGCAATGCACAATTTTGATTGGCAAGCTGGAAAATCGAGGAGGAAGACCTCTATTCACTCTTTGACAAACACCTAAGGCACTGAGGTATCTGTCTTGTCTTTGGTAAGATGGCTATCACCAATAAAGGTGAAACCTGTTCTTTTTAAAGAAAACAGGAATTTGAGTATGTTCCTTTCTTCTGGGTTTTGTCCAAAATGAGAACCAGGACTTTCGAACATGCTCTGTGGGGTTTACTGCACATTCACTGTCATACCACTGGGCAGGGCAATCAGGTGCTTTCCACCATGGCCGCTTCGAGGTTTCTTGAATGTTCTGCTTCATGGGAAACAAAATTGTGGTTATCCTTAAAGTATATGTGTCTGGATGTTTTAGACTTTATAGAAATTTTTTTATAATGTGCCAACTACTCAATCCTTTTATAGTGTACAGAAATAGTCACTTTCCTTTCATAAACTGTTTTATACCTCTTCATTATAATTTTAAGGTACAGAAACTTTCAGAGAAAGTTTAGTCCAGAGAAGACTCTTAACTTATAACCATTTTTGTTATAATAGACCTTTTTTCCCACAGGGTTCAAATATTATGGGGAAATTTTTCAATTAAAGTTATTTATTTATTTACTTATTAATATATTTATTTATTTTTGTTAAGAACATATATGACAAATTTTCCATCTATCACTGCTTTCTTACTCATAATAATTTATAAATCATTATCTGGGACCAGGTTCAGGTTTTATGGATCTTGTGAACTTAGAGATCTAAGGACAATAACATTTTTAATTTAGTTCTCATTAATTTGGAATACAGTGGACCCTTGAACAATGTGAACTGTATGGAGCTACTTATATGCAGATTTTTTTCAACAAATGTATTTGTTGAATTTTTTGGAGATTTGCAACAATCTGGAGAAACATTTTTTTCTCCACCTTACTTTATTGTATATAAAGTATATTTATTTTTACAAATTAATAAAGTATATTGATAATATATGTATTAAATTCATAATAAATTTAACATGCAAGATATGTGTTGATCAACTGTTTATGTTATCAGTAAGGTTATGTTCAACAGTTGCTATTAGTAGTTAAGTTTTTGGGGAACCAAAAATTATGTGTGGCTTTTTGACTGTGTAGGGTGTCAGGGCCTGTAAACCCCACATTGTTCAAGGGTCAACTGTATATAATCATTTAAATGTTCAGATAATCATCTGAGGTTTATCTTTGTGCTATCTATTTAAAAAAATCTCTGAACAAATTATTGCCTTAATTAGGGTTACAAGGAAATGTTTCAACTCTTCCCCAAAATAAGTATGATTACAGAATGAGTACCCTTTATAGCAAAGAATTGATTTACTAATGGCAATCCATTTGTGTATGGTATTAAGTAAGTTTCCTTATGGATTTACAAGACATCTCTGGTCTAGTTTCATTTATTTGTAAGAAGTGATGTTTCATATTTTTCATTTCTTAAGCTGGATTATTACTCAGGCAAAATTAATGAAATTCCAATGTGGAAAGAATGTCTTCCCACTCAGCATAGACTGAGGATATGCTAACACATTTCACAGACAGCAGCCAACTCTACCCTTAACCGAAGAAGAGAACAAGTTTGTGTTCTTGGAAACTGTGCAAAGAGCTCCATTTGGGGAGCGAATATTACTCATACAGTTAATTAATATATAAAAAAGTAAATGGCCATCTTCATGTTTACAGCAAAACTGTGAAAATGAAAACAAAACTTCCTATACTCAATAATTATTAGCCCTTTTCACCTTATGTGTTGAACATGCTAGGAACGAGTAACCACAGAATTAATGTGCAAGAGATTCAGCAAGGCGTTTTGTAAGTACCAGTCTAAAGAGCTAATAAGGAGAATGTGGAAAAGGGAAGAAACAATAAATAAGAAAATGTTTGTATATCACAACAGAGATGTATTATTATTATTATGTGAAATTCACAACACCCACTAGCAAAGAGAAACATGAGGAACAAAATTAAATTTATGTGCAATTGTAAAAATTATAGCCATATAAATAAAAACTACGATTCATGTTTTCCAAGTAGAAAAACACGTATTCATTAAAAATCCAAAAACCTTATGTTCCTCCAAGGAGGAATAATAAACATTTTTTAAAAATCTGACAATGTTTTCCTGAGCTGTTTTACATTGTTCATAGGGTCCTACATATTACTGTCAACAAAAAATTAACTTGTAAACAAATAAAGGTAAAATTTGGTATTTTTGTACCAACATCCTGGTTATAAAAAATCTTTCTTTGAATAGTAAAATTACTTTTTACTGCCTTGTCTATTAGTGAAATTATAGGGGTCCTTCCTCCTTATTCATACATTCATTAAACAAATATGTATTAAGTATTCTAATTTACTGCTTCTGGACATACAGTACAAACAAAACAGGTTTGAGTCCTGCCCTCATGGAGCTTAAAAATTCTCCCAAACACCTGTTTTTATCATATCTATAAAATAAATCTCAATACTCAGAAATTCCACACAGCTATTGGAATGCTTCATCTGTGGAATACTGCAGGTGTCTATCTTCATGGGTGGTGTATGGTCTAGCCACCCATGGCCAGGACCCTACAAGGCACACAACTGGATAAACTAGATGCAGTGAAAACAATCACATTGCATTGAACACTTTTCTGTTTACATGTAACTATTTTAGTTCATAGTTGATAATAGTGCTTCACCTTGCTTTCGGGTGTTTGACAGGATTTGTTTAGCAAAAATCTTGAGGTCTGAAGGTATTCATTGTTCATACCTTAGAACTCTGAGAATGGAATTCAAAGCTTAGTTGAGCTAAATCATTCATTTACTTATTCATTCATTCACATTCAACAAATATATGTAGAGGAAACCAGACAGAGCTCCTTAGCCATTGCAAAGCTTATGTTGTAGCAGAGGAGACAGACAAATAGTGGACAAGTATGAGAAAAAAAGAGAAAGTAGAACAGTTAGGGAGATTGGAAGTGGCAGGGTCAGAATGGCAGCTGAAATGTTAAATGTGGTAATTAGGGTAGACTTCACTGAGCAAAGACCTGATGAAGGGTTTGAGGGACCAATCCATGAAGATATAAAAAAAAAAATGTTCCACACAAGACAGATCAGAGCCCCTAAGAAACAAAGCCTGTAAGGATGAGAGCATGCTTGGTGAAGAGTAAGAAGGCCAGCGTGGCTGGAGCAGAAGAGGTAAGAAGGGGGAAGTCAGGAGGGGATGCTTCAGGGGTAGCTTAGTGGGTAGGTAGGTGGATTATGCAGAATCTTAGTGACCATTGTTTAGAGTGAGACTGCAAAGCATTGCAGAATTTTGAATAGAGAAGTGGCATAATCTGACTTACATTTTTAAGGAGCGAGTTCAACTCCCTTGTTGAGAACATATTGCATGGAAGCATGCAGGCAGGGATACCTAGTAGACATTTCTCAAAAAAATATAGGCAAGAGGTGATGGTGGCTAGGACCAGGCTGATCATAAAAAGAGGTTGGATTCTGTATATTTTCCAAAGATAAAGCCAATGGGACTTGGTGATCGGTTGCATATCGGGTATGAGAGAATAGTCAAGATGACTCCATTTAGAAGCCTGGTGCGAACTATACTAATTTGCAAGCCTTAATGTCTCTACTTCCGTATTTTATTTATTTCTACTGGTCTTGTTTCCTAATCTAGGAATCTAGTTAGAATTTTCTTATCTAGTCCTTTCAAATATTTATCAACTACTCACTATGTGGTAGGTCCTGAGGGCGATGCAGGATGAACAAAACAGTAACTCCAGTCTCAGAAAAGATCTTGTGAGAGGTAGTAAAATTAGAAGTTGAGATACACCATGGATGAGAAGCAGATCAAATATTATAGGGACTCAGAGAAGAGAGGTGTTCCTTTGTACTGTGAGAAAAAGGGAAGGCTCAACATCATGTCAGCCATAACAGAGCCTTAAGAATAATGTGGCCTTGAGGATGGCCAAGCTGAGGTGCATTCCAGGTAGCACAGGGGCCTGCACAGCGTCAGGTCCAGGGTGGACCAGGTGCAGTTGGGCTGGAGAGAGCCGCTGGAAAAAGACTGGACAAGGTGTACTCCCATTTCAGAGTGGTTTGGACCAAGGATGTGGCAGGAAACAGTGGGTATGTGTGAGAGGCAGTTCAGAGATAGGGCTACTGGGATAGCAAGGTGTCCAAGGCAAGGCTGAGCCTTGGGGGCCTGTTATTGAGAGGATGGTCACACCAAAATGGAAATAGGGACATAGAGTGAAAGGACCTTCTAAAATCTTTCCATCTGGACTATATAGGAAAAGTGAAAAGGAAAAAGGAAGATCAATTCTGGTGGCAAATAATTAACCCATCCCCGTTTTTCCCAGAGCAGGTTTGGGGACCTAATTTTCTCAGTCTTCTGTTGGCTTGGATTATGATTATGATTTGTGTCTCAGAGACTCCAGAAAAGAAAAGAAGATGGTAGATGTAAGACTGATTCCTTGAAGACAGAGATTAAGAAGTGCTGAAAACTTTCACTAAATTATAAAAGACCTTCAAAGGGTCACAGAAGAACTTTTCCAAGCTCATTTGTGGTAAGAGCTACAAATACCCACCTGCTCCAGCTCTGTTCAGTTCCTCCCCTCAGAACTGAATTGAAATGCAATCTGGCTTCTCTGACTGGAAACTTCTTCCGGTGTTTTCCTTAATGGAGCGCAGAGGCAGAGGAGGTGAGGAGAAGGTCACCACTTTGAAGGTCTATGAAGCTTAAAATGTTCTGGCTACAGACTTCAGCTGAAACAATTTTGTTTTCCATGGTGAAGTATAACCAAACAAAATCTTGGGAGTGCAACCCAAGAGCTTGTATTGAGTATTTGAATTTTAGAAGGCAAAGAAGCAAGAGATTGATTATTTTGGCAAAGAGCACATTGTCATCAAGGTGTTTCTTTACTCTCCCCAGCGTTTTCAGAAGTGTCAAAAATGATGAGAAGTAAACACAAATGTTGGAAAGAAGCATTCTGGGGAGAGCTTCTTCCAGCCCAACTTTTCAGAGACCTGAGCTGAAAGTTTGGGTAGCACACTTTGAGGGGAAATGGCATGTTTGCTAATGAATATGAATAGCATTTCCTTATGGGCCATCTATTTTTCCAGCAGGAAATGGATAATCTACTATGACATTTCAGTGGGTTGGAACAAGAGAGATAAATCAAATACAAGTTGCCCCGTTTCTTTTTCAAATGAAAGATAAGTGCCTTAATGGATTAGCAATCATGAAATATATAAGTATTTATAATACGGTACTGCTTTATAACACCATCTGCCAAAGAATGGTATTTATTCAACCACTGATATGAGAACAGATTTTCTTCTACATTATGCAGGGCGGAAATATATCCTAGTGTTAACAAGCATGCACTTTGTATTTAGCCAGCCTAAATTCTAAAGAAATTCTTTAGTTGACTGGTGTGTCATTTCGATAACATTACTTAACCCCACTTCCCTTGTCAATAAAATGGAATAATAATAATAATCCTACTTTTTAAAAGCGTTTAATCTATCAAGCAAGGTAATATATGGAAAGCATTCCACCAACTGCCTAACACATGTAAATACTCAATAAATCATAGCGTTTATCATCATTCCACAGGCTACACACAAATTGAGAATTTCAAAGTATTTGGAACATCTGAACTGAATGCTTTTTAAAGGAGTGCAGAGGGACTGGATTGATGAGTCCCTGTCGGGTCCAGGCAAGTCGGGCTCTGCATTGAAACTGAGGCATAGGCAGGGTCTCCACTGGCTGGGGTCTACTGTGGTGATAAATGGTTCCCAAATAACACTGGCTTTCAGTGACACCCGTGTCACTTGTTTACTCTTCCTGCCCATCGTGGGTTGAAAGGGCCCCAACCCAGGCAGTCACCACCTCACATACTGCCAAGTTCTCCTACCAGAAGGACCTAGAGGGTCTTAAAAGTCAGCCATTGAATGTTCCAGCCTGGAGGTGGCATGCACATCCCCTCCATCCACAACTGGAGGCCAGTCCCATGCCTCACGCAACATCAGAGGGGTCAGGACATCAATACTACCATGCTTCTGGAAGGTGGGGACTGGAGATTTGATAGAAAACACTGACAACCACCACAGGGCCACAGGCATATTTGAAAATACATGCTTATCGTACAGGTAATGGCACTCGAGGGACTCTTTATATAGAGTTTCAAAATAACAAATTAAAATTCATTACAGCAGAAGTGGTAAATGGTACCTGGGAACTCTGGATGAGACTGGGGTGACCCATCCAAATTGGAGGTACACACCACACTTTGCCTTGAATTCCTGGGATGTGTGACCCCATAAGAAGGCCATAGATTGAGTTCTGTTAAAGATGTCGAGTCATTTTTATTCTCTATGGCCTTTTCCCACTGTTTCATGCTAGTTTAAATGGGTTTTATCTGTTTTTATCTCACATCTAATGGGTTTATTGTGTTCTAACTGTAGGGCTCATTTGGCGCCTTGGACTCTATGGCTGACAGGCACCATGTAAAACATATTGTTATTGTTATGATGATGCATTCAAGCACTGGAGGGGAAGTTGTGAAATAACTTGGTACTGAAGCTATCATTATTTTCAGCAAAATGAAGTTTGGCTTCTTATTATATTAGTAAGCCTTGAAGATTAAATGGTATCTAGAGCATGTATCTTAGCAATGTGCCAAAGAAGTCAAAATAAAAGTATTTGATATAGCATTCATATATTATAAAACAGATGTTTGATTTTAAATATTCTTGATATTTTTAAAAGTTGACATCCATATCAGGCATTAGAAAAAAGAATGAAGAAAAAGATCCACACACGTAGTTTTAATTTTATTCGTTCTTGTATCCATTATGATCAGATAGGCCAACTATGTTAATTAATTTAACCCTTGGTGTTGATCATTTGCCAGCGCGCTGTGAGCATGAGCAATAGGTTGTTTAGTTTCTTTAGAAATGCATCATCAAGACAGGAGGTGCATGGCGTTCTGGAAAAAAGGCAGGCTTAAGGTCCCCTCCCTCGTGATGATGTGACATTATGTTCCCATTACTTGAATATTCATTACTGTTTCCCACATGTTTTTGGCTACCTCTGTTTCCTGCAACTGTTTACATTATTAAGTTGGTCTGGATTATAGAAATGTAGCTTGAACTCTGTATATAGTTAGAGGAGCTCGGGATGTTTGCATAGATTGGTAAATTCTCTTTTCAGCCTAAGAGCATCCTGGAAGGTTCCTAAAAGATGAGACAAAATAGGGTCTTGTTACTGAAGGGCCTCAAACCACAGATGGAAAACACTACAGGGCTCGTCTGAGGAATTCTCTGGCACACCAGGAACTGGGCCCTCCCTGGGCCTTGAAGCAGATAACTTTCCACAGTGATCACAGGGAAGGCTTCATTCCCTGCAGGGTGGGTTCTGAGGAAAGCTTGGGAGAGCGTTGTCAGTCTCAGAAACATGAGAAATTGGGATGTATTGGTGGTCTGTGAGTCCAGGCCTTCCTACAAGGAAATAGGTGGCATGTGACAAATGAATGTGGGCAGATGGGGTAGTCATGAGTACATATTGCCTAAGACATCTGGTAGGACTGTGATCTAGAAAGACGGAGAGAACAGACTAATCAGGAGATGAAACTGAAGCCGTCCTTGGCATGTTCTACTCTAAGATTAAAGATCCCAAAGTTCTGTTTCAAACTCATGTAACTCTTTCTTTTGTTGCTCTCTCTCCCTTTCACCAGGAAGCATTGTGACTCACTAGAAAATATTTGGGATTTGGAGCAAGACTGTCCAGGTATGAATCCTGGCTCAGCTCCTTACTAGCTCTGTGACCCTACTCAAGTGACTTCCCCTCTATGTCTCTCAATGTCCCCCATTTGTAAAGTGGGGGTGATAACAGTACCTTCTGGCATTATGCTAAGGGCTGAAGTCAAATGAGTAAGGCACATATTATAGTGTCGGGCATATTACATCTTTGTTAAATAAGACTAGTCCCATGTTTTTAAAGTTCCTTCTAATAAAGCTAGCTAAAATCCAGAAGAATATAATAGTAACTTCTGGTACTGTTCTTATGCTGTTAGAGATGATAAGTATGTACCTATCAGATGTGTAACTTGGGTAATCATTTAACCTCCCTTAGCCTCCTTTTTGTTATTAATAGGAAGAGAAAAAATGACCTATTTCAAGTGGTTGTAATGAATCATAAGTGAAATATACTTTTGAAAAGTGTTTGTTATGTAATATGTGCTTAAGAAAGGTCATCCCTTTCTCCCTTTTCCTTTTCTTTTATATAATCTTATTTATTTAATTTTTGGCCACAATTCTTCCCTGAATTTGAGACTTGCAGAGCTACAGGCCCACTGCTATTCCAATTTGGACATCTCACAGACACCTCAAACACCATGTCCAAAGAAGAATTTGACTTTTGCTGCCACTCAGACTTGTCCATGCAGTCCATTTGGTCTGACCCATCAGGTAAATGGCCCCACCAGTTGTTTGACCCAGAAGCACAGGATTTTCCTTTGATCCTTCTCTTTCCCTCCCCAATGGCATTGGCCCATGTAACCCATCAATGGGCCCTCTCATAGCCAGACTAGCTCTAAACACACCTCCTTTTCTCAGATTCTACAGGCACCTTCCTCATCCAGGCCACCATCATCTATTCTGATCCACTGATGCACTAATTTATTCTAGTCTCACCATTGCTCTGTTTAATTGCTCCATGTAACTGATCAGTTTGGCGTTATCACACATTCCATTTGAAATAGTCCTCCCCAGTGTGCCTATAATATTCTCCTCTTTTTACATAGGTTTTTGACAATTTTATAATTTTTACCAAATTTTCACTATTTATTTGTTTTCTTAATTTTTTATTGTCTGTCTCCCAAATGAGAATATAAATTCCATGAGAGTAGGGTCCAGATATGTTAATGTGTATCTAGATTGTACAGCCCAGAACTTGACATCCAGGTACTCAAAAATTATATGTAGAATAAATTTGTATTCTAGTCTTACCACTGCTCTGAAAGTTCAAGTGATTCCCCATGGAGCTCAAAGTAGGATCCAACATCATTACTATAGCCTGTGAATTCCTATGCATTCTCTTCTCTGCCTCTCCCTCCAACTTCATCTAGAACTTCTCCTTTTCTACCAAATTATGTTCTAGCCACAGTGGCTCTTTTTTTTACCTCGTTGAACAATTAAATCATTCATGCTGTGTGGAACCTTCTTTTCTCCATTAGTTGTAGTGATAACTCAGCTGAAGGCTCAGTTTAAGGAACATCTAATCAGTTTGACCTTATCACACATCCCGTTTGGAATAGTCCTTCCCACTGTGCCTAGAATATTCTCTCCTCTCCTCTTTTCACATAGGTTTTTAACAATTTTATAATTCTACCAAATTTTCACTATTTATTTGTTTGCTTAACTTTTTATTGTCTGTCTCCCAAGTGAGAATATAAATTCCATGAGAATAGGGTCCAGGTATGTGATGTGTTAACATGTATCTAGATTGTACAGCTCAGAACTTGACATAGGATACTCAAAAAATATATGTAGAATACATTAGTGCATAAATGAATTAATTAAAATGACATAAGCAGTACTTACTCAAATGTCTTTAATTGTAGCTACTATTAGTTCAACAAAGTGGTATTAACTGACAGATCAAAGACCGTGGAGTCTGACATATAGAGATCGTGTCCTGGTTCTATCATTATTTAGCTGGGCAAAGCTTAGACAAACTCACCGTTTAAAGGGCCTCAATTTTTCTGATTTGTAAAATAAGAGTTAGAATGGTCTCTATTTTATAATTTGAAAAGTCCAGTGACATAATGCAAATAAAAAGCACAGTCTACAATCATTATATATGTTTAAGAAAGGATGCTCACCATTCTCATTTTGTAGGATGGTGAAAGGCATTGAGGATACATTAGCAAACACACCTGGCATTTTCCCACCCCCACAGAGGAAACAGACATGAAGTAGGCAGTTTAATACACTCTGCTTGGTGCTGTTACAGAATATTCACAGGTAACTGTGCTGCTTGCTTGACATCAAAGTCAAATGACTTTTGTTTTTGTTCCATCAATTACTTAAAATCTTCACACATTGTAATTTCCTTCATATTTGAATCTTGATTTTCTTACACAAATTTTTTTTCTAGAGTTTCTAATTATTATTTTTTTCATGCATAATGTAATTTTATCTCATTATTATATTTTCCCAACCTTTCAGTTATACTAATTCTACAATTAAGGCTTTTTTTGCCTTCTTAGACTCCCCTTTAGAAGGCCTCCATCCTCTTCCATCTCCACCTTACTGATTCTCCACGTGATAACTCAGCTAAAGGCTCAGTTTAAGGAACATCTAATTAGTTTGGCCCTATCACACATAAGCTGTTGTCTTGGGACCTTCCTTCTTTGCATTCTTTGGTCCTTTCTCAATGTGTACAAAATTTTGTTTCTGTCATCTTCTCCCATGTTTTCCTGGAGTCAACATCAAGAAACTTACTTAGTAGACTTATTTAATCTTAGAAAGTTTGAAAATGTCTTCATATCTGATTAATCATTTGACTGGCTATATACGTCTAGGTTTAACATTGTTTTCATTTAGCAACTTGAAAGCAAGCTTCACTTTCTGATACAAACTAGCAAGATTAGCCTACACTGAGACATTCAGTCTTGCTTTCTGTCCTCCTTCGAAGACTTGTCTCTCTCAGAACCATTAGTTTTAAGATCAGAGGTTCTGTGGGGTTGTGGAGGGGGTTGAAATGGACCAGTTGGCATCTACTTCCTCTCAGACTTCTTGTAGAATATTATGGACTTCAGCTTTCTCTATCTCTTCTAACCCATCAACATGATCCCATGCCATTCTTAAATACTTGTTGAAATATCTCATTCACTAGCCCTCCCATTCTTTCACTCATGACATTCCATGTGTTTGTGTTTACTTCTGTACTTTATTTCAGGAGAGAGTGAAGGTAATATTTATGTTCAAAGTCCCCAAAACACAACATGAAATTACCATACAGTTTGCCATCATTTAGATGCACTGTATTTATTTAACCAGTGCCCACCTTTTAGATGGTGGCACCTAATTTTTCCTAATTTTTTTCAATATTGTAACTTTTTGACTCTTTTATCTGGAAGGAGGAGGTTGGAGATAGGACTATGGGTGCAGTACATGAGGGAATGAATTGCTAAACATCTGGTCCTAACAAAGTAACCTTTGGAAGCTAAAAAAAGATAGAAAAGGTTCTGTTTTTGTTTTTTAAGTACACAGAACCCCACACATAGAACCTTCAGCGGCTACAGGTTAGAAAGCCATGTGAGATGGAAAGAGGTATGAAAGAGTAGATCTACTTAAGTAGATCTTGAAATTTGTATAGATTCTTGCCTATAAAATTTGTCAACATTCCTGATTATACCCATAGAAAAAAAATTTTAAGCAGGATTTCTCCATCCCAGTGTGTGAACATTTTGAAAACTCTTGATATTTCATCGACAAATTTCCCTCCAGAAGGATTGCACCAGTTTGTACTCCTACCGTCACTGACCTCTTAGAGAGAAATGAAAATAACCTCATAATTTGCTAGTTTTATATATAAAATTGCATCTTATGATTAAGTCCATTACTCAAATGTGCAAACCAACCCTTGATAGGTATTGTCAACCTCATTGTAGGAATGTATGGACTGAGGCTCAGGGACTTAGAGAATTTTCAAGAACACACAGCTTGCAAATGTTTGA
Organism: Manis javanica; assembly: GCF_040802235.1. Taxonomy (NCBI): domain Eukaryota; kingdom Metazoa; phylum Chordata; class Mammalia; order Pholidota; family Manidae; genus Manis; species Manis javanica. The sequence goes on from NC_133161.1 coordinate 94,848,158, forward strand.
AAGCATATGAGAACATAAGTGTTATTTTGCCAAAAAGTAATTTGAGAACATGTGACTGATCTGCTCATCTTTTTTTAATGGAAGATCAGATTATTCATTCTTTCTGGACCAGAGACATAGATAATTGTGTCAAACATTTTCTAGTTCCTGAAACAAATGTAGTTAAGAACACTTTATTCTCTTTGTGCAAAGCCTAGCCTGGCAGGGATGTCCCTGGTACATAGGATTATTGCATAGGGTCGCAAGAACAGGAGATTTCAGTTGATATGAGAACTTAGCTTTCTCTGGTATCTGGATATCACTTTACTTGTCCTGTTGCACATACACATATTTTTAAAGGACTTTATAATAAACTATATGGCAAAACAATATGTTAAGAAATATATAAGAAATTATAGTATGAAAATTGCCAATACAGTACATATACACGCTATACTTTGAATTGCATGACAAACCCCAGCTTCAAGATCTTTCTAAAATCAATCATATGAAAGCCTCACATTTGTTTCTAAAGGGATCATGGAAATTGCATATAATTACTTAAGCTGTAATATGACTTAGTAGATAACATATACTTTTTAGAAAAACATATGCTTTCCAAATATGCATTATCTCCCAGGTGTCTTTATCCTAGGAATCTGAAAAATTACTGATACCATTCTAACAACCTAAATTCTTTATGATTCTTTTGTGCAAAGTTTTAAATACCCTTCATCCTAAACTGGTAGCATAGTCTTCAGTGTAGATCTCTTATGGGAAAATATGGAATATAGTGGGAATGACACAGTTGAACTGCCCTTTGGTATGGATGGACGTGAAGCATTCTTTCATACCATTACCACTTCGTAGTTAAGAGTCCAGGCGCCTAGTACTGTTACATGCTATGATGTGGATGAATCTCAAAAACATCATGCTAAGTGAAAGAACCCAGACAAAAGTCAGATGTTGTATGATTCCATATATATGGAATATCTAGGGTAGATAAAGCCGTAGAGATAGAAAGCAAGTTAGCGGTTGCGAGGACTTGGTAGAAGGGGCTTTGAGAGACACTGCTTGATGGACAGCGGGCTTTACTTAGAGTGATGGAAATGATTTGGAATTAGATAGAGGTGGGAGTGCACAGCATTGAAAATGTACTAAATGCCCCTGAACTGTTCATTTTAAAATGGTTTGTTTTATGTTATCTCAACACAACAAATGTTTTGTCTTTGAAGTCTAAGTTCTTGAACCAACAAACCTGCATGTAGACACTGACTCACACCTCTTAGTTGTGTGGCATTGGGTACGTGATTCCGGTGTCCTGACCAGAACCCTGAATCTCACCCTTTTGCCTTACATGTCCTTTAGTTTCAGGGCCCCTATGGGGTTGTTGTGAAGACTGCAGGAGCTGATGCACAGTGGCTGATGCAGCATCAGGTCTAAGGGAATGGTAGCTGCTAATGGTCCTACTACCAGCAGCGGCAGTGGTGGTAGTAGTCGCTGTGTTCCCACCCCGATCCATGGGGTACTCAAGTGACTGCTTTTCAGTTGCCAGCTTCGCTTCAGGTAACTCAGTGGAAAAAACCGCATGGCACTGACTTCTTGTATTCCCTCAGTGAAGTTCTTCTTTTGAAAGACACATTTTAGGTTAAAACTTGTTAATGAATGTCAAAATGAGCTGACTCTTAAATGATCACCTCCCTAAAGCATCAGATTATCAGCTTTCTCAGGAGAGTAGTGGACCCTGCTTCCCAACCCATGAGAAAAACAGTCATGCACTGGAGCATTTAAGAGGAAGTTTGAGAAATAAAAATGAATTTATTTCAGGAGATTCAGAGAAGGAAAACTTTGGACATCAGTTGAAAGTTGCCATTGATCTGTAGTGAATGGTATGTGTTACACAAAGATGCAGCTTGTGAGGTCAATCTCTACCTTTATCTATATTTATCTTTAGAAGGTCCTCTATCTCTATCAACAACGGCTTCTACAGCAGTACTTTTTATTAGTAGAATTCTCCGAAGAGCTCAAATCACGTTTGCTGATTTACTGACTGACGTTCCATTAACCCACGCATGCTTTGGTTTTATTGATTCTTCCTACTGATTCCCCAAATCATGAGTAGGCTGGAAAAGTTTTCATGAGATAGAAATGTACTGTTTTGTAGTCTTGTGGCTCATTTATTTTCCTGAAGCCTAATCAAATGAAATGTAAAGGACAACCAACGTAAATATCATTTATTGAATGAAATGATGAAGGTCAAGTCTGTTGAAACAATATGTCCCCCAGTGTCTGTCCAGCTTGTCCGTGGCAGTGGGAAGTGAGAAGAGGTTGCTAGGGTTATGGAAAGTGCATGGGCTTTGATGTGCGACAAATAAACGGACATGGATTTACATCCTGGTGCTAGTATTTATTGGCCACGTGACCTTGAGCAAAATCTTCCTTTTGCAGCTTGATTGTCCTTACGTGAAGAAATGGGGTAATAAAATCCATTCCCAACCGTTGCTGTAAGTTGCTTGAGGTACTGTGTTTACAGTGTCTTAGCACTCAGCAAACAGCTGGCAATGAATGTCCTTTTCTGCTGGCACTGCCAGTGTCGAGAGGGATGTGGAGGCGGTTTTTGTCATCACAGCAGCCAGCAGGTTACCATGTTACTATGGTTAGAGAATTCTTACTCAGGGCTTTCTGTCCATGACCTCATTTAAATTCTTCCCTCAAGTCTAGGTGGAAGCATTATCACACTTGGTTTAGGAGCAGAACATGAGGCTCAGAGAAGTTCAGTAATTTGTCCAAGATGATTCTGCTAGAACGTATAAGAATTGCTATCAAAATCTCTACGTCTCCCTGACAAGGAAGCTTGCACACAAAACCTCTTCCACCAGCAGAAGGCTTCAACCAGTGTCTGGCTGAGGTTTAGTTGATCTGCGGTCTGTTGCACTAAACCTGGGAACTAGGCAGTAGATACTGAATAGTAAGCTTTTGGGTTACCTTCACTGGAGTCCGATTTCCAGCTTCAGAGGGATACTGTGTATGTGTGGTCATTGTTCTCTGGGACCCAGAGTCCACTCAGTTGAGTGGCCTGCCCCTGAGAGTCTTTGTGACAGTAGCGGCAGCTTTTGAATGAGCCCAGCATACAGCAGGCACATACATGGAGTCCCCAGGCAGCGGTGACAGAGCAGATGACCAAGACTCAGTTGGATGAAACTGAGTCAAGAAAAGCCACATGTGAAAATACATTTCTTTCCAAAATGATGGTGCATCTGCAAGGGTGGAACTGGCAGGGATAATCTGGGCATTCACTGGCAACACCCTGGGCTGCTGGGGTAATTAATTTCCTAGGGCTAGTCATTAACAGGCTTCCTGCTTTCCTCCTCCCTTGACAGGCCCAGCTGTGAGATACAGTAAGTTCAAGATGTCAGAGGCCAGGCCGCCTCCCTTGCTTGGGCAGCACACAACGCACATCCTGAGGGAGGTCCTCAGATATGATGACAGGGCCATTGAAGAGCTGCGCAGCGCTGGAGTGGTGACCCAACATGAAGCGGAATGACAGTCTAAATGCACTTTGCTAGCAAAAGCAGTAGTCTTTCTGGACACTTCTTTCCAATTCTGGTGCCTGCCAATGAAAAGAAGAGCTTGCATAATTTTAGATTTCCTGCCTGGCATCTCCAGAATGGCTCTGATATTAGTGAATCTAGTGCTTTCTAAATGCATCCCACCTTTTATTCTTTACCATTCCCCCACCCTCCCTGATAATAGATTACTGTGGATTTGTGGGATTTTTCTTTCTGATGAAGTTTTTTTTTTCTGGAAAAATACATTCCTCATTCTAATTACATTAATAGCCTAAATGTTTGCCCCTCCTGCCCATGCAGGTCTGAAAAAGAGCAGAGCTCCCTGGGTTCTATACTTGCACGTGAAGTCCTCATTTAAACTTTGTTAGGAAGTCAAAGCAAGAAGCAGAATGACAATCTCAGTGATTGATTTTAAACAGAATAACTTAATTTTGAGCTCATGAGCGCTTTGTTAATCTCTAATTTAAACCATGGATTTTGCTGATGTCCATTATAAAACTGAGCTCCATTCTCCCTATAGGGAGTAAATATTTGCTTTTTTGTTGTATTTCTGATTATGGCATGCTACATGGCAGAAAATAAATTTCCACCAAGTGCATTTTGGGGTGTGGGTATCTATCTGCATTAGGTGTTGATAAGTAATTCTTTAATTAATATTTTGAGCCTAGTGCAACGCAATAGGTTTCTAAATGATACGTCTGTCAGATGATACTCTAGATATTGAGTAATGTATAAATAATGACAAATAGGAGAATGAAAGGAAACATTTCTTTGTAATCTGAGTATCCACTGTAGAAGAATATAGCATGCCTTAGTATTAAGTATTTTCATTTAAGTGTTTGCTTGAATTTGAAGTATAGAAAACGTGTTCTGTCCAGAAAGTAGTGACTGATTTTATATGTTCCTGGATAAATTGTGGCTCAGACTGCTAATCATCCAAGCCCATGTAGAGACCAAGGAATTAGATGACCCCATGCTCAATATCCTGATATGATCCTAATTCATGGCCATTCGGTGCACACATTTCAGAGCACATCACTATATACCAAGTGGTAACTGAAAGTTAAATTACACAGGTTCATCTTGCAAACTGTGACTTAGAGCTAGTTTTATTTTTGAGTTTTATTTTATGGGAATGATTTGAACCATTTATCCATGCTGTAAATCCCAATATGTTTCCAGAATCAAGAATTCCAAATAAATAGAAAATTCGTCTCCTCACAAGGCCTCATGGGATTTCTTGGAAGAATGTCCACTTAATCTTGAAACAGTTATTGTCCTCTCTGCTCTGCTGTTTGTGGACATCTTATTCTGAATAATTCCTGCTGCTACTCTATTAGTTAGAATTTCATCACACAGAGTAAGTTGATGCCTTCTGCAATACTTTCCCCCAGTGGTTAGTTCATAGATAATATATCTGTAGACATTCACTTCAGGCCAGACATATAAATGAAACTCCTCCATATATATATAATCAGTAAGGAAAATGGTAAAAGGCTGGATGACAGAGAATTGGCAAAACCACATATATTGAAAGATGGATCCACCATTTCTCCTACTGATGCAAGTAGATATGTTGAAAGGCAGATTACTTGGTAATCCAGGAAGACATATAGGAGGATACTGACCATTCAGAGAGGGTCACAAAATGTCTCTAAAACGTTCAAGTTAATCAAGATGCAGTCTTCAGACATAGCAGAATCACCATTGGAAACCCTCTCCGGTGTAATCATATATGTGGCAATCCAGAGTCCCACCTCCACAACTCAGAATGATCCAGGAGAACTTTCCACCTGTTCAGCACCTAACTGAAAGCATTAACTCTACTGATTTAGTAAGATAAATAATTTAGAATATGTTTCAAGCTCAGATCGATAATTAGTACTGAAAGAAACATTGCGCTTGCTAAAACTTCTAGCAATATGTCCAGATCAAGTTATGCTTATAAACAAATGTGCTGTTTTAATTATCAGGACCTATTATCACACACATGCCCAAAGCTGAACATACTACTAAGATATCATATGCTCAAGTTCAGTTTATTTTAAGGCCTGCCTTCTGTCAGGTCTGTGTCTGAGGCTGGCCTAGAAATTCTTTGAAACTTAGTAGGTTAATTATTATGGAATTCATGGTAGGTCCACAAGCAACTTGTCTTCCTCAGCTTAAATTTTTTCTTAAACTTTTTGCTGCCATGATTTTCTGGTTAATCAGGCATGATATTTTCCAGCACACAGTCTGATATGCTGAATGTTTCCCTAGAAGAACAGAAATGCACATATACCAATTTTGTGTGACTACCTCAGTTACTTGGTGTTCTCTTGTTTTTAATTCATCTGCTAGGAGTCTGAAGTACAATTGTGATTGTAAAAAAACAAGGATCTCACCTTCGCTGGTTCATACTCCATCATTCGTCCACAGTGGGAGGCTTTTGCATCATGACTTCATGACACCTGCTTTCAGCTGTCTTCAGGGAAATCCACACCCACTCATATCTCATCTGGATTTAATATTGCACCAGTGTTAGAGATGTGAGTCTTGCTTGTCACTCTGCCACATGGCTCAGTCCTGCCTTTATCCATAGGACTCGTTCTTCAGGTAATGGGCCTCCCCGCTCCAAGGAAGAATGACAGCCCAGAGCTGAACAGGCTGTCTCAATTTCCTGCCTCTCCTCCGACTGCTCACCACTGATTCTCAACTGGCAAAGGAGACAAGTGGGAAATAGGCGTACTCCTCACCCTCACCCTCACCCTGGGCTCTTTTCAAACTCATCCCCCAAGATTATGAGATTCTTCTGGCATTTCCTCCTATTCATGGAGGAAATGAGCCCCTAGAATTGGTGAGATCCTTGAGACATGATTTGCCTGGGGAAAAAATGGTTGTTAACTTTAATTGCAGTATCAATGATCCTTAGGAGGCCAGAATAACAAGTTCTTCTCCTTTGCCTCTTGATTTTGTGATGTTAGTACTGGCATCATCATTGTTCAATCAGGAGGACTGAGAGGTTCAGAAATATGGTACATAGTCCATTCCAAACAACAGGGAAAACAAAAAACACATCACAGAGGCTCTTATATTGAGGTTTTTATATATCCATATAGGATATGTTCTCGGACACTGGACTAAAATTGCATTTCTTCTTCCAGTCCTAGTAGAGTAATCCGAGAGTTAAATGTTTTATAGATTACTGCTCTCTTAAGATGCTTAAATCATTTCTCTATATAGACTTACCAAGCTCTGTTTTGAGCACAAACATCCCTGAACTTTTAAGTCAGCTTGGCTCTTTGCAGGACAGGTTTATGTGGTGGGATTAGTGGTGTGTAAGCGGCTCCAACTGACTCTTTCCCCCAACACCCATTCAAAAGCACTCCTTCCAGGGACACTCTAGGAAATTAAAGTATTACAGACAAATGATATTACAGACAAATGGATGCAAATACTTTCTACTCATACACTTATGCCACATGCTAGGGTAACAAGGACAAAAAAAAAAAGAGAGTTTGATCAATTTGATTAGAGGAAAGGACAAGACAGCTCCTAGGTCAGGCAGACCCTGGGGCACTGGAGACTGGTGACCTCAGAAGGCTGCTAGCCCAGCCCGAGGAAAGGGCAGGTGCTAGGAGGAGCTTAAACATTACTCAGGAAACCCACTACACACAGCTCACATTTTCCTTGAGAACTAGCTCCTTGTCCCATTCCTTAAGGCTTTACTGTTAAAGGGGCTGCCCAGCTTCCTGTCCCTTTGTGATATTCTTAATAAGAGGCTGTGGAAGACAGAATGGTGGCCCACCAAAGATGGCCACGTCCTAACTCCCAGAACCTGTGACTGTGTTACTGCATATGGCAAGAAGAATTAAGGCTGCTAATCAGCTAACTTTAGAATAGGGCGATGACCCTGGATTATCCTGCGGGGCCTGGTGTCATCACAGGTGTCCCTTACATGTGGAAGAGTCAGTGGCAGAGTGATGTGATGTGAGCAGGACTTTACTGACCTTTGCTGGTTTTGAAAATGGAAGCCAAGGAATGTAGGCATCTTCTAGAAGATGAATGGACTTTTCCTTAGAGCCCCCAGAAGGTGCACAGCCCTGCTTGATCTTAGCCCAGTGAAGATTATTCTGGACTCATTTTGAACTTCTTATCTCCAAGACTATAAAATAATTCATTTGTGTTATTTAAAGCCACTGAATTTGTGATATTTTGTTACAGCACTAATAGGAAACTAATATGGAGGCTGTTATACCTTTATTTAAGGTCTAAAGTGTCAGGAAATTTCACTACTTCGCAAAGTGACTGACTGAGACCTAGCCATTCCATTTTCCTTCTTGCTTTCTCTTGTTTTCTGCCTACTTCCTTTTCTCCTTTCCTTTATTCCACCCTCGGACCTCCTTTCTGTCCTCTCTTTCTCTGTGGTGATGACCTTTTGTCTTCCTCTTCTTCTGCTTCCCCCTCTTCCTCCCCTTCATGCTCGTCTTTTTTCTCTCCCTCTTGCTGTGTAGACACATAGAGTTACACATCGTGTTACACAAGAGTGGATTCCCCAAACCTGCAATTGACATTTAGCAGAATAGGACTTGCTCACTAAGTTGAATAATACCTAGTGGTCATTCTGGTCATGACTTCACCTCCACAAGAAGGCTTGACTTCATCTCTGGGTAGGGGGGTTCTTCAAATACCTGGCTGCCCCTTCTCCCTTAAAACTTGGGGAGAGGAATGAAGAGGTTCCTAACTCCACTCTGGGCTATGGCAGAGTCCACAGGCTTACTACCCCTCCAGCACATCCCCCTGGATCTAAGAGAAAAACTCAAGTAAAGAAAACATCATAGAGAGCAGAGTCCAGACTGTCACGGATGGGGTCTTGTGGCTGTAGTTACTGAGCTGGCATCAGAGATGGGGGCGGGGGCATGGGGCTCCCCTGTTCTGCTCCAGCACCAGGCTTGGGCCTCTGTCTCTTGCTCTGTCTTAGGAAAAGCAGGCTTCCTCAGACTTCAGGTGTCTTAGTAGTATGTCCCTAGCCCTTTTTGTCAAATAGCCTCCAGAAAAATGACACTTTCTCCCCGACACTGGTTTGTCACCTGTTAAACAGGGTGAGTGGGCCCCTGCATCTCACTCTGCTTTCTTCTTCCAACAGGAGGAAAAACACGGCCACCTCCCTGCTTCCCCTGCCCCCCTTTCCTTTGCAAACTAACCACGTGACACTTTGCTCAACTCAAGTTGGTTTCTTTGGCTCCTGGCCACGTAGTTTGGAGGAACAAGGTTTGCCTGCTCTTCGTCCCATCACCCGCCCTTTCCTCTTGCCCAGAACCTTTGCACAAGCACTCGCCATCAAGCAAGGCGTGCAGCTTCAGAGCACACAACTGAGATGTGGAAAGGAAAGACATTAATGTAAAACTGCCACAGGAAAATATCTTCCTTTCTGCCACTTTACCTCTTCGTGAACCCTAAAGAAAAATTCAGATTTCCATAGCCTCTCTTGTTAGGAGACGTGGCAACGTGTGTAACCCACACTCAATCTGACTTATGTTTTAGATTTTGCAAAGAACTTCCTAGCTGTTCTTGATAGACATGTTGAAATATACTACTAATAGGCATTATTGTGTTCTTTTCTTTGGAGAGGATGAGAAAATTGCAGTGTCCATTTTGGGGGGCTTGTTAAAGAATCACTAAGTCTGGGGGTAGAAAAATGAAATATATTTCCCTTCCTAGGACTGCTTTTATATATAGCCAAACATGCTTGCAATGGCATTGACGTAGATAAGAGGGCAGGGCAGAAATACAGTGGCCCACTGGTCTGGAAACAGTGCCTAGTGACCTAGGACTCTTGAGACTCTTTGAAGCCTGACTAGCTGAACTCTGCAAGGAGAAAGGTCTGACACAATGACAAACTAAGCTGCCCATCCTTAAAAACGTGGCAGAGTTGGAAATATCCAATCACTAGGGCTTCTACCTCTGGGCCCATGCTCCTCATCCTCTGAATCCCAAACATCTTGTCTGTTTCCCCAGCTTTACTTTCTGAGACAGTCTAAGTGGAAGAATTTGAGCCTAGTATGCAAGCAGAGCTGGCACTCAGGACTTGGTAAGTGAACCAGTTAGCTGAGCTCACAGACAAAACCTTGGAGAGATGATACCGATTGAAACTCAAGTGTTCCCTGCGGCTGCTCTCATACGACCCAGAAGAATGTGAGAGGAACAACCTGGTGGGCCTCTGTGTGGGGGCATTTCTGGGGAAAGGTTTAAAAACTTGGCAGAATGAGCTCTCAGATCTAGAATAGGCCTGAGAAAGAGGACTGTGTCAGTAGTCAGGGTTATTGCCTTTAATGACCTGTACAGAATGGAAGTCTATTTGCTCTACTCATCCCGGTGAAATAAGAACTCTTATTATATTCTCTTTTTCATTTAGGGTACATAACGTGATAGTTTAGCAGTGCTGGTGATCTCCTCATGAGTTCTGTGCCTGGGGTTATATTGGATGCTAAATAATGATAATAATAACTAATAACAACAACATCTATTAAGTTCTTATATGTAAAGCACTATTCTAAGGAGATTGACATGTCCAAGCTCACTTAATACCCATGCCTGGGAAGCCCTGATAGACGCTGCCTGGAGAGGCATCAGGTCAGGGTGGGTATGCTTATGTGCCTTCAAGTCTACCATATTCACTGACTAAGTGGTGCCCTACCATTAATCCCATGAACAGAACCATCAGATCATGTGCCTAAGACTCATGGGCCTAGGACTTTTGAGATCTCGAAAGAGGTAAAGGGCAAGACACTTCAGGAGCAAAAAATCCAATTGTTTCAACCTCTGCAAGTGCTCTGGAATAACAGGGTTCCCAGAGGATCAGCTTAGCTCAAACCCTGTCAGCATATGTCTCAGGAGAGCTCAAGGAAATACTATAGTTTTTCATCTATTAGAAATCCAAAGGACATATACTTCTACAAAAGGAGTAAAATGTCTCTCCACCTAGCAGTTTTTTTCTGTATGTAAATTTACAGATACAAACTGCTATTTCTGATTCTTTTTAAAGATTAAATGGAGTCATAAAGTTGCTAATGATGTAGGTCAAAGGCAGCTTTCCTAAAGACCACTGCTGAGAAAAATGGGGGAGCCTAGAGTGCTTGGATTCCACTACTTACGGAGCATCATTTAGCGCACGAGAGAACGCCCACCTGCTGGGAAGACCTAAGGGATGCTGGGAGACATTCCAGGGCAGGCAATCTATGGCTAATCAGAGATGCTGAAGAATATTGGAAAACGAGGACCCCCATTTCCCATTAAACTTCAGAGTCTCCTTGGACAAATGAAAGAAGTATGAGAGATGTTGACAATGATATATATGACTCCAATAGGAGGTGACCATTATATTTGTATTATTAATAAATACATTATTAACTAACATAATATATTAAGAAATATGTTATTAATATATTTGAATATTAAGAAAGTATTCATTTGTGTAAAAACCTACTCTATAAGCAAATGCAATGAAAAATGTAATCTCCCCAAATGAGGAGATACAGCAGTGAACCATACACATAACTTCTTTTTGTTTGCTTGGAGCATTTTCAAAGGATTGGAGTGGAGGGGAGGAAAGGCCAACTTGGTGTTTATCTTTTCTGATTTCCACAATTGGAAGCGATCTCTACGTCCTGTCTGCTGTCTCTGCTGTGTTTCCATGACCATAACAGCTGTCACACATTGAGTTTTAAGTACTGGTCACCAATTGCTCTCTCCTTGTAGGCATCTTAGTCACCATTGTATCTCCAGGGATCATCATAATACCCAGTCTACAGGAAGTACACTAATAAATAACTGTTGTATAGCTGTTCTCTCACCCACCAGACTACTGTTCTATCAAGGAGGAACTGGTCGTATTCAAGTTTTTATTACTCATAGTACCTGTAATAAATAGTCTTCAAAGTTGGTCACCATCAATTCCTCCCTCTCTAAATGCACATGTCTCTTCCCATCAAGAGATGCACTTTCCCTTCCCTGGTAGGAATCTGGACTGGACTGGTGACTTTTTTTTTTCCTTTAACATTTTATTAAAATAATTTTAGATTTACAAAAATAGTGCATAGAATTGCCATATACTGTTTACCCAGTTTCCGCTAATGTTAATATTTTATATAACCAAATATTTTATAATATTTTATATAATCTAAGCCAGGAAATAAACACTGATACAATACTATTAATTAATCTATAAACATTACTCTAACTTTACCAGTGGCCTCACTTTGGGAAGCAGAATTTAAGACAGTCCCCAAGATAATCAGAGAACTATAACATGCCCAAGTGACGCTGGCCAGGCCATACTCCCCTTCTGGGCCATGGCTGTCTGTGTTGAATGAGGGGCTTTAATGAGATCATTTTTGAGATCCTAATTTCAAGTTCTCAGATTCTACAGTTCTTTCCTTTAGAGCCATACTGTGGAAGCAGAGAATGCTGTGATAGGCCAGTTTGATCAGTACTGCTTAGAGGAGAAAGACAATTTGGATGAAGAATTAGGAATACCCCTTTGGATATGTGGTGGTCCAGAATTGTAGGGAAATCCAGTGATCACAAAACCAACAAATATGAAGGGGCATAATCCACCCATTCCTTGACACCTCTTCCTACCTCTTTGATGTAGGCACCCTGCAGATGTCTCTTCCGGAGAAGAGCTGAGGTGTGGGTAAGGAGGAAGTGCTCAGCATGGAAGGGTCTCAGCTCAGGGCTGTGGCCAGGGCTCAGATGCAGCCTCAGCAGAGCCCACTAGGCCTTGATCAGCATGTGGCCCTATAATATCCACACCTCCAAAAACCTGCATATCTGGGTGTTATGGGGTCTTCTCTGTGACCTGGAGCTTGTGAGGGGGACCTGAGGAGAGGAAAAGGAGGATAAGTATGTGTGCAAAACATTAATCAACATTTGCTGTTCTGCCCGGTTGTTCTGACAAGGTTAAAGTGAGGACCAAAAACTCACTTAATGGCTTCCCACTGGAAAAAGTTACCTTGCCAAAGGAAATGATGTTTCAAAGAAGTAAATGGAAGAACATTTAAAGGTCATAAGATAGAATTTAAGCCTAGATAATGACTTTTTCTTGGCCCTAATTGTCAACTCCATAGACTTAAGCAAGTTACACCTAGAAGATATACAAAGGGAAGGGCATGTGGCACCCAGATTTCTGTACCAGTTTGTTGATTTTACTCAAGTATCAGCATGCAGCCGGCTCCCGGATCCACCGGTTCCTTTTCGTGTCCATGGTCACCCTTTTAACCCACACCCTTCTTGCTTCCTCTCCTTGCCCTTCTGTCATTCCTGTCCTTTCTTCCAAACCCAGTTTAAAAAGTCACCTTAGTAAACTTTTAAAAAATTTATTCAAGTTCTTTCTGAATATAACTGTGTACTCCTTTACCTCTGCTCAGTAAGTAAGCCTGGTTTTATTTTGCCATCAATAGCATTGTTGAAGATCTTGTGTTTGTTAAGCTTTGGGCAGATAGGACTGGGACGAGTGAGTGCTCATTATTATCAAGGAACTGGAAATCAAGCTGGGAAGTCAGGACTTGTATATAAACTTGATGCAGAATAATTCAAGGTGCTGCATAAGAAATGCCAGTGCTTCACAGTTCAGAGGAGGGAATGATTTCTGTAATCTGGTGTGTTTAGGAAATAAATTATGTAGGAAACAAACCTTCATCTTCAAAGAAGACTGAGCCTCAAATTGACGGAGGCAGGAAGAGTATTACATGCAAAGGTGGGCAGGCCACAGAGTCAGGAAAACCATAGCATATTTGGAAATAGAAACTGCACATAAACATATTTGGTGAAAGAGAACATTTGGTAGTTAAAAGAGCGCCACTCTGTTGTCAATAGATTTAAAGACCAGAGACAAACAAGTGTTGGAGGGTAGTTGGGATCCTGCCTAGAAAGTCAAGAGGGTGATGTTTCTGCAGGCACTGGGATGCCACTGTGTATTTCCCGGCAAGGAAGTGACTTGTCCAATGCTGTACTTTGGGGTGATGGCCTGATAGTTGGGTAGAGTCCACTGGGGTGTAGCCCACTGTCGCAATCTGACTGTGAGTCAATAAGGAACTGGACCAGAGATAATAATCTTGTACGTTGCTTTCTACATTTTGTTCCATACATCTGTGTTGTTTTAGCTTAACCAGTATAAACGCCTCGTAAACCAGGAATACTTTTCCCTACTTTTATGGCATATCCTTCTTGCTTAGACAGTGCTCTGGACTAAGGGTCTGTTGGTGAGCAAATGTAACTCTTATTATCACCCTATACATTTTCATAGGGTTAGCTGCTCTGAATGGGTTATAAACGCACAGCACTGGCATGAGAGATCATGTAAGAATTTGTGACAAGCAGTATATTCTCTAGGGCCAAGGGTGCAGAACCACTTAGAACGATTATGCTCCATCTGTGAATCCTGAGCATTGTGTTGGAAGATGGGACCTTGAGAAGCCACTGCCCCACTTTTAGAACTCTGGGAAACTTACCACCTCACCAGGCTTCAAGATTCATCCCTCTCTGGAAGATGTATTTATACAAGGTCATGGTAGTGGTTACACTTAGCACATGGGAGAAATTGACGCTGTCTGGAAAACTCTGAGACCATCTGTCTGCCCGCTCCATGGAAAGTATCAGTCCCTATTACAGACTTCGGCTGAGCCCATATGCCAGTCTGCAAAACCGTGCTGTAGTTAATTATGGGATTGTCCCTGGTCAGTTTTGTCATGGCCAATTTTAATGGCTGTAGCGATTTCCTTGGGCACTCGATTCTAGGTTGCCTTGTTCTGTGATTTAACACTTTACTCTCCACATGCTTTATTTTTCCAAGATAGGTTGGAAGTTTCTTATGGATAGAATTTGTGTCTTGCACTTCTTTCATATTTTGCTAAAATAGGAAATAGGCACGAAATAGGAAAATGAGTTAGTGCTCAGTAAATTGTTGTTTAATTGGTCTGCTGAAAAAGCCCACCCTCTCAGAAATCTGGAACACCAGCTATTCTGTCAAACTCATTCTTCAGTGGTGAAGATGCATTCCTGGTTTTAGTCTGAAAGGCTTGAAGACATGCAAGAGGTAGTTTTATTTGGCCTGAAATTTAAAAAGTGGAAGAAGGAGTGCACATGGAACGGTGCTCAGTTCTCCTGTGGCATGGAAGGAGCTCTGTCTTGCACCCTTGGCCAATTCCTTAACTGATCATTTTACTTCCCCTTCCCCTGAGTGCCAGAATCTTTCTTAAGCACGACTTTAGACAGTAACAAGAAATGAATCTAAAGCAACACAAAAAATAAAATCCATTTGCCATTTTAAGACCTTTGAGGCAATGGACAGTTGTGTCTTTAGAAAAACTTCTTGTAAGACTTAAGGTCAGCACAATGTGGACAGTAACACAGTAAGAGGTAATCTTCACTGGGTATTTAAAGGATGTTCCCCTACGTCCATTTTTCCTCCAAAGATGAGTCTATGCCAGTCGCAGTGATCCTATTCTACTTGCAGAATGGGTTTGTGACCTGATTCTGGCCAGTAGGATGAGAGGAGTCTATTGGAAAGTTCTGGAAAGTTTTCCTTGCCCTTTCTTATTGAATATGAACAAGAAATAATGTAGTCTAGTTGCTATAGGAAGCCAAAATGTGACCAGGAGAGGAAGCAGCTTTAGGATGAATAAGTGCCAAGAATAGCATACGAGAGAAGGGAAAAAACCTTGGTTTTTGACAATCCATCAAGTTGTCAATCATTTTGTGCTGGAAGCCTGCTCGTCTGGACTCCAGCCTATATGAAACACGCACTTATTGTTTTAGCCAGTTTGAGTAGTGTTTCTGTTGTTTGCAGCCACAATACCCTTGAACAGAGAAATAGCCTCACTTTCCAGAGATTATCCTTATTGTAACTATAAGGTTGACACTATCTTCATCCCCATTTATCAGGGGAGGACACTGAGAATTAGATTGCTTAAGTAACTTTCCTAAGGTCATAGAGCACTTAGGCATTGGTGCTGTCATTTGTGCTCAGGAACTCTCACTCTTAAACATTATGCTGAAGTCAAGCTGTCTGTCAATTTATTCCATGTAAAAAACAAGCAGGATAATAGTAGGCAGTGCACAGCCTGGGCATGTTGAAGCTTCTAGGAAGTCTTTTTAACACACTTACAGAAAGGGGATTATGTGTCTCTAACAAGTTGAAGATATAACTAAGCAGCTACTGCCTCCCGTGACTTAGAAGTCTACGTGCAAAAAGTATTCAGTTCGGCATCCTTCTTTCTAGCAGGCCGGAGCTACGTTTTAGAAGGAAGAAAAGCTTCACCACCGTAAATCAGAGGCTCTTCTCCAAACTCCACCCAGGCTGTCTAAGGCCCATGGAAGATGGAGTTAGTTTGTTAGTTTGCTGGGATGGTAAACCCTTTGGTGTGGATTAGTGAGTCCTTAGGCCCAGTGAAGTGTGTCTGTGTGTGTGTGTGTGTGTGTGTGTGTGTGTGTGTGTGTGTGTGTGTGTGTGTGTGCGCGTGCGCGCGTCCTTCCCAGGGCTGCCTCACTTGACAAATGCTGCTCAGCACCATGCTTCCCACTGTGAACAGACATTATCTGTGCAGCTGCTGCTCCCGGAGGGGCCTGGGGGGCTGGAGCCATTCCAGGATTCCACATCGCCCGTGTTCTAATTTCCCTTGGGATCAGCCATTCCATTTTTTTGACAGTACCTTTCCCTAGAATTCATAAAAGCATTTCTCTTCCTCGATGTATATGTGAACTTTGCCCCTCTTTTTAACTTAGAACCTGAATTTCAAAAACATTTAAAGCTGAGGTCTACTTATGATTTTTTTTTGAAAGAATAGCTTCCTTTTGCATATTGATCACTTTAACTTGCTTGAAGCTTCCTTCCGCCGAAGGATATTCTCAGATGAACAAAGTTTCTCTTGAATTATGGCTTGTAATCGAAATATTAAGTAATCCTTAGATTAGATGTAATAAACAATTCAGCAAGAGCTTCCTAAAAATATCTTTCATGTTATATCTGAATGTGTGTCTGTGTCTGTGTATTTACTAGAAATCACATGCAATTTCAAGGTTCATCATTGGATATTTTCCTCCAAAATCATTGCCAAATAGATTCTAGGCACTTTGATAGGCATTTTTAGACATAGCCTGTGTGAAGGTGATTTTGACATATTTTGTGGAGTTTCCAAAATGTGCTGCAGGCAGTAATGTGTCTCAGTGACTGCAGATGTGTGTGAGTAAAGTTTTTCTCAATATGTAAACCTTTTCTTTTTACAAAAATTTCAAACATAACTCTCATCTGAAAACCACAAACCCTCAAACTAAAGTGACAGGAACTTCCCTAGAGAACTGACTTCACTGTGAGAGAACTTCAGCTTTTTGGGGAACCTTAACCTTTCTGCATCAAGTGCTGACAATTAATATAGAGACTAGACTTTGAGATTTTTGTTCTAGAAATAAAAGCCTGCCTGAGTTATTAGGTACTTGAGGATTTTCTTCTGATGATGCTGAATCTTCCTTGGTTTAACATTTCTAAAATATGCTCATCACATTACATTGTTTCTGCACATGTGTGGGTCATATATTCTGAAAATGCATGGTGACAAGACCAAACAGGATGACAAGCTGAAAATGTAAACAAAGCTCTGGGGCACATTCCCCACAGATAAATGGCCATCCCAGTGTCTTCTTACTCACTCAGTTTTATTCCCCTTCTGGTGTGTGCCTGATCCTTCCTTCACCTTCCCAGTGATGGAAAGTACCCTATTGCTCTTTCTTTTCTTGTGGGGCATGCATTAACTTAGCTTTTCTCCTTTGTTTTGGGGCTAAGTGGGGGTTGGGATGCAATTGTAATTTCTAACACTACTTTATCTTTGAATTTTCCTTTTTCATAGAATCCTATTCTTGTTTTCTGGATGCCATCTGGTTTCAAATTTCTCTGAGAATGTTAATTGAAAGTTATTCCTTTTAAAAAATATATCACCTGTTTCCGAAGGATTTCTGTTTTCTCTGGTGTCAGTTTCCCTATGCTGTTCTCTGCCATGCTGCAGGTTTCCCCTAATTGTGTGCTGATACTTAGTAGTCCATTCACATTTATGATACAGCAACGGTGACATGGCTGGTATTCCTCGGTGGGCAGATTTCCTGCTAGGCATCATCACTTCAGGGTGAAGATGTGGGAAGCCGTGTTACATTAAAATGCCAGATTTGGGAGCACTTTGCTCTTGGGTGTCATTGCCCACGTAGACTGTCCTAGTTTTCCCCAGGCAGGCTTTGCTTTGTTTTGTTTAAAAAGAAAGGAAGTCTGCTGTTTTTCGCCTGGAAAGCACTTTATTGAGCATCATTCTGTGTAGATGCATGGGTGGGCTGATGTCATAAGTCAATGGTTATCTGCCCAGGTTTTCCCTTATACCCAGTGTTGTCAGCTCTGGGGATGCTCTATGCAGAAGACCAGCACTCTTTCTAAGGGCGCTCTCCTTCCAGAATCCCCCATGAACCTCCTACCCACCCATCCGTGCACACACGCACACACGCGCGCACACACACACACACACACACACACACACACACACACACACTTGAGAATGAAGCTTTCTCAACCACCACTCATCCAAATACTACGTCTTCCAGAAATTTGGAATTTTCTTGGTGACCCCCATCATATTCTGTCATTGTTCCTTAGTACCTTTTAATTTGTTTGCTGTGATTGAAAAATTACTTACAAAGAAAAAATTTAAACACACATAAAATTAGAGAAAAATAGTAGAGTTAACCCTTGAACAAAATGGGTTGGAACTGCACAGGATCACCTATGTGTGGATTTTTTTGGATAAATGTATTGGAAAATATTTGGGAGATATGTGGCAATTTGGAAAAAAATTTGTTTCCTCTAGCTTACTTTATTGTAGGAATACAGTGTATAATACATATAAGATACAAAATATGTGTTGTTTGTATTATCAGTAAGGCTTCTGGTCAACAGTAAGCTATTAAGTTTTGGGGGAGTCAAAAATTATATGTGGATTTTTGACTGTGTGGAGGGGGTTAGTGCCTTGAACATAATCCCCATGTTGTTCAAGGGTCAACTGTATAATTAACCTCTTTGTGCACTAGTTTCAGCAATCATCAATGTTTTGTGAACATTTACTCTATCGTCTTCTGTTTTTTTCTTGGAATATTCAAAAGAAAATCCAGATATTGAATTTGCCAGCTTTGCTGTGATATCCATATATTTATGGGTCATTTGATGTGAGCCATACATGCAGATGTGAGCATCCTCACACCTAACGAAATTGACAATAACTCCTTAACAATACATCATATACAAATATTATCCAAGTTCTTTGAATTATCTCACAAGTGACATTTTATAATTTGAATTATTTGAGATCCAGTCATGGTTCACATGTCTTCAATGGTTACATTTCTTTTCTAAATTTATTTTTAAATTGAAGCATAAATGACATACTAGTTTCAGGTGTACAACATAGTGATCTGACACTTATGTACATTACAAAATGCTCACCACAATAAGTGTAGTTACCATCTGTCACCATACCAAGTTATTAAAATATTACTGATTTTATTCTCCATGTTGTATCTCTCATCCAGTGACTCACTTACTTTATAACTGGAAGTTTTACCTCTTAATCCCCTTCATTTATTTGCTTGTCCCCCAATCCCAGTTAGTTCTTTTTATTTATGAATCTGTTTCTGGGTTTCTGTTTGTTTGTTTTGTTTTGTTTTTCAGCTTCCAAGTGTAAGTGAAATCATATGGTATTTGTCTTTGTCTAACTTACTTCACTTAGC